>NW_028225179.1:93069057-93669057 GCF_052327205.1 Somniosus microcephalus
CTTCCAACAACAACATGCCCTCGAAAAAGCCTCGGCACCGCCGGGCACTCCAGCTAGTATGAGATATTAGGACAGATGCATAAGAGCTTCGTCAAAGAGGTAGGTTTTAAGAAATGTCTTATGGAAGGAGAGAGCAGTAGAGAGGCAGAAAGGTTTAGGGAGGGACATCCAGAGCTTAGGGCCTGGCAGCTGAAGGCATGGCCACTAATTGTAAAGTCGGTGATACGAATTGGAGGAGCTCAGAGATCTCGGAGGGTTGTAGGGCTGGAGGTGGTTACAGAGATAGGGAGGAGCGAGGCCAAGGAGGGATTTGAAAACAAGGCTGAGGATTATAAAATTGTAGCTTTGCTAGAACTGGAGCCAATGTAAGTCAGCGAGGACAGGCGTGATCGTTGAATGGGACTTGGTGCAAGTTAGGGTACAAGCAGTAGATTTTTGGATAAGTTCAAGTTTATGAATGGTAGAAGATGGGTGGCTGGCCAGGTGAGTTTAGGAATAGTCAAGCATAGATGTAACAAAGGCATGGCTGAGGGTTTTAGCAGCAGATGAGCTGAGGCAGGAGTGGAGTCAGGCAATGTAGCAGAGGTTCAAAAAGGCCATCTTGGTGATGGAGAGGATATGTGGTCAGGAGCTCAGCTAGGGGTCAGATATGAAAACAAGGTTGTGAACGGTCTGGTTGAGCCTCAGCCAGTTGACAGTGGGGATGAGGGGGTCGGTGGCTAGGGGATGGAGTTTTTGGCGGGGTCTGCATACAATGGCTTCGGTCTTCCTAATATTTAGTTGGAGGAAATTTCTGCTCATCCAGTACGGGATCTTGAAGAAGCTGAGTGAGCAGTTGGAGACAGCGTGGGCTCGAGATTGCTGGTGGTGAGGTAGATCAGGGTGTCATCAGCGTACATGTGGAACATGACGGGCTGCTAACTCGCTTAACACCATCGAACAAAATCATAATTACCCAAAGGGAACGATACCTGCACCAGGCCACGTGTTCATGAGGCCCCATCGCAATCGGAGCTTGGGGCTCGTTCAAATTCGATCGGTGATCTCAGATGCCTGCTTCACATCCCGGGTGCTAATCGGTGAAAGATATATCAATTTCTAGTTGCTCAGCAGGACTGGAGGTCTTCAGGGGCAGGGCCGAATTGGGGACGGCAGTGTTCTTAGGGCTTGCTCACATGGGAAGAACACTCTTGCTCCTGGCTCTCTGGGACGTGTTATTATTTAATAAAACATGTATACTTTACCTCACTGGTTGCCAGGTGGTCCCAGAGGACACTGAACAATCCCCGTTGTGCAGATCCAAAGCCTGCCCTGCACATCGCAATCAAATCTGGAAAAGGGGTTCTATATCACGGGTTAGGCCTCTAATTTATAAAATTAAGTGCTTAAAACGGGTGCAATGCGTCGCACTTTCTAGTCCATAGATTTAATATATTCAACAGACTGCTTATCTATTGCTGTTAGTGTTTAATCTATTGAATGAGTCAATCCTCCTTTACTCCCACAAATTTGCAGTCATCACTGATCTGAGCTATAATTTTAAAATCAGCAACCCAGTTAATGATGAATTTCAGCGATACTCTGAATCGCCATTATAACCTGCTCTTCATTTTGTTCAGTAACAGTATTAAATTCTCCAATTCAAATTGCAGGTGACCCTGTCTATAACTATTTGTACCTACTAACTAATTGGATAACCAAGGTTTAAGTTTAATTAGTGATCGTTGTTATTTTGAATTCAGTCAATAATTGTTACTGGACCATTTACTTTCTGGCTGCTGCATTGATGACTTGGCACCCTTTAACCTGTGCCTATCCTACCTGAGGTTGGGCAAGTTGCTCTCATATTACATAGAATTACTCAGAATTTACAGCACAGAAACAGGCCAGCTGGTCTCTGACAGCGTTTCTGCTCCACACAAGCCTCCTCCATACTTACGTCATCTCATTCCATCAACATAGCATCCCTTCCTTTCTCCCTCAGGTACTTATATAGCTTCCCCTTAAATACATCTGTACCATTCGCCTCAACCACTCCCTGTGGTAACGAGTGCCTCATTCTCAGCACTCTCTTAGTAAATAATTTCCTCCAGAATTTCTTGTTGGATTTCTTAGTTACAATCTTATATTATTGACACCTAGTTTTGTACTGACCTACAAGTGGAAACATATTCTCTGTGTCTAATCTATCAATCACTTTCATAATTTTAAATACCTCTATTAGGTCCCCCCTCAGGCTTCACTTGTAGAGAAAGAAACCCCAGTCTGTTCAGTCTTTCCTGATAGTTGTTTACTCACAGTTCTGATATCATCACTCTAAATCTTTTTGCACTTTCTCAAGTGATTCTACAGCCTTTTGTAACATTGGTTGCGTGGTCTAACCAAGTTTCTAAATAAGCTTAACATAACTTCTCTGCTTTTGAAATCTATTCCTCTAAAGTTGTCATCCGCAAATTTTGCTATTGTCCTTCCAATTCCTGAATGAATCCGATATAGAGTGGTCAGCCGTTTTACAGTCCGCCTGATTTTCTTTTCCATTGACTTCATATGGATATGACCTTTTTTCTTCCTTAGGTGCCATTCCTGGCACCTGCCATTGATGGTCAGTGTTTCAGCAGGCAATTCGCAACTATATCAGTTCTGTTCCCTGCTGGTCAGCCAGCGGTCCATTGTTGTAATCCTGCTGCTGGTGGGTTATTTCATTTTACTTATAATAATCTGAGGTAAATGTCCCTCACAGGTCATCTTTTCTGGTCTGTAGAGTTGGGACCTTTTCCAGGCTGTTCTCAGCTGCATCCGCTTCTCAATCCCCATCAGTTGATATGTGTGGCCATTATAATAACGAGCTTTGCTGTTTGATACCTTCAGATCAGGCGAATCTTGTCAGAAAATTTCTCCATTGAGCAAAATCCAGCACTCGGGCACTAACCTCTGTTTCAGCAATACACTAAAAGGAGCACAAGGAGATGAGGTTGGTGCTGTTGAGCATTGCCATTTGCCTCTTGAAATGGAGACTGATCATTGTCGTGCTTCCCATGAGAATGGTATGAATTGAAATTCTACTCAATAATTGGGATTAATTTTTTGGATCTGATCCTAAAGCTCATTATTGGCGCTGCACCCATCATAAAATAAAACCAACTGCTTATTTCTCTGTCACTATTCCACTTCCCCCAAATCATCTTCTCACACCACCCTCTGCCCCTGCCTCTTTCCTTCCACATATCCCCCTTTCCCCAAATCACACCATCTCGCTATCAGCCTTGCCTTCCTTCATCAGCATCCCCCAACTCGCCCATTAATTCTCTTCCTTTTTTGTCTCCCTTTCTGACTGAACTGTGGGAAGAGGAAAAGCTGATGTTATAATGCATGGATGTTCAAATTTATCAAAAGAATTTCAAAGAATTGGTAGGCCATGGTTGTCTAGGTAATAATTTGAAGCTAGCAGTTTGGTGTTAGATTTCTCAGAGGCTATTGAGTTCCTTTGTTGGTGAATGATGAGACGTGACGGGAGTCAACCAGCCATTGACACTTCCGTAAATATACTTCAAAGTTAACATTTAATCCTGACAATTCATTGAAAGTTGTCTGTTTAAAATGATACGCACTAACTAGGTGACCTGCTGCAGTACGTATCACTCAGATGCTCAAGGATTAAATTTTTGGATATTTATTTCAGACTCACTGTATAAAATATGATGTGTTTGACAATAAATTTGTGTCCATATGCAGGGAACAGTGGCACAGAAAAACACCCGAAGAACACAGACTGAGAACCAAGGCAAAAGATGGATACATTGAAGTCAATTTATATTTTGGTGTAGCCTAAAACGGGCGGTAACTATTCTGTAGCCTACACTCTAGTAAATGGGGTTGGGGGTGGGGGAGGGCTCGGGGAAATTGCAGTACAAATAGTACAAGTAGTAGTTCAAAAACAAACGAAAGGGAAGGGAGTAGAGTAACAGTCAGAAATTGCGTCTTAGGCACTACAGGTAAGGGGGAAACTAAAAGATGTAAAGCGATGTAACCATGAGAGAGAAATGCAAAACATGAAAGACAAACATCAGGATTTTGGTAAGGCGAACTTCAATGGGATAAGGCAGAGACTGTCCACTGTAAACTGGGCAAGTCTGTTAATGGGTAAAATGTCAGATGATCAGTGGGAGATGTTTAAAAATAAGTTATGATATACAGAACCAGCTTATACCCCTGAGGGGCAAGAGTTCTACTTGCCAAAACAAAAACAGCCATGGGACAATGAAAGGGGTAAGGGATGGCATAACAGTAAATTAAAGAGCCTACATGAATGAAAAAAAAGCATCGATCATGGCAAATGGGAAAGATAAAAAGAACAGCAAAGGGTCACAAAGCAGATAGCAGGAGATATTAAAAGGGAGAAGAAAAATGAATTTGCAACGGATATCAAAATCAATATGAAGAACTTTTACAGTTATATTAGGAGAAAGGGCGGTCATGAGCAATGTTGGACCCTTAAAAACTGAAAGTGGCGATATTGTCAATGACATTGGGGAAATGTTGAATAATTAATATGCATCAGTATTTACAGTGGCAGAAGAGGATAGCATGCCAGAAATCCCAAAGAAACGAATATTTAATCGGGGACAGGGACTCAATAACATTAACAAAAGCAAAATAACGGTAATGAAGAAAATAATGGCACTAAGTGTGACAAATCCCTAGGTCCAGATGGTTTCCATTCCCAGGGCTTTAAAGGAAGTAGGTGAGCATATTGCTGGTGCACTAACTATAATTTTTCAGTGTTCTCTGGATTCAGTAACCGTCCCTTTAGATTGGAAAATTATGCATGTCACTCTGCTTTTAAAGAAAGGTGAGAGAGGGAAACCAGGAGATTATAGACCGCACAATACAATAGCAAAATACTGCAGATGCTGGAAATCTGAAATAACAACAGAAAATGCTGGAAACACTCAGCAGGCCAGGCAGCATCCGTGGATGGAGAAGCAGAGTTAAGGTTTCAGGTCTGTGACCCTTCATCAGAACTGGATAAAGTTAGGGATGTAACAGGTTTTAAGCAGGTGCAGAGGTAGGTAAAGGGTGGGGAGGTGGAGGAGGAACTAAAGGGACAGCCTGTGCTAGCATGGAAGGCAGGAGAGATTAAATGTTGCAAATGGGGCTGGCAGAATCATCAATAGCTGCCACCTTAAAAATGGGGGCAGCTGTTACAGTCTGAAATTGATGAACTCGATGTTGAGTCCAGAAGGTTGCAAATGCCTAATCATAAGACGAGGTGCTGTTCCTCGAGCTTGCGTTGATCTTCATTGGAACAGTGTAAGACGCTGGGGAAAGAGAGGTCAGAATGGGAGTGGAGTGGAGAATTAAAGTGACAAGCCACCAAAAGCTCGGGGTCATCCTTACGGACTGATTGGACGTGTTCTGCAAAGCAGTCAACCAATCTGCGTTTTGCCTCTCCAATGTAGAGGAGACCGCAACATGAGCAGCGAATACAGTATACTAATTTGCAAGAATTACAAGTAAATCGCTATTTCACCAGGAAGGGGTGATTGGGGTCTTGGATAGTGGGAAGGGAGGAGGTAAAAGGGCAGGTGTTGCATCTCCTGTGCTTGCATGGGAAGGTGCCGTAGGGAGAGGAGGGGCTTTTGGGGGTGATTGAGGAGTGGACCAGGGTGTTGCGGAGGCTGCGGTCCCTTTGGAATGCTGGAACGGGAGGGGACAGGAAGATGCATTTTGTGGTGGGATAATGTTGGAGATGGTGGAAATGGCAGAGGATGATCCGTTGAATGTGGAGGCTGGTGAGGTGAAAGGTGAGGACAAGGGGAACCCTATCGTGGTTCTGGGAGGGAGAAGGGGCGAGAGCAGAAGTGCAGGAAATGGAACGGACAACCATGGTAGAGGGAAATCCTTGGTTGAGGAAAAAGGAAGATATATCGCAAGAACTGGTATAAAATGTGGCATTGTCATAACAGATGCGGCAGAGATGGAGAAACTGGGAGAATGGAATAGAATCCTTACAGGAAGCTGGGTGGGAGCAAGTGTAGTCCACGTAGTTGTGGGAGTCATTGGGCTTGTCGTGGATGTGTGAGAGAAGTCAGGGAAGGGAAGGGAAGTGTCGGAGATGTACCATGTGAAGGTGAGGGAAGGGTGGAAATTAGACGTAAAGTGAATGAAATATTCTACTTCAGTGCAAAAGCAGGAACCAGCAACTATAGAGTCATCGATGTACCAGAAAAAGAGTTGAGAGACTGGAACAAATAATGTTCCACTTATCCCACGGAAAAGCAGGCATAGTTGGGGCCTATGCGGGTTCCCATATCAACACCTTTAATTAGGAGGAAGAGTCAAAGGAGAAGGTGTTCAACGTGAGAACAAGTTCAGCCAGGCGGAGGAGGGTGGTCATGGATGGGGATTGGTTGGGCCTCTATTCAAGGAAGAAACGGAGCGCCCTCAGAACGGCCTAGTGAGGGACGGATGTGTAGAGGTGACTGTAAGTCCATAGTGAAAAGGAGACTGCTGGGGCCAGGAAACTGCAAACTGTTAGAGGTGGAGGGTGTCAGAAGAGTCGCGACTGTAGTTGAGAAGAGACTGGACAAGGGGAGAAAAACTAGTGTCGAGATAGGAGGAAAAATGTTACATGGGGCAAGAACCGGCTGAAACGATGGGTCTACCAAGGCAGCCCTGTTTGTGGATCCTGGGAAGGAGGTAGCAGTAGGCTGTGCTGGGTTGGGGGACTATGAGGTTGACAGCCATGGAGGGAAGACCTCCAGAGGAGATGAAGTCTGTGACAGTCTTGAAAATAATGGCTTGATGTTTGGTAGTGGGGTCATCGTCCAATGGGAAGTGTGAGGAGGTGTCAGAGAGTTGGCGTTCAGCCTCCACATGGTAGACGTCGATTCGCCAAACAACAGCAGCAACACCATTTTCAGCAGGTTCAATGACAATGTTAGGGTTGGATTGGAGAGAATGGAATGTTGCAAGTTCAGAGGGATGTAGGTTGGAGTGAGTGAAGGGAGCAGCTAGATTCAGACGGCCGATGTCACACCGGCAGTTGGAATGAAAAGACCTAGAGAGGGTAAGAGGCCAGGGGAAGCATCCAGGTAGAATGAGAATTGTGAAAGCGGGAGAAAGGGTCAGCCATGTAAAGGGAAGACTCCTGGCCAAAGAAGTGGGCACGGAGACGAAAGCAATGGGAAAAGCGGGCAGCATCTTGCTGAGCCCGAAATTCGAGATGGGGCCTTTGCTGAGGAATGGTCGTTTGGAGTAAGAGAGGGGAAGGTCAGAGGGGATAATGAAAACACGGCAGGTGATGAGAGTGGAAGAAGAAATGGGATTTGAGGAGAGAGGAGGAGAAGAAGGCTCTTGAGGGGCATTGGTATCCAAGATTATAGGCCAGTTAGCCTAACATCTGTTGGTGGGAAATTGCTAGAGTCTATAATTAAGAATAGGGTGAATGAACACCGCAAAAAATTTCAGTTGATCAGAGAGAGCCAGCATGGATTTGTGAAAGGTTAGTTCGTGTCTGACAAAGCTGATTGAATTTTTTGAAGAGGTGCAGTAGAGGACAGGGGAATGTCTATGGATGTGATTTATATGGACTTCCAGTAGGCATTTGATAAAGTCCCACATTAAAGACTGTTATTTAAGGTAGAAACCCACGGAATTGGGTAATTTATTGACCTGGTTAGGAAATTGGCTGATCGGCAGGAGGCAGAGATTAGGGATAATGGGTAGCTACTCAAATTGGCAGGATGTGATTAGTGGTGTCCCACATGGATCTGTTTTGGGGCCTCAAATATTCACAATATTTATTAACGACTTAGACGATAGAATGTCAAATATGCAACTTTGCTGATGACACAAAGATGGGCGGCATTGTACACAGTATAGATGAAAGCACAACATTACAAAGGGATATTGATAGATTAGGTTAATTGGAAAAACTGTGGCAAATGTGAGGTCATCCACTTTACACCTAAAAACGATAGAACACGGTGCTTTCGAAATGGTGGAAGGCTAAAACTGTGGATGCCCAATCAGACTTGTGGTTTCAGGTATATAGATCATTAAAATGTCATGTACAGGTACAGAAAATAATCCAAAATGCCTTTATATCCAGAGGTCTTGAATACAGAGGGGTAGAGGTTTAACTGCAGCTATACAATCCATTGGTTAGACTACACCTGGAGTACTGTGAGCAGTTCTGGGCACCACACCTTAGGAAGGATATATTGGCCTTGGCAGGAGTGCAGCATAGGTTTAGCAGAATGATACCCCGACTTCAAGGGTTAAGGTACGAGGAGAGTTTACACAAATTAGGGTTGTATTCCCTAGAATTTAGAAGGTTAAGGATGATCTGATTGAAGTTTTCTGGATATTAAGGGGAACATATAGGGTAAACATAAGAACATAAGAACATAAGAAATAGGAGCAGGGGTAGGCCAATCGGCCCCTCGAGCCTGCTTCGCCATTCAGTAAGATCATGGCTGATCTGATCCTAACCGCCAATCCACTATCACAGAACCATCTCCTGAATCTAACAGAATTAGACACACGAAATAGGAGCAGGATCAGGTTACATGGCCCCTGGGCCCGCTCTGCTACCCACAGGGCCATGACCGATCCGAACCTAGACACATGTCCACATTCCTGCCCGCTCCCCATAACCCTAAATTCCCTTTACTTCTAGGAAACTGTCTATTTCTGTTTTAAATTTATGTAATGATGTAGCTTCTACAGCTTTTTGGGGCAGCATATTCCATGGGCCTACCACCCTTTGAGTGAAGTAGTTCCTCCTCATCTCAGTTTTGAAAGAGCGTCCCCTTATTCTAAGACTATGCCCCCTAGTCCTAGTTTCACCCATCATCGGGAACATCTTCCCCGCATCCACCCGATCCAACCCCTTCACAATCTTATATGTTTCAATAAGATCACCTCTCATTCTTCTGAACTCCAATGAGTAGAGTCCCAATCTACTCAACCTCTCCTCATATGTCCATCCCCTTATCCCCGGGATTAACCCAGTGAACCTTCTTTGTACTGACTCGAGAGCAAGTATGTCCTTTCTTAAGTATGGACACCAAAACTGTACGCAGTATTCCAGGTGCGGTCTCACCAATACCTTGTACAACTGAAGCAATACCTCCCTATTTTTATATTCTATCCCCCTAGCAATGAAAGACAACATTCCATTGGCCTTCCTAATCACTTGCTGCACCTGCATACTAACCTTTTGAGTTTCGTGCACCAGGACCCCCAGATCCCTTTGTACTTCAGTATTTCCCAGTTTCTTGCCATTAAGATAATAACTTGCTCTACGATTTTTCCTGCCAAAGTGCATAACCTCACACTTGATAGAGAGAAAGTATTTCCACTGGTTGGTGATTCTAGGACTAGTGGGCATAGTCTAAAAATTAGAGCCAAACATTTCTGGAGTGAAATTAGAAAACAGAGGGTGGTAGAAGTTTTAACTCTCTTCCACAAACGGCAATTGATGCGACATCAATTGTTAATTTTAAATTGGAGATTGATAGTTTTTTGTTAACCAAAGGTATTAAGGGATATGATGTAGCTTTTAAAAGCTCTTTATAATAATGTGTTCGTGACTACACAAACCACTCTGTGTACAGGTATATTGTGTATAAGTAAAACAGGTTTATTAAGCATTAAACCTCTATTACAGAGAAAGTAATGCTTAACAGGACAATAGTCACAATCTGTTCATTGAACCCCGACATACTCTCCTACTGATTGTGAGGCAGTCTCTTTATTCTCTTGCTGTGTTCTGTTGATTGAAGCTTCTCATCCTCTGGTTTCTTGCTGCTCGCTGATTTAATGTTCAATATCTGTATCTTAATACCCTTCCTCTTCCATTTGCCTACGTGGCAGTAATTAGCTCTCTGACACCTGGTAAATCCTCTCCTTTACTTGTCAGTCAACTTATGACCTTGTTAATCCCACCAGGTCTCTTTCTGTGCATAACACAATACACCTATATAAGAGTTTTTCACTTCACAGAACATTCTTGCGGTGTTTTCTAAGCAGTTTGTTTAGTCAACAATTTCTCAACTGAAGGATGTCTCTAATTCTATCTCTTCTCCTCTAGTTCTTATCTCTGTTCCATAACATTACTGATCACTAGTCTGTGACCTTATCCGTGTTGATCAAGCCAAACACTCCATTAGTTCAGTATTGTTTAACAGATGTTTATAGTCAGGTTTGCATAATTTTCCCAGCATGCTTTGGTCTCAGCAAATCCCCATTTTACACAGGCTTGTTAGGTTTTTAAAAATACAATTTCACATATTATATTTATATAAAAATGGTCATAAAGTCTTAATAATGTTTACTAAATCCTATAGCTACACTCTATCCTACAATGGGGCAAAGGCAGATATATGGAGTTAGGTCGCAGATCAGCCATGATCTCATTGAATGGCGGAACAGGCTCGAGGGGCTGAATGACCTATTCCTGTTCTTATGTTCGTATGTACTATGTTCCTATTACACTCCGCCCGATTTGCTTCTGCATTGAAGTCAATTTCACCACCATGGTTTTCAGAAGCATTTAGGGGGTCATTTTAACTTGTATCTCTGCACTAAAGATAATGATAGCAGCGCCGATTTTAACCTTGGTCACCTGGTCGGAATGGGATGGGTTCAGGTCATGTTTCACACCACACCCGATTTCACACTCCATGGTTTCCAATACAAACATACATATCAGAATTTATAATAGCATATAAAAATAAGAGCATAATGAAGGAATATAAAACTAAGATTGAATTGTATCTGCGTTTCTTGATCCATTACACTTCCAAAAGTATGGCTTTGCTTCACTTGAAGAATGCACTTGAACTTGACCCTCCATGTATTAATCCCAAGGGATAGCGGCTATTCAATATTCTAGATTGTACTTTTGATCGGCATTAGCTTTACATATATGCACTCAAGGTAACAGGTTGTGTGGTGACCTGATAGAGGAGTTCAAAATTATGAACAATTTGGATCAGGTATATCAGAAAAAGTTATTTTTATTGTTGGCCAATGGGTTACTAAAGGGCAACAATGTAACAGCGCCTCAAAAAGAAAAAACGTGAGTGGTTTAGATTTGTTTTATCTATCTTTTGAATTAGTGGGATTCACCTTGTTGTTGTAAAGTGGTCGAGTAAAATTACACCAAGCATTGTTTTAGCTTTAATCCCCAAAACAGATTTATCAACCATTAATAAAACAAGCAAACAGCAGCAATAATTTAACACATATTTACAGCAGTTGTATCGTGTTGTAGAAAGTAATGTGTTTGCAAGTCTTGTGGCAAAACTGTACTGTAATTAAACTTTTTATGCAGTGATACCTTTAATATTTTCTCATCAAATATGGTAGTTTTCAGTCCGAAAGAGTTTCAAATGCTCAGACAGAGAGGGCAAGATATTCCTATCCATGTACCAGGGAATATTGGATTGCCTCAGAACCGCGAGTACAGGGAAACTGGGGAAGAAGGAGCACAAGTCTGTAATGAACACAGCCGATTGTCTGCCCATTGATTGAAATGGACAACAAATTGGGCAGGATCCCTTCTGGCCATTTACTGCCCTCTGTCCATTCCCATGTATTCATGGTGCCCAGGTGATTAAAACAAAACCTTAGACACAGGAACAGGCAATTTTGCCCAATATACGCTCTAGAAACAATCCACACCAATTTGCTTAGATTTGAAAAGTGCCGACATTAAATTAATGAAGCTTCAAGAATTAATAAATCTCTGTTAAATTTGAAACACCAGCCAACTCTAAACAAATCACACAGCATGTATGTAATTGAACTGAGTGGATCTCCTCAAACAAACATTCCCGAGACCAACTGATCAATCCTAACAAAAAAGTGTTTCAAGATTTCTGTGAGGGAAGCGGATTTTAATCTCTTGGGTAACATGACAGAATTAAAGAAGTGTATACCAAGCAAAATTGTAGAGAAGTATGCTTAAATTTTCCTTACAGGCAATGTTTAAATCTGTCCAACCCTGCACTGGACATTCTGTAAATAGTGTGCCCATTGGAAATTTGGGAAACATAATGGCGAAATTTTCGTCTTCACTGTCTGGGCATTAAACATCCATTGAAATAAATCAGGAAGATCAGGTGGGTTGTGTAAGGGGCGTGCAAACCAGGCAGTAAAAATAATAATCTAACCTGCATCTGCCAACATCCATTCTGGCCACAACTTAATAAGGGTAACATATAGACTTAAGTTTCAATTTGATAGTCAAGAAGTGGAGGCCAGTTCAGGTCAATCACACCTCATCAGATGTACAGAGACGCTTACTAAAAGTAGGAGCAGTAAACCTGGCCTTCATTTCTCCCCTTAACCTGATTAATCAACCATACCGCTGTTCACGAGATCCCGAGGTGTACAGGATAACCGTCGAAATAAAATCACTCACTGCATCAAAATAATTGTACTTGATGCATTCTGAGACATTTAAGAGAAACATGATGAGATGATTCATATTCACAAATGGTTCATTTTACTCCAACTGATTTCATTTTAATCACCCTCATTTTAAGCACCTCAGGGCTGATTCACCGAATATAATGAGAGCAGAAGCCACCAATTTGAAATTCGTGCTGGGGGTTCCCAGGCTTGATTTTCATCTATTAAAATAGTGGATAGAGAATCGAGAGTTGATGGCATGGTTTTATAATCTGTGCTCCTGGGCAGTGTCAGAACACCAAAGTGGGAATTTTCCTTTAACCAGACCAAAAGTATCCCAGGTTCAAGCACTGGGGTCTGAGCTGAGTTATCTGGTCTCAGTTGGAGCAGCAGTAGAGGGGCTGCAATCAACCACTTTACAATGGCCGGCCAGGACTCACAGGAAAGGCTCAACCTGAAGACTGGCCAACAGAATGAGACATGGAACAGTAATCTTCACTCACTGACCATAAACCCAGTCAGGGAGTTGAAAGGATTGGAGAATTTTGCTATGGGGAAAGATTGGATACGCTGGGGTTGTTTTCTTTGGAACAGAGGAGGCTGAGGGGAACCCTTATTGAGTTGTATAAGATTATGAGAGGCCTACATAGAGTTGACAGGAATGACCCAATTCCCTTTGCAGACGGGTCAACATCCATGGGGCATAGATTTAAAGTAATTGGTAGGAGGTTAGAGGGGAGTTCAGTGGAAATGTCTTCACCCAGAAGGTGGTTGGGGTCTGGAACTCACTGCGTGAAAGAGTGGTAGAGGCAGAAACCCTCAACACATTTAAAAAGTGCTTGGATTTGGACTTGACGTGGCATAACCTACAGGGCTACGAACCAAGAGCTGCAGAGTGGGATTAGGCTGGATAGCTCTTTGTCAGCCGGCGCGGACACAATGGGCCAAAATGGCTTCCTTCCATGCTGTACCTTTCTATGATTCTATGATTAGGGTGAGGAAATATTTTTCCAAATTTTCTTTTTCACCTTTAAGAGCGCCTGGTTATTGTGGTTGCTAGATTTCATGGCCAGAGTATCTGACTGCTCATTGACAGAGCCCCAAATCTGCCATCTTAAGTATTGAACTGGATATGACGAGGTGGGTGTTCTGTTGTGGAGGACATTTACCGACAGGCGGCCGCATTTAAACCGTCACAACTCACCAGAGCCAGCTTTAAGCCCCTCGGCGAGTTCAGTGACAGATACAGAGAATCAGCTCTTGGCAGTTATTGGGACTGGGGAACTTAGAAGGAAGGGATATCAAAATCAACACAAAATTTTTTTACAATTAAATTAAGTAAAAGAGGAAAATCAGGAATGGTGTGGGCCCCGTGAAAACTGATAACTGTGATAATTGTAAATGAAAATAAGTAAATAGCGGTCATGTTGATTAATTACTTTGTATCAGCATTTACAGTTGAGGATGAGGATAGCATGCCAGACATCATAAGACAGGGTCTGACCAAAATTAACATAAGTAAAATAACAGTAATTTAAAAACATAACGGAACCACAGAGTGACAAATCCCCAGGACCAGATTCTTTCATCTCAGAGTTCTAAAGGAAATAGTTGAGAACATTGAAGATGCCCGAACTATAACCTTCCAAAGTTCTCTCGATTCGGGAACCGTTCCTTTAGATTGGAAAATTGTGCATGGCACTCTGCTATTTAAGAAAGCTAAGAGAAGGAAACCAAAGACTTATAGACCAGTTAGTTTAACATCTGGTATCAGAAAATTGCTAGAGTCTATAACTAAGGATTGAGTGGCTGAACACTTTGAAAATGTTCAGCTGATCAGAGAGAGCCAACATGGATTTATAAATGTTAGGTCATGCCTGAAGAACATGATTGAATTTTTTGCAGATGAGGTGGTTGACAGAGAAATGTCTATGAATTTTATTTACATGGACTTCCAGAAGGCATTTGATAAATTCCCTCATAAGTGACTGTTAGCTAAACTTGAAGCTCATGGAATTGAAGGCACGTTATTGACCTGGTTAGGAAATTAGCTGAGCAGCGAAAGAACGAGAGTAGGGATAATGGGCAGGTAGTCTAATTGGCAGGATATGACTAGTGGTGTCCCGCAGTGATCTGTGTTGGGGCCTTAACTATTCACCATATTTATTAACAACTTATATGATGGGATAGGATGCTACATATCCAAGTTCGCCAATGACACAAAGATAGGCGGCATTATAAGCAGTGTAGATGGAAGCATACAATTACAGAGCGATATTAATACATTAACTGAATGGGCATAACTGATAAATGGATTTCCACGTAGGCAAATGTGTGGTCATTCACTTCGGAATTAGAAAGCAAAAAACAGAGTACCTTCTAAATGGTGAAAAGCTAGAAACAGTGGACGTCCAAGCAGACTTGGGGCCCATGTACCTAGATCATCAACATTTCATGGACAGATGCAGAAAATAATTTGAAAGACTAATGGAATGCTGACATTTATATGTAGATGACTAGAATACAAGGGGGTAGAAGTTATGCACCAGCTAAACAAAGCACTTGTTAGACCACACCTGGAGTACTGTGAACAGTTCTGAGCACCACACCATGGACAGTATATGGACACTTGGACAACTGCAGTGTAAATTTACCAGAATGCTACCTGGACTCCAAGGGTGAAATTACGAGGTGGGATTTCACAAACTAGGGTTTAATTCCCTGGAACCTAAAAGGTGAAGAAAAGATTTGATCGAGTTTTCAAGATATTGTGGGGAACTGAGAAGATAGAGAGAAGTTATTTCAGCTGGTTTGGGGATTCTAGTACTAGGGGGCAAAATCGAACAATTTGAGCCAGGCCTAACAGGAGTGAAGTTAGGAAATACTTCTACACACAAAGGATGGCTGAACTTTGGATCTCTCTCCCGCTAAAGACAATTGATGTGAGGTCAATAGATAATTTGAAATCTGAGATTGATAGGTATTTGTTAACCAAATATATTATGTGATATTGACCAAAGGCACGTATATTGAGTTACATCACAGATCAGCCATGATATGGCAGAACAGAGTCAAGGGGCTAAATGACCTACTCCTGTTCCTGATCCTATGTTCCTATTGGGAATCGTGGTTTAAATTTAGGGCTGTTATTTTAATTTTATTAAATTAATCATCTGAGCAATGGGGTATTTAATCACATTCTTTAACACATCTCTGAAGTTAGTCTGGGCCACTGCATAAATAATCGTGTTGGTGCAGGAAATCAAACGCTGGAGCATATATCCGCTGTGTTCCATGACGGTAAAAGGATCAGCGTAATCTGTTCGGAAGAAATGAGTATCTGTCATTTGTACGCACATTTCAAAGAGGAAATTTACCATCCAAAGCAGGATAAAACTGCCTGAAATTGCGATCAGTAAGATGATGGATTTCTTTCGGCTGTCCATCTCTGGATCACTGTGACTCTCACCCTTCTTGCTCCATCGGAGTCCCATCCTGACTCTACTGGCCTGTACAATGTGCCTGATGGTCAGAGCGTTGAGAACTGCAATCAACACGAATGGAACTAAAGGGGTTACAATATTGCGCAACCACAAGTAAGCCACCCAAATGAGCATGGTGTAGACGGTAGATTTTGCAACACAGAACCATTGTATGTTATCAATTATTTCACCAGACTCGTTTACAAAGTAAAGTGGAATATTTTGTAAAAAGCTCAACACACACACAATTATTATAATCACAGCCGCAGCTCTTTCAGTGCAATATTTTACACTCAGCTGCTGAGCAAATGGCAATGAATCGATCAAAGGTGAAAGCGACTGTAAACCAGACAGAACAATCAATGGCAGCAAATGCCAAGCTGATATTGATACTGCAGATGAGAGTATAGTTCAGGAATGAATGAGGGAAATTAATACCTGTAATCTCATACAGATTACATCAAAGATCAGGACCAGTAGATCTGCTGCTGCCATGGCCACCAGGTAGAGTGATACATGTGGAGAGACCGCACTTTCCACGGGAGAGAATCACATATGTAAATAAATTCGCTGCAATAAAAGAGGGAAACATAAACGAATCATTGCAGTCATAACAAATTGGCTGACAGGTAATGCCAGTTTATCAAATTTCAGCACATATTTTCAACCCATGGTCTCTCTCCGACTCTGTATTTCTATATCTGTCACTGATTCTGACCATCCCTCTGTTTTTCTGACGATCTGCCTTGCTCCTGCATCTCCCTCTATGTCTCAGTTTGTTTCTGTGTCGCTCGAATCATCTCTCTCTCTCTCTGTCTTTCTTTAGCTGGGATATTTCTATCAGGGTATTTTAGGACAGAATGGCTATGAGGGACGGTTTAATGTACAGTATTAACCAGAAGTGCGCTCTTAACACCCAGTTCTAATCACTAGCCCAGCTTGAACTGCGGATTGGGACGGGTTTAGAAGAAGGCAAAGGGGTATAATTCAAATGACAGAGATGGGAACATTAAAAGGGAGTGTCAGAATAGGGGCCAGAGATTCTGAGATTGTTCAGAGAGTTTCAGAAGGCATCTCAACCTGTTATCCATCTTGGCCAGGGTGCAGTAATCGAGGACTGAGAAGAAACAGGCAACTATGTAAAGAAAGGAAGCCCGAGGTTCAGGCATAAGTTGGCAGACCGCGAGTTGTGGCAATAGGGAGAAACAATAAATCAATGGTGAAAGCACAGTCACCTTCACTGTGTATATTTTAATTGATTCATGGGATGTGGGCATCGCTGGCAAGGCTGGCATTTATTGCCCATCCCTTGTTGTGCTAGACTTGCTAGACCGCTTCAGAGGGCAGTTAGCGAGGGTCTGGCTTCTCGTATAGACCAGATGGTTCAGGACGACAGGTTCCTTCGCAAAAGGATTTTACTGAATCAGTTGGCTCTTTATGATACCTAGTCAATTTTGAATGCTACATTTATTTTTACTTCCAGGTATTTTTTAATTAAATTCACATTCGCAATCAGCCATGGTGGGTTTGAACTCACGTTTCTGGGTCATTGGTCCATGTCTCTGGATTCCTAGTCCAGGAGCAAAACCAAAGTCGTTTGGAGCAAATGGAAAAATAATCCAGCGAGTTTCCAAACAAGCTGTCAGCTCGTGAGCCCCGCTTTTACACCTGACGATCAGAGTTCAGTTTACCCTCTGTCTCTCTGATTTCCTTTTCCCCTGCCTCTTTCTTTAATCTCTTTTTATATTTCTGATTCTGTCGCTCTCTATGTCTCTCTCTCTCTCTCTCTCCCTCCCTCCCTCCCTGCCAGCTTCTTCTATTCTGACTTTGTGGGTGAAATTGCTCTCGGACTGGAGCGCAAAACTGGCGATCGTGAATTGGCAGCAGATTCATACCGTGCCCGAATTTCTTTTCGTTTTATTTCAATGGGAACAAATTGGGCACGTAGTAAAACGGTTTCGGAACTGCTATGAGCCCGTCTCGAGCTGCTGCCGAAGACCTTGCACTCGAAGTACTGCGAGACTTTGGTGAAAGTATTTAAAATTGTTTGTGCTGAAACTGCAGAGATAATTGTAGTTTCCCTGGGAATTTCTGTGACGTTATTGCATTAAGGTTTCTGTAGAAGGTGGTGACATTTAACTGATCTCAGTACAAACAAGCCCGTGAAAACAAACAGATCACAGAATCAACAAGAGCAGCGATACAGTTATACCCCGAGTGACATTGACAACTGATGGTAATGACTTACCAGGAACACCAAACACTGCGAGAATCGGGTAGTAAACCGCTTCAATCTGGGAAAGGATTGGTCGACCCATCTCTTTGAGTCACACAATGCCGGTGCTGGAGGCAATAGCTCAGTTTGACAAGAAGATGAAGCCGCTTCAATCTAAACCTTTATTTAAACCTGAGTGAAATCTAAAGTGAGATAATTAGGTTACACAATGACTGACATTACTTACGGTCTTTTAAACAAACAGATCAGGTAGCTGCTTTTACTCCAATGATTCTTGTCTATTAGGAGGATGGAACTCCTGATCAGTGAAACACTCTGATGAACTTTAACCTATTTGCCCTACATTCCTGTGCGCACTTACTATACAGAGGTGTTAACCCATTAACGCACACACAACTGTGAAAGTAAATTTGCCACTTGTTTGTCCTCAAATAACTATTACATTTGGCTGACAGCGCTTGATTTTTACAGATTGATATTTGTTCTCCTTAACGAGCCCACAACTTTCAGGGTTGGTTCAATGTTGTCCTGTTTTCTGGTTCCAGAAGATGTCACACGACGAATCTAATCGACCCATGTCCTCCACTTATATCATTTCACTCCAGCTATCGCATTCCTTGGTGAGAATTGGGGCAGAATATTGGTTTCTGTTGTATCTCTACGATGCTATCTTCCTCTGGAAGATTATTACGTTGTCCATTTAATGATTCCTCCCCTTTAACTATTATTTTGTCTTTTTAATCTGTTCGTAAGGACCTTTACTATTTAGCTGCCAGTCTTCCATCATACATCATTTTACAGTTCTAATCTTTTTTCCAGTCTGTTTTTTCTCAGTTTGATTTACTTATACATTTGAAATGTCACATGATTTTTTAACTCATTTTATTTTTTATTTCACGACACATTCTAGGAATTCCAGCTTCTGGTGAGTTACCTTTACTTGTGGGAATATGTCTAGGCTGTAGATTAATATTCCACGGTTTGGCTGTCTCTGCATTGCTTTATTGTAAAGCTTTCTTTCCCATTTTCTTGTATAGTCCCGAACACCTCCATCACCATCCCTGTGTATGTCCTGTCCCACCGGCAGGACAGACCCAGCAGGGGTGGCGGCACAGTGGTATACAGTCGGGAGTGAGTGGCCCTGGGACTCCACAACATTGACTCCGGACCACATGAAGTCTGATGTTTCAAGGTCAAGCATGGGCCAGGAAATCACTTGCTGATTACGAACTCCCGCCCTCCCATTGCTGATGAATCAGTACTCCGCCATGTTAAACACCACTTCGAAGAAGCACTGAGAGTAGCAAGGGCACAGAATGTTCCCGGGTTAGGGCAATTCAATGTCCATCACCAAGAGTGGCTCAGTAGCACCACTACTGACCGAGCTGGCCGAGTCCTGAAGGACATAACTGACAGTCTGGGCCTGCGACAGGTGGTAAGAGAACCAACATGAGGAAATAACTACTTGACCTCGTCCTCACCAATTTACCTGTCGCAGATGCATCTGTCCATGGCAGTATTGATAGCAGTGACCACCGCACAGTCATTGTGGTGACAAAGTCCCATCTTCACACTGAGAACACCCTCCATTGTGTTGTGTGGCACTACCACCGTGCTAAATGTTATAGATTCAGAACATATCTAGCAGCTCAAAACTGGGCATCCAAGAAGCGCTGTGGGCCATCAGCAGCAGTAGAAATATATTACAATCTGTAGCCTCATGGCCCAGCATACCCTGAACTCTACCATTACCAGCAAGCCAGAGGACCAAACATGATTCATTATAGCAGAGGCCCTGACCATCATTTTCCAATCCTCTCTCGCTTCAGGTGTGTTACCGGACGACTGGAGGACTGCTAATGTGGTAACCTTGTTTAAAAAGGGAGAAAAGCATAGTACGACTTATTACAGGCCAGTCAGCCTAACCTTGGTGGTGGAAAAATTATTGGAAAGAATTCTGAGGGACAGGATAAATATTCATTTAGAAAGACACGGATTAATCAAGGGTAGTCAGCACGGATTTGTTAAGGGAAGGTCGTGTCTGATAAACTTGATTGAATTTTTTGAGGAGGCAACAAGGAGGGTAGATGATGGTAGTGCGTTTGATGTAGTGTATATTGACTTTAGCAAGGCTTTTGATAAAGCTCCACATGGCAGAATGATCACGAAGTTAAAAGCCAGTGCAACATTTCAAGTTGGATTCAAAACTGGCTCGGAGGCAGGAAGCAGAGAGTAATGGTTGATGGGTGTTTTTGTGATTGGACGGCTGTTTCCAGTGGGAGTCCGCAGGGGCCAGCATTTGGTCCCTTTCTTTTAGTGGTACATATCAATGATCTAGACTTGAATTATAGAGGGTATGATTAAGAAGTTTGCAGATGTTACTAAAATCGGCTGTGTGGTTGATATTAAAGAAGGAAGCTATAGAATTCAGGAAGATATCAATAAATTTGTCAGGTGGGCAGAACAGTGGCAAACGAAATTCAATCCAGAGAAGTGTGAGGTAATGCATTTGGGGAGGGCTAACAATGAAAGGGAATACACATTAAATGGTAGGATACTGAGCCATGCAGAGGATCAAAGGGACATAGGAGTGCATGTACACAGATCCCTGAAGGTAGCAGACCAGGTAGATAATGTGGTTAAGAAAGCATACGGAATGCTTGTCTTTCTTAGCTGTGGCATAGAATACAAGAGCAGGGGGTTATGCTACAACTGTGTAAAACAGTAGTTAGGCATCAGCTAGCGTGCTACATGCAGTTCTGGTCACCACATTACAGAAAAGATGTGACTGCACAAGAGAGTGTACAGAGATTTACAAGGATGTTGCCAGGAGTATAAAATCTTAGCTATGAGGAAAGACGTGATAGGCTGGGTATGTTTTCTTTGGAACAGAGGAGGCTGAGGGGTGTAACATTGAAGATAGGCGCAGGAGTAGACCCTTTGGCCCGTGCTCCACCATTTAATGAGATCATGGCTGATCATCCAAATCCATTAGCCTGTCCCTGCTATCTCCCCATATCCCTTGATCCCTTTAGCCTTAAGAAATATATCCACTCCTTCTTGAATATATTTAATGAATAGCCCTCAACTGCCCTGTATGGCAGAGAATTCCACAGGCTCACCACTCTCTGGTGAAGAAATTTCTCCTCATCTCAGTTCTAAATGGCTTACCGTTTATCCTTAGGCTGTGATCCCTGGCTCTTTGCTCCCCTGCCATCGGGAACATCGTTCCTGCATCTAGTCTGTCTAGTCCTGTTAGAGTTGTATAAATTTCAATGAGATCCCCTCTCATTCTTCTAAACTCCAGCGAATATAAGCCTAATCGACCCAATCTCTCCTCGTACGTCATTCCTGCCATCCCAAGTATCAGTCTGGTGAATCTTCGCTGCACTCTCTCCATGGCAAGAACATCCTTCCTCAGAAAAGGCATCCAAAACTGCACACAATACTCAAGGTATGGTCGCAGCAAGGCCCTATACAACTGCAGCAAGACGTCCTTGCTCCTGTACTCAAATCCTCTCGCTATGAAGGCCAACATACCATTTGCCTTCTTAACCGCCTGCTGCACCAGCATGCTTACCTTCAGTGACTGGTGCACAAGGACACCCAGGTCTCGTTGCACTTCCCAATATTACAATCTATTACCGTTCAGATAATAAGCTGTCTTCCTGTATTTGCTACCAAAGTGGATAACCTTGCATTTATCCACATTATACTGAATTTGCCATGCATCTGCCAATTCACCCACACTGTCCAAATCGTACTGGAGTTTCTCTGCATCCTCCTCACAACACACACACCCACCCAGCTTTGTGTCCTCTGCAAACTTGGAGATATTACATCTAGTTCCGTCGTCTAGATAATTATATATATTGTGAATAGCTGGGGTCCTAGCACCAATCCCTAAGGTACCCCACTACTCACTGCCTGCCACTCGGAAAAAGACCCATTCATTCCAACTGTTTGCTTCCTGTCTGCCAACCAGTTCTCTTTCCAAGACAGTACCTTACCCCCAATTCCACGTGCTTTAACTTTACATGCTAATCTCTTATGCGGGACCTTATTGAAAGCTTTCTGAAAGTCCAAATACAGCACATCCACTATTCTACAAGTTACATCCTCAAAAAATTCCAGTAGTTTATTCAAGCATGATTTACCTTTTCTAAATCCATGTTGACTTTGTCCTATCCTGTCACTCTTTTCCAAGTGCTCTGCTATTACATCTTTTATAATGGACACTAGCATTTTCCCCACTACCGATGACAGGCTTACCAGCCTATTATTCCCCGTTTTCTCTCTACCAACATTTTTAAATAGTGGGGTTATATTAGGTACCCTCCAATCAATGGGAACCATTCCAGTGTCTATACCATTTTGGAAAATGACCAGCAATGCATCTACTATTTCTATGGCCACTTTCTTAATAACCTAAGATGTAGATTATCAGACCCTGGAGAATTATCAGCCTTCAATCCCGTCAATTTCCCGAACACCATTTCCCTACAAATACTGCTTCCATTCAATACCTCCCTCTCATTGGACCCTCTGTTCTCCGTCATTTCTGGGAGGTTATTTGTGTCCTCCTTTGTGAAGACAAAATCAAAGTATGTATTTAAATGTTTTGCCATTTCATTGTTTCCCATTATAATTTCCCCTGATTTTGACTGCAAGGGACCTATGCTTGACTACAGTATATGTTTTCTCTTCACATATCTATAGAAGCTTTTACAGTCTGTTTTTATGTTCCCTGAAAGCTTACTCTCATAATCTATTGCCCCCCTCTTAATTAATCCCTTTGTTCTCCTTTGCTGAATCCTAAACTGCTCCCAATCCTCAGGTTTGCTGCTTTTTCTGGCCAAATTATTTGTCCTCTCCTTGAATCTTATGCTATCCTTAATTTCCCATGTTAGCCACCGATGTGTCTCCTTTTTATTTTATTTTTATGCCAAAGAGGGATGAACAAATTCTGTAGTTCATCCATGCGATCTTTAAATGTTTGCCATTCCCTATCCACCGTCAGCCCTTTAAGTAAGTTATCCAATCTATCCTAGCCAGCTCGTGCCTTATACCATCGTAGTTTACTTTATTTAAATTCACGACCCTAGTCTCTGAGTCAACTACTTCACTTTCCATTTTATTGCAGAATTCTAACATATTATGATCGTTCCTCACCAGTGGGCCTCGCACAACAAGATTGCTAATTAATCCTTTCTCATTATATAATACCCTGTCTAAGATGGCCTGATCTCCAGTTGGTTCCTCTACATATTGGTCCAGGAAACCATCCCATATACCCTCTAGGGATTCCTCCTCCACAGTATTGTTACTAATTTGGTTAGCCCAATCTATGTGTAGATTAAAGTCACCCATGATGACTGCTGTGCTCTTATTGTGCGCATCTCTACTTTCCCTTTTAACGTCATCCCCAGCCTCAGAATTACTCTTTGTGGGTCTGTATTAAACTCCCACTAACGTTTTCTGCCCCTTGGTATTTCTCAGCTCCATCCATACAGATTCCACATCATCAGAGCTAATATCCTTCCTTACTGTTGTGTTAATCTCCTCTTTAATCAGCAATGCTACCCCACCTCCTTTTCCTTTTTGCCTGTCCTTCCTGAATATTGAATGTTCCTGGATGTTGAATTCCCAGTCTTGGTCACCCTGGAGCCATGTCTCCGTAATCCCAATGATATCGTATTTGTTTACATCTATTTGCACAGCTAATTCATCCACCTTATTACAAATGCTACTCACATTATGACACAGAATCTTCAGGCTTCATTTTTAACACACTTTATCCTTTTAGAATTCTTATTTACTGTGGCCCTGTTTGATTTACACCCTTGATTTCTCTGCCTTCCACTTTTGCTTTTCTCATTCCAGTATTTTGTTCTATCCTTGCTTCACTTTCCTCTGTCTCCTTGCACAGGTTCTCAACCCCCTGCCACTTTAGTTTAAACCCTCGCCAACAGCACTAGCAGACACTCCCCCGAGGACATCGGTTCCAGTCCTGCCCAGGTGCAAACGTTCCAGTTTGTATTGGTCCCACCTCCCCCAGAACCGGTTCCAATGTCCCAGGAAATTGAACCCCCCCCCGTTGCACCATTCCTCTAGCCACGTATTCACCTGAAATATCTTCTATTTCTACTCTGACTAGCACGTGGCACTTGGAGCAACCCTGAGATTGCTACCTTTGAGGTCCTATATTTTAATTTACACCCTAACTTCCGATATTTAGCTTTTAGGACCTTATCCCGTTTTTTACCTATACCGTTGGTACCTATATGCACCACGACAACTGGCCGTTCACCTCCCCCTCCAGAATGCCCTGCAGCCACTCTCAGACATCCTTGACCCTTGCACCAGGGAGACAACATAACATCCTGGAGTCTCATTTGCGGCCACAGAAACGCCTATCTTTTCCCCTTACAATAGAATCCCCTATCCCGATTGCTCTCCCGCTTTTTTTCCTCCAGTCCTGTGCAACAGGATCACCCATGGTGCCAGGAAGTTGGCTGCTGCTGCCTTCACCCAATAAGCCATCTGCCTCAACAGTAGTTGCATATCTGTTTGAAAGGGGGATGGCCACAGGGGACCCCTGCACTACCTGCCTGCGCCTACTACTCTGCCTGTTGGTCACACATTCCCTTCCTGCCTGTGCAGCCTTTACCTGCAGTTTGACCAACTCCCTAAACATGCTATCCATGATGTCCTCAGCATCGCAAATGCTCCAGTATGTATCCATTCGCAGCTCCAGCGCCACAATGTATTTTGTCAGTAGCTGCAGCTTGATACGCTTCCCGCACAAATGGTCATCAGGGACACAGGAATTGTCCCTGATTTCCCACATAGTGCAGGAGGAGCATGCCACGAGACCGAGCTGTGCTGCAATGACTTATCCTTTATTTAATTGAAATTAAATTAAATCAAATCAATACCACTAATTACACTACAATTAAAGGATATGCTCAAGGGCAATTGTTTACTACCACTCCCCGCTATACAACAGAGACACTCGAAACTTTAAACCACAAAAATTAAGTTTGGAAAAAAGCGATAAAGTGAGAAATACTCACCAGCTAATCACTTACCTGCTTTCTGGTAATGTCGCACTTTGATTACATTTTACCTCTCACTGCTGCTGACGGTGTGTCTGTGCCACTCTCGCTCCCTGCTCTTTAACTCCTTGATGTCCGTGCTCAGTCTCCATCCAGGTCCGCTCTCGCTTCTGCTGCTGGGAGACCTTATTGAGGTGTATAAAATTATGAGCGGCCTAGATAAAGTGGAAAGAAAGGATCTATTTCCCTTAGTAGAGGGGTCAATACCAAGGGCTCAGATATACTGTAATTGTTGGAAGGTGTAGACGAGATTTGAGGGGAGATTTCTTCACCCAGACAGTTGTGGGGGTCTGCAACTCTTTGCCTGAAAGGGTGGTAGAGGCATATAACCTAACCGCATTTAAAAGTCCTTGGATTTGCACTTGGGATGCTGGAACCTGCAGGGCTACGGACCAAGAGCTGGGAAGGGGGGTCATAAGAGGGCAAACGGTATGCTGGCCTTCATAGCAAAAGGGTTAGAATACAGGAACAGGGATACCTTGCTGCAGCTGTACAGGGCACTGGTGAGACCACACCTCGAGTACTGTGTACAGTTTTGGTCGCCTCATCTGAGGAAGGATGTTCTTGCCATGGAGGGGGTGCAGCGGCGATTCACCAGGCTGATACCAGGAATGGCGGGAATGACCTATGAGGAGAGACTATGTAGTTTAGGGATGTACACACTGGAGTTTAGAAGATTGAGAGGGGACCTCATAGAAGTGTATAAAATTCTGACAGGTCTAGACAGACTGGATGCTGAAGGAATGTTTCCCTTGGCGGGTGAGAACAGAACTAGAGGACATAATTTAAGGATAAGGGCTAAACCATTTAGGACAGAGATGAGGGGGAATTTCTTCACTCAGAGAGTGGTGAACCTGTGGAACTCATTGCCACAGAGGGCAGTGTACGCCAGCTCATTAAATATATTTAAGAGGGAATTAGATATATTTCTACGGGCAAAAGGGGTTAAGGGTTACGGAGAGAAGGCGGGGACGGGATACTGAATTAAAGGATCAGCCATGATCTCATCGAATGGCGGAGCAGGCACGAAGGGCCGAATGGCCTACTCCTGCTCCTATCTTCTATGTATCTATGTAAGAGCATACGAACATAAGAAGTAGGAGTAGGAGTAGGCTACACGGCCCCTCGGGCCTGCTCCACCATTCAATCGTATCATACTGATCCGAACCTGGACTCACGTCCACTTCCCTGCATGCTCCCCGTAACCCCTAATTCCCTTATCAGCTAGGAAACTGTCTATCTCCGTTTTAAATGTATTTAATGTCGCAGCTTCCACAGCTCTCTGAGGTAGCAAATTCCATAGATTTACTACCCTCTGATTGAAGAAGTTTCTCCTCATCTCAGTTTTGAAAGGGCAGCCACTTATTCTAAGATTATGCCCCCTAGTTCTAGTCTCACACATCAGTGGAAACATCCTCCCCGCATCCACCCGATCAAGCTCCCTCACAATCTTATATGTTTCAATAAGATCGCCTCTCATTCTTCTGAATTCCAATGAGTAGAGGCCCAACCTACTCAACCTTTCCTCATAAGTCAACCACCTCATCTCCGGAATCAACCGAGTGAACCTTCTCTGAACTGCCTCGACTGCAAGTATATCTTTTCTTAAATATGGAAACCAAAACTGAACGCAGTATTCCAGGTGTGGCCTCACCAGTACCCTGTATAACTGAAGCAAGACTTCCCAGCTTTTATACTCCATCCCACTTGCAATAAATGCCAAGATTCCATTGGCCTTCCTGATCACCTGCTGTACCTGCATACTAACCTTCTGTGTTTCATGCACCAGGACCCCCAGATCCCTTTATACTGTACCACTTTGCAGTTTCTCTCCATTTAGATAATAACTTGCTCTTTGATTTTTCCTGCCAAAGTGCATAACCTCATACTTTCCAACATTATATTCCATCTGCCGAATTTCTGCCCACTCACTTAGCCTGTCAATGTCCTTTTGCAGGTTTTTTATGTCCTCCTCATTCACGGCTTTCCCTCCCATCTTTGTGTCATCGGCAAACTTGGATATGTTGCACTTGGTCCCCTCCTCCAAATCGTTAATATAGATTGCAAAGAGTTGGGATCCCAGCACTGACCCCTGCAGAACACCACTAGTTACTGATTCACAACCCGATAACGAACCATTTATCACAACTCTCTGTTTTCTGTTAGATAGCCAATCTTCCACCCATGCCAGTATATTACCCCCAATCCCGTGATTTTTTATCTTGTGCAGTAATCTGTTGTGTGGCACATTGTCAAATGTCATTTGGAAGTCCTAATACACCACATCCACTGGTTCCCCTTTTTCCACCCTGTTTGTTATGTCCTCAAAGAATTCGAGCAAATTTGTCAAACATGACTTCCCCTTCATAAAACCATGCTGACTCTGTCTGATTAATTTATGCTTATCCAAATGTCCTGTTACTGCTTCCTTAATAATGGACTCCAACATTTTACCAACCACAGATGTTAGGCTAACTGGTCTATAGTTTCCAGCCTTTTGTCTACCTCCCTTTTTAAGTAAGGGCGTTACATTAGCAGTTTTCCAATCTGCTCGGACCTTTTCCTGAATCCAGGGAGTTTTGGAAAATTACCACCAATGCATCCGCAATCCCTACCGCTACTTCTCTCAAGACCCTAGGATGTTAGCCATCAGGTCATGGGGATTTATCCAGCTTAAGTCCCATTATCTTACCGAGTACCTTCTCCTTAGTGAATTTAATCGTGTTTAGCTGCTCCCCCCCTATAGCCCCCTGTTTGTCCAGTGTTGTGATATTTTTAGTGTCCTCTACTGTAAAGACTGATACAAAATATTTGTTCAGCGTTTTTGCCATCTCCATGATCCCCACTGCTAATTTCCCAGTCTCGTCCTCTAAGGGACCAACATTCACTTCAGCTACCCCTTTTCTTTTTATATAACTACAGAAACTCTTGCTATCTGTTTTTATATTTTTTGCTAGTTTACTTTCATAATCTATCTTCCCTTTCTTAATTAATCTTTTTGTTATTCTTTGCTGGCTTTTAAATGCTTCCCAATCTTCTATCCTCCCACTAGATTTGGCTACTTTATATGCCCTTGTTTTCAGTCGGATACTATCCTTTATTACTTTACTTAGCCAAGGATGGCTGTCTTTTCTTTTACACCCCTTTTTCCTCAGTTGAATATAGTTTTCTTGAAAGTTGTGAATTATCTCCTTGAATGTACACCACTGCTCATGTACCATCAGACACCTTAATCTATTTTCCCAGTCTACTTTAGTCAGCTCTGTTCTCATACCTTCATAGTCTCCTTTATTTTAGCTTAGTACGCTGGTTTGAGATCTAACTCTCTCGCCCTCTAACTGGATTCGGAATTCAACCATGTTATGGTCACTCATTCCAAGGGGATCATTTACTAGGACATTTTTTATTAATCCTGTCTCATTACACAGAACCAGATCTAAGATTGCCTGCCCCCTAGTTGGTTCAGTAACATACTGCTCAAGGAACCCATCCGTAATGCACTCTATGAACACTTCCTCAAGGCTGCCCTGCCCAATTTGATTTGTCCAGTCAATATGAAACATAAAATCTCCCATGATTATAGCTGTTCCCTTATTACAGGCTGGACAGCTTTTTGTTGGCCGGAATGGACACGATGGGCCGAAATGGCCTCCTTACATGCAGTAACTTTCTATGATTCTATGAATTTAGATGAGCATGCCAGGAGCAGCGCCAGGGTTACCTAAAATGAGGTGCCGACCTCGGGAAGCTGCAACACAAGACCACAAGCATGCTAAAAAGTGGAATTAGCATGCTATAGAGAAGGCTAAGTGAGCCCTCAATTTACGAATGAGATCATAGCTCTGCATTCCTGCCACATCCAGTCATGAACGGTGGAGGACAATTAAACACCTAACGGGGGAGGAGGCTCCATGAATATCCCCTTCCTCAATGATATTGGAGCCCTGGACGTTAGTGCAAAAGACAAGGCTGAAGCATTTGCAAACAACTTCGGCCAGATAGCCAAGTGGATGAGCAATATCGGCTACTCCTGAAGTCCTCACATCACAGAAGCCAGTCTTCAGCCAATTCGATTCAATACACATGATATCAAAAAACGGCTGAGCGCATTGGATGCAGCAAAACTATTGGCCCCGACAACATCCCGGCTATCGTGCTGAAGACATGTTCCCCAGAGCTAGCTGAGTCTCTAGCCAAGCTGTTACAGTACAGCTACAACACTGGCATCTGTCCGACAATGTTGAAAACTGCCCTGGTATGTCCTGTCCACAAAAATCAGTGCCAAACCAATCCAGCCAATTACCGTCCCATCAGTCTACACTCAATCAGTTTAGGTTCTGCAAAGACCACTAGACTCCCGACCTCATAACAGCCTTGGTCCAAATATGGACATAGGAGCTGAATTCCAATGGTGAGGTGAGAGTGACTGCCTCTGACATCAAGGCAGCATTTCACCGAATGTGGCATCAAGGAGCCCTAATAAAACTGAAGACGTTGGGAATCAGGGAGAAAACTCTCTACTGGTGGGAGTCATACCTAGCACAAAGGAAGATGGTTGTGGTGGTTGAATATCAATCATCACAGCCTCAGCACATCGATGCAGGAGATCCTCCAGGCAGTGTCCTAGGCCCAACCATCTTCAGCTGCTTCATCAATGACCTACCATCTAATATTTTGTCCGAAATGGGGATGATCACTGATGACCGCACAGTGTTCAACACCATTCACAACTCCTCAGGAAATGAAGCATTCCATACCCGCATGCAACAAGACCTGGACAACGTTCAGGCTTGGGCTGATACGTGGCAGGTAACATTCACGCCACAGATGTGCCAGGCAATGACTATCTCCAACAAGCGAGTGTCTGACCACAGTCCATTGACATTCAACGGCATTACGATCGCCGAATCCCTCTCCATCAATATCCTGTGGGTTGCCATTGACCAGAAACGTAACTGGACCGGCCACATAAGTACTGTGGCAACAAGAGCAGGTCAGAGGCTAGGTATTCTGTGGCGAGTGCCTGAACTCATGACTCCCCAAAGCATTTCCTCCATCTACAAGGCACAACTAAGATGTGTGATGGAATACTCTCCACTTGCCTGGAAGAGTCCAGCTCCAACAACACTCAAGAAGCTCGACACAATCCAAGACAAAGCAGCCCCCTTGATTGGTCCCCCATCCATCACATTAATCATTCAATCCCTCCACCACCGGTGTACTGTGGCTGCAGTGTGTACCATCTACAAGATGCACTGCAGCAACTTGCCAAGGCTTTTCAGCAGCACCTCCCAAACCTGCGACCTCTTCCACCCACAAGGGCAAGGGCAGCAGGCAGAGGGGAAGACCACCACCTCCAAGTTCCCCTCCAAGTCACACACCATCCTGACTTAGAGGTATATCACCGATTCTTCATCGTCGCTGGGTCATAATCCTTGAACTCCCCACCTAACAGCAGTGTGGCAGTGCCTTCACCACACGGACTGCAGCGGTTCATGAAGGCGGCTCACCATCACCTTCTCAAGAGCAATTACTGATGTGCAATTAATGCTTGTCTTGCCAGCGACGCCCACATCCTGTAAACGAATAAAAAAATGTTCACTTTTACTAATTGAATCTACCTTTGCCCAGTTCTGTACCTTTATATTTGACTGTTCTCTCTTTTTTTCAGTATTAACATGGAATTTAAATATATTTTGCTATACTACAGGCACAGCATGAGATAATTTTACAATATTATTTCTAGTAATCCTTGAACCGTGATATTTACTCCGCCGTCACTACTGTTCTCTTTGCCTCTTTTATCTCTTCTCATTCACCTGTCCTTTTCTTTCCCTTCACCTCTCTCTCCCCTCTACCAGCATTTATTTCTCCTTCAATTCTATGTCTCTGTATCCCTCTTCCCTATTATTCCTCTCTTTCTAGAGTTACAAAGAATAAAGACTAGCATTTATATAGCGCCATTCATGACCAGAAGACGTCCCAAAAAGCTTTACAGGCAATGAAGTACTTTTGAAGTGTAGTCACTGTTGTAATGTAGGGAAAGCAGCAGCCAATTTGCGCACAGCAAGTTCTGACAAACAGCAATATTGACCAGAGAAACTGCTTGTAGTGATGTTGCTGGTAATAGCGGCATGGTAGGGCAGCTCAGTCCCACAGATTGCACATCCAGTGCCATGTGGGAAACCCAGGAAGCTTCCCGTGTCCTTGACAACTACGTGTGCAGGAGGTGCCATCAGATGGAGGATCTTGAGCTCCGGGTTTCAGAGCATGAGCAGCAGCTGGCGTCAATGCGGTGCATCCGTGAGGCTGAGAGCTACGTGTATAGCACATTTCAGGTGGTTGTCATTCCACAGCTAAGGAGTGTGCAGGCAGAGAGGGAATGGGTGACCGCCGGACTGGAAAGGAGGACCAGGACAGGTAGTGCAGGAATCCCGTGAGTTCTTCCTGCACTCCAAACAGTATACTGTTCTAAGTACTGGGGAGGGCGCTTGCTCCTCTGGGTTGTATAGCCAGAGCCAAGTCCACAGCACCTGTGGCTCAGCTGTACAGGTGGTGAGGAAGAAGAGTGGGAGAGCAATAGTGGCAGGGGATTCGATAGTTAGTGGAGTAGACTGGCGTTTCTGCGGCCACAGACGTGACTCCAGGATGGTACATTGCCTGCATGGTGCCAAGGTTAAGGATGCCGCTGAGCGACTGCAGAACATTATGAGGGGGGAGGGTGAACTGCCAGAGGTCGTAGTCCATATTGGTGCCAATGATATGGGTAGAACGAAGGATGAGATCCTGCAGGTAGTAATTTTTGGCTTCGGCTGATAAGTGGCAGGCAACATTCGCACCACAGAAGTGCCAGGCAATGACTATCTCCAACAAGCGAGAGTCTAACCACCTACCCTTGACATTCAACTGCATTACCATCGCTGATAATCCCACCTAAACATCCTGGGGCACAACGCTGACCAGAAACTTAACCGGACCAGCCACATAAATACAGTGGCAACAAGAGCAGGTCAGAGGTTAGTTATTCTGTGGCGAGTGACTCACCTCCTGACCGCACAAAGCATTTCCACCATCTACAAGGCACAAGTAAGGAGTGTGATGGAATACACACTGTCATAAATCGCAACTTTTACAAGAAGTAACTCAGGAAGTGCTACTGAACGGTCAGCTGAGGGCGCCGTCCGAGGAGTATAAATAGTCGGGCGTGGGCCCACCTTGACCAGAGACAATCTGGAAACAGGAAGCCAGTAACTATTAACTAGACCTCCATGTTTTGTTACAAGTCGATTAAAGCCTTGCTTTATGTACAAACAAGTGCGTAGTGAGTCTTTATTACATCACTCACCACTTGCCTGGATGAGTGCAGCTGCAACAACATTCAAGAAGCTGGACACCATCCAGGACAAAGCAGCCCGTTTGATTGACACGCTATCCACCACCTTAAATATTCCCTCCCTCCACCACCAGCATACTGTGGCTGCAGTGTGTACCATCTACAAGATGCATTGCAGCAACTCGCCAAGGCTTCTTCGGCAGCACCTCCCAAACCCTCGACCTCTTCCACCTAGAAGGACAAGGACAGCAGGCACATGGGAACACCACCACCTCCACGGTCTCCTGCAAGTCACACACCATCCTGATCTAGAATGATATCTCCGATCATTCATCATCGCTGAGTCCAAATCGTGGAACTCCCTACCTAACAACACAGTGGGAGTAACTTCACCATATGGACTGCAGCAGTTCAAGAAGGCAGCTCACCACCGCCTTCTCAAGGGCAGCTAGGGATGCGCAATAAATGCTGGCCTTACCAGCGATGCCCAGATCCCATAAGATTATTTTAATAATCTCCAGATTACTCCTGGTGCCACGTGCGTCTGAGTATAGAAATAGAAGGATACTGCAGAAAAATGTGAGGCTGGAGAGATGGTGCAGTAGGGAGGGCTTCAGATTCCTGGGGCTTTGGGACCGGTTCTGGGGGAGGTGGGACCTTTACAGTCCAGATGTGTTGCACCTCAACAGGGCCGGAACCAACATCCTTGCGGGCAGATTTGCTAGTGATGATGGGGAAGGTTTAAACTAATTTGGTAGTGGTTGGGAACCAAGATGTAACATTAGAAAGTGGAAATAAAGTGCTCAAAGGATTGGGAGAGGCAGAGAGCATTGAAGTAAGAAATAGTAAGGTATTAGGTGGGATCCAACTAAGAGAGAATACAGGATGGTCTAAGATGGGTTAATAGTGTATGTATGTGAATGCACAAAGCGTAGTAAACAAGGTGCGTGAGCTGCAGGAACAAATAGCCACATGGGAATATGATGTTGCTGTAATAACTGAGACCTGGCACCAAGAGGGCAGGATTGGGTTTTAAATATTCCTGCTTATAAGATGTTTAGTAAAGATAGGGAAGGAAAAATTGGAGGTGGTGTGGCAGTATTGATCAAGGAGAATGTTAAAGTGCGTGAGAGGGAGGATGTCCTGGAGGGGTCAGGGGAAGAATTCATAAAAATCGCAGAGTTGCCATTACACTACTAGGTGTATTCTGTAGATCAACAAATATTGGGAAAGATATGGAGGAGCAAATTTGCAGAGCAATTACAGAGATGTTCAAAAAGTATAGAGTAGTAATAATGGGGGACTTCAACTATCCTAATATAGACTGGGATTGTAATCATCTAAAGGGCAGAGAAGGGAAAGAATTTCTGAAATAACAGCAGAAAATGTTGGAAACACTCAGCAGGTCAGGCAGCGTCCACGGAGATAGAAACAGAGTTAACGTTTCAGGTCTGTGACCTTTCGTCAGAATTCCTGATGTGTGTTCACAGGAACATTCTTGATCAGTAGGTTTCCGGACCAATGAGGGAGTAGGCATTGCTGGATCTGGTTCTGGTGAATGAGATAGGTCAATTGGAGCAAATGTCATTAGGTGGACATTTAGGGAACAGTGATCAAAATATCATACGGTTTAGATTAGCTATCGAAAATGACAGGCAGCAATCTAGAGTAAAAATGTTTAATTGGGGGAAAGCCAATTTCAGTGGTATGAAAATGGATCTGGCCCCGGTTAAACTGGAATCAAAGATTGGCAGACAAAACAGCTGTGGATCAATGGGTTACCAATTAAGCAGAAATAATTCGGGTACAGTCGAGGTATATTCCCATGAAGAAGAAAGGTAGGGCAACTAAAATTAGAGCTACCTGGATGAAGAAACAGATAGAGAATATGATGAAGCAGAAAAAGTGCATGTATGACAGATGTCAGGTTGCAAATACCTCTGAGAACCAGGCGATATATAGAAAGGTCAGAGGAGAAGTGAAAAAGAAAATAAGATGGGCAAAGAGAGGATATGAGAATAGAATGGCAGCCAACATAAAAGATAATCAAAAGGTCTTCTATAGGCATATAAATAGTAAAAGGGTAGTAAGACATGGGGGGTGGGACCGATTTGGGACCAAAAATGAGACCTATGCATAGAGGCAGAGGGTGTAGCTAAGGTACTAAATGAGTACTTTACATCTGTCTTCTCCAAGGAAGAGAATGCTGCCATAGACATTGTAAAGAAAAAGGTAGTAAAGACACTTGATAGGATAAAAATTTATAAAGAGGTATCAGAAAGGCTGTCTGTACTTAAAGTAGATAAATCACCAGGAGCAGACGGGATGCATCCTAGAATGCTGAAGGAATTAAGGGTGGAAATCGCAGAGGTACTGGTCATAATATTCCAATCCTCCAAAGATACTGGGTGGTGCCAGAGCACTGGAGAATTGCAAAAGTAACACCATTGTTCAAAAGAGGGTGTACAGAAAAACCCAACAATTACAGGCCAGTCAGCTTAACCTCGGTAGTGGGGAAGCTTTTAGAAACAGTAATCAGGGACAAAATCAATTCATTTGGGTTGGGGTGGATTAATTAAGGAAAGCCAGCACGGAATAGTTAAAGGCAAAAATAAAAACAGAAAGTGCTGGAAACACTCAACAGGTCAGGCTGCATCTATGTAGAGAGAAACAGAGTTAACGTTTCAGGTCGATGACCCTTCGTCAGAACTGGCAAATCGTGTTTAACCAACTTGATCGAGCTTTATGCTAAGGTAACAGAGAGGGTTCATAAGGGTAATCTGGTTGCCCTAGTGTAAATGGATTTCCAAAAGGCGTTCAACAAAATGCCACCTAATAGGCTTGCCAGCAAAATTGAACCCCATGGAATAAAAGGAACAGTGGCAGCATGGATACGAATTTGCCTAAGTGACAGGAAACAGAGAGTAGTGGTGAACTGTTGTTTATCGGACTGGTGGAAGTGCTGTTCCCCAGGGGTCGGCTCTAGGACCACTGCTTTTCTTGATATATATTAATGACTTGGACGTAGGTGTACAGGGCACAATTACAAAATTTGCATTTGATACAAAACTTGGAAGTGCAGTGAACAGTGAGGAGGAGACTTCAGGAAGACATAAACAGGGTGTAGGAGTGGGTGGACACGTGGCAGATGAAATTTAACGCAGGAAAGTGTGAATTGATGCATTTTATTTGAACGAATAAGGAGAGGACATATAAACTAAATGGTACAATCCTAAAGGGGGTTTACGAATAGAGAGACCTGCGGGTATATGTGCATAAATCATTGAAGGTGGCAGGGCAGGTTGAGAAAGCAGTTTAAAAGGATTACGGGATCCTGGGCTTCATAAATAGAGTACAAAATTGTGGAAATTATGAGGAACCTGTATAAAACATTGGTTCGGCCCCAACTGGAGTACTGTATCCAATTCTGGGCATCACACTTTATGAAGGATGTGAAGTCCTAAGAGAGGGTGCAGAAAAAAGTTGCAAGAATGATTCCAGGAATGAGGGACTTCAGTTACTTAGATAGACAGGGGAAGCTGGCATTGCTCTTCCTGGAGCAGAGAAGATTAAGAGGAGATTTGATAGAAGTATTCAAAATCATGAGGGGTCTGGACAGGGTAGATAGAGAGAAACTTTTCCCATTGGAAGAACGGTCGGGAACCAGAGGACACAGATTTAAATTGTTTGGCAAAAGAACAAGAGACCATGGAAGAAAGGGGTTTTATCTCACAGCGAGTGGTAAATATCTGGAATGCCCTGCCTGAAAGGGTGGTGGAGACAGACTCAATCTTACCTTTCAAAAGCGAGTTGGATAATTTTCTGAAGGAAAAACATTTGGGCTACAGAGAAAGGGAGGAGGAATGGGATTAACTGAGAGTCAGCACGGGCTCGACGACCAAATTGCCTTCTTCCATGCGGTAACCAGTCTATCATTCTAGACTGTAATATCGAGCGCTGTATATAACGAGCGGCCGATCCGACACCACCCATTTTGCGCCACCACCCGAGATGAATTTCTAGGTTTAGAGTAGAGCGCCAGAGGCCCAGTTCCACATCTTCTCATTACATGGAGAGACCAGCACCTCACAGCACATACAAGGAGTTGTGGATTGGAATTGCTATTTTAACACTAGCCACATTCCCGAGGGGGCGCTCACTGTAAACAGTCAGGAGACAAGACAGAATAGATCACCACCATTAACAGGTGACTGCATATGTTCCAAGCATGATATTGTAACAGCTAATTAACAATTGTAACATCAGACAACGTCATCATTTAAGCATCTGTTGCTTCATACAAAGCTGCTGATTCATCACTGACCTCTAATCGCTGTTTACTTCCAGATGCCAGGTTACATTGAAAGCCAATGAGGTGCATTGAGAAAAGGTCTGGTGGTGGATCTGGAGGTATTAACAGACGTGGAGTTGGCAGCAAATCGGCGGTTTTCAACAAGTTTGGAGCAGGTGACAATCTGGAATTGGTGACAGATTTGGATTGACTGGGCCCAGGTGATCCTATAGCCACTGGAGTAGGCCCAGCAAAATATAACACTGTATTTACTGGAATTTTTGAGACACGCAATTTACATCTCATTCACTACTGTTCACTTTAGCTCTTTCCCCTCATTTACACCAATCTTCTCTCTCTCTCTCAAAGGGTTGACGGTCGATAGGCAATGGCAAACATTCAAAGAGTGAATGGATGAGCTACAGAATTTGTTCATCCCAGTTTGGCATAAAAATAAAACAAAAAAGGTGACTCAACCGTGGCTAACAAGGGAAATTAGGGATAGCATAACAAGGAGAGGACATATAAATTGGCCAGAAAATGCAATAATCCTGAGGATTGGGAGCAGTTTAGGATTCAACAAAGGAGGACAAAGGGATTAATTAAGAAAGGGAAAATAGAATATGAGAGTAAGCTTTCAGGGAACATAAAAAGGGACTGTCCATGTTTTTATAGATATGTGAAGAGAAAACGATTGGTGAAGTCAAGCGTAGGTCCCTTGCAGTCAGAATCAGGGGAATTTCTAATGGGGAACAAAGAAATGGGTGACCAACTAAATACATATTTTGGTTCTGTCTTCACAAAGGAGGACACAAATAACCCCCCAGAGATGCCGGGGAACATAGGGTCTGAAGAAAGGGTGGAACTGAAAGAAATTAGTACTGTAGGGAAATGGTGTTAGGAACATTTTTGGGACTGAAGGCCGATAAATCCCCAGGGCCTGATAATCTACATCCCAGGGTACTTAAGGAAATGGCCCTAGAAATAGTAGATGCATTGCTGTTCATCTTCCAGAACTCGATAGACTCTGGAACAGTACCCATGGATTCGAGGGTAGCTAATGTTACCCAACTATTCAAAAAAGGTGGCAGAGAAAAAGCGGGGAATTATAGACCGGTAAGCCTGACATCGGTAGTGGGGAAAATGCTAGAGTCCATTATAAAAGATGTAATAGCAGACCACTTGGAAAGTAGTGACAGGATCGGACAATGTCAACATGGATGTACAAAAGGTAAATCATGCATGAGTAATCTACTGGAATTTTTTGAGGATGTAACTGATAAAATAGATAAGGGAGAACCAGTGGATGTGGTGTATTTGGACTTACAGAAGGCTTTTGATAAGGTCCCGCATAAGAAATAAGCGTGCAAAATTAAGGCCCTTGGGATTGGGGGCAAGGTATTGACTTGGATAGAGAACTGGTTGGCAGACAGAAAGCAAAGAGTTGGAATAAACGGCTCATTTTCCGAGTGGCAGGCAGTGACTAGTGGGGTACCGCAAGGATCGCTCCTAGGACCGCAGCTGTTCACAATATATATTAATGATCTGGACGAGGGAATTGGATTTAATATCTCCACATTTGCAGACGACACAAAGCTGGGTGGGGGGGTATGCTGTGAGGGGGATGTCGAGAAACTCCAGCACGATTTGGATTGGTTTGGTGATTTTGCAGAAACATGGCAAATGCACTACAATGTGGATAAATGTGAGGTTATCCACTTTGGTGGCAAAAGCAGGAAGGCAGATTATCATTTGAATGGCAATAGATTGGGAGAAGGGGAAGTGCAAATAGACCTGGGTGTTCTTGTGCACCAGTCGCTGAAGGTAAGCATGCAGGTGCAGCAGAGAGTTAAGAAGGCAAATGGTATGTTGGCCTTCGTAGCGAGAGGGTTCGAGTACAGGAACAAGGATGTCTTGCTACAGTTGTACAGGGCCTTGATGAGACCGCACCTTGAGTATTGTGTGCAGTTTTGGTCGCCTTATCTGAGGAAGGACGTTGTTGCCATGGAAGGAGTGCAGCGAAGGTTCACCAGGCTGATACCTGGGATGGCAGGAATGACATATGAGGAGAGATTGTGTCGATTGGGCTTATACTCACGGAATTTAGAAGTTTGAGAGGGGACCTCATCGAAACCTATAAAATTCTGTCAGGCCTGGACAGACTAGATGCAGAAACGATGTTTCTGGTGGACGGGCAGTCCAGAAGCAGGGGTCATAGTCTAAGGATAAGGGATAAGCCATTTAGGACTGAAATGAGGAGGAATTTCTTCACCCAGAGAGTGGTGAACCTGTGGAATTCTCTGCCACAGAGGGCGGTGGAGGCCAGTTCATTAAATATATTCAAGAAAGAGTTGGATATATTTCTTAAGGCTAAAGGGATCAAGGGATATGGGGAGAAGTCAGATACAGGGTACCGAATTTGGATGATCAGCCATGATCTCATTGAATGGCGGAGCAGGCTCGAAGGGCCGAATGGCCTACTCCTGCTCCTTTCTTCTATATTTCTATGTTTCACTCCATGCACTCTTCTTTTACTCCACGTTCTATCCTCTCCTCTGCTCTCCTCCCATTTTCCTGTCCTGTCCTCTCCTCTCCTCCTTTCCTCTCTCCTTTCCTCTGCTCTCCTCTCCTCCCATTGCTGCTGCCCACTCTTCTACTTTCTGCTATTTTCTCTTCTGCACTCCACTACTCTCCTCTACCTTCCTCCCTCATCTCTTCTGTTCTTCTACCCTCTCTTCTCCATTCTTCTCCTCGCCTCTGATCTCTGCTACTCTCATCCACGTGTGTCTCTCCTCTCCTTATATTCATCACCTCTCCTTTCTTTTAGTTAAATTTGTCTCATTTTTCTCTTTGACTTTTGTGATTCTAGAATCATTCACTAGTTTATTTATTTTCCTCTCTCTCCCTCTCTCTCTCTCTCACTCTCTGCTACCTTTTGATCTAATTCTGCCTCAAATGGAAGCATCCCCTCTATGGTTCTGTGTTGATTTAAACCTAATGAATTTTATACTGACTGAAAGTGCACCTTGTATAGTTTTGAATGATTTATACCCAATGACTGCAACATGTACGATGTTGTACACTTTTTAAAGTTGAATACAATTCATGCCCACAGTCAGTCACTAGATTCTAACGTGTGCTGTTCATTACTAGACTTAATACAGTACGTGTTTTTGGTAAACAGCATATGTGATGCATTACAGATAAACACGGAAGTAAGTATTTTATTTAGTATAACATTGAGAATAAAGGTACACCAACTAATGTTTACTGTAATTTGAACAGTGACTTATATTGGAATAAATGGATGCAGTTTGAACCAAAAGGATTAGAACATTGCACAGTGATGCAGATGGGGGCGCTCCTCCGAGGTTCGAGCTGAGGAACTTTATTGACGTGGTAGATGGAAGCTTTACTCTGCATCCAACGGCAAATACCTGACTCACCTGCGCTTGTTAATAGCACTGGGTATCAGAGGAAGAGTGATTCTGAGAGGGCTTGACAGGATAGATGCTGAGAGATTGATTCCCTTGGCTGAAGAGTCTAGAACTTGGGGGCGCAGTCTCAGGAGAAGGGCTCAGCCATTTAGGGCTGAGAGGAGGAGAAAATTCTTCACTCAGAGGCTTTTGTATCTTATACAAAGCGGGATTCAATGGAGTAAACTTGAACAGAGTATTTTATTTGGGAATTTGTACAGAGTGGGAATTCGGAGAAGTTGGAGAAGGAGTTGTAGCTTTTGATTACACTACGTGTAGTGCTTCATGTTACAATTAGATATTTAACTTCAGTATCCTTAACTAAATCTACATCAAATAATTATTCAAGAAACTACACTGTAAACTAAATTACCTAAATTCAAACATAATTAAATTTAATTAAATAAAACAAGGTCATATGGGAATGGCAGTGCAGCTGGTGTGCCGCAAATGGAGATGTGCAAGGTTGTGGAGGGCTTTGTGGTCACAGACAACTAAGTTTGCAGTAAGTGCCTGCATCTTCAGGAACTTCAGTTCAGAGTTTTTGAGCTGGATTCTGAGGTGCAGAAATTGTGGGGAAATCGGAATGGGGAGAAATACCTGGACACTTTGATCCAGGAGGCAGTCAGACCCCTTAGGTTAGGTAGTGGTATAGGTATGGATAGAGGTCAGGGACAGGAGGGCATTACTGCAACTCAAGCAGGTAAGGGGACACCAGGTGCAGTGCTGGAGGAGCCACAGCCTTTGCCCTTGTCAAACAGGTATGAGGTTCTTGCTGCCTGCATGGATGAGGGGAAAGCCTGCAGGGTGGATGAACAACGTCACCATGGCACCATGGTGCAGGAGGCCATTCAACTGGTGGGATTGAAACATAATGTAGTTGTGTTAGGGGAAAATATAGTCAGGGGGATAGATACTGTTAGATTCTTGCTACAGTTGTACAGGGCCTTGGTGAGACCGCACCTTGAGTATTGTGTGCAGTTATGGTCACCTTAACTGAGGAAGGACGTTCTTGCCATGGAGGGAGTGCAGCGAAGATTCACCAGGCTGATACCTGGGATGGCAGGAATGAAGTATGAGAAGAGATTGTGTCGATTGGGCTTATGCTTATTGGAGTTTAGAAGATTGAGAGGGGATCTCATCAAAACCTATAAAATTCCGTCAGGTCTGGACAGACTAGATGCAGGAAGGATGTTTCTGATGGCCGGGGAGCCCAGAACCAGGGGTCATAGTCTAAGGATAAGGAGTAAGGCATTTAGGACTGAAATGAGGAGGAATTCCTTCACCCAGAGAGTGGTGAACCTGTAGAATTCTCTGCCACAGAGGGCGGTGGAGGCAAGTTCATTAAATATATTCAAGAAAGAGTTGGATATATTTCTTGAGGCTAAAGGGATCAAGGGATATGGGGAGAAGGCAGGGACAGGGTACTGCATTTTGATGATCAGCCATGATCTAATTGAATGGCAGAGCAGGCTCGAAGGACCGAATGGCCTCCTCCTGCTCCTATCTCTATGTTTCTATGTTTCTATGTTCTCTGCAGCTGTGACAGAGAGCTCTGAAAGTTGTGTTGCCTGCCAGGGTTAAAGACATATTCTCATGGCTGGAGGAGAATTTGGAGTGGGAGGGGGATGATCCAGTTGTCGTGGTCCACGTAGGACATAGGTAGAACTAGGAATTATGCTCTGCTGAGGGAGTTTGAGAATCTAGGATCCAAATGAAAAAGTAGAACCTCAAAGGTAATAATCTCATGCGCGAATTGGCATATTGACAAATAGATTAGAAGTTTAAATGCATGGCTCAAAGACTGTTGTGGGTGGAAGAGGCTTCAGCTCATGGGGCACTGGCACCAGTACTGGGGAAAGAGGGAGCTGTTCCATTGGGATGGGCTCCGCTTAAACTGGACTGGGACCAGTGACCTAGCGAACCGAATAACAAAGGCAGTAGACAGTGTTTTAACGAATGAAGGGGGTGTGGGAGGACTCAGGAAAGACTAAATTTAAAAGCAGTGAGAGAAATGTCAAGGCTCTAGAGCAGAGTACAGCATTGGCTCGAAACCAGCACAATGGGTCAGGAAGGGGCAGAGAGACTAACAACGGTAATAAGGCATCAGTGACGAAGGTGACAAGGGTAAATAGAAATAAATCAAAGCTAAAGGCACTACATCTGATCGATTAGCCATAACAGAGGCGTGGTTGCAAAGTTGCAAATGTTGCGAACTAAATAATCCCGGACACTTAACTTTTGAAGAGATAGGCAATTTATAGGAACGTATGAAATAGGAGCAGGGCTAGGACATTTGGCCCCTCGAACCTAACCCGCCATTCAATAACATCATCGCTATCTAATCCTGGCCTCAACTCTGCCTTCCTGCCCGCTCCCCAAAACCCTTGACTCCCCTATATTTCAAAAATCTGTCTAGCTCCACCTTAAATATATTCAATGACCCAGCCTCCACAGCTCCCTGGGGTAGCTAATTCCAAGATTCACGATCCTCTGAGAGAAGAAATGCCTCCTCATCTCCGTTTCAAATGGGCGACCCCTTATTCTGGAGCTATGCCTACTTGTTCTAGATTTCCCCACAAGCAGAAACATCCTCTCTGTATCAACTCTTTCAAGCCCCATCAGAATCTGATATATGTCAATAAGATCACCTCTGCTTCTTCTAAACTCCAATGAGAATAGGCTCATCCTGCTCAACCTTTCTTCATATGACAAACCCCTCATCTCCGGAATCAACCTCGTGAATCTTCTGTGAACTTTATTACGGTCATATTTATGCTAATATATATGTACAAATGTATGTTGAAATGTTTAAGTGTCCTAATCCAAATTGTACACTCTCGGGAGCCGCAAGCCTACATTTCATTCTACTGCACTTGTGCACTAACAATGACAATAAAAGTTGATTTGATTTGATTTGATTTGATGCAAGTATATCCCTCCATAAAAAAACGGAGACCAAAAGCTATATGCAGTACTCCAGGTGTGGTCTCACCAACGCCCTGTACAGTTGTAGCAAGCCTTCCCTACTTTTATACTCCACCCCCTTGCAATAAAGGCAAACATTCCCTTTGCCTTCCAAATTGCTTGCTGTACCCACATGCTAACCTTTTGTGTTTCATGTACAAGGATCCCCAGATCCATCTGTACCGCAGGAGTTTGGAGTCTCTCTACATTTAAATAATGATTTGCTTTTTTATTCTTCCTACCTAAGTGGATAACCTCACAATAGGCTCCATCTGCCAAATGTTTGCCCACTCACTTATCCTAACTATAACCCTTTGCAGATTCTGTGTGTGCTCCTCACAACTTGCTTTCCCAACTATCATTGTAACATCAGCAAATGTTGCTAAATCACACTCAGTCGTACAATACAATTTATTAATATAGATTGTTAATAGTTGAGCCCCGACACTGATTCCTGTGGCACCCCACTAGTTACAGTTTGCCAACCTGAAAATAACCCATTTCTCCTGCCTGTCTGTTTTCTGTTAGTTAGCCAATTTTCTATCCATGCTAATATATTACCCGCAAACCCGTGAGCTCTTATCTTGTGCAGCAACATTTTATGTGGCTACTTATTGAATGCCTTCTGGAAATCCAGTACATCTACTGCTCCCCTGTACCCACCCTATTCGTTAGATCCTTAAAGAATTCTAGCAAATTGTCAAACATGATTTCCCTTTTATAAAACCATGCTGACTCTGCTTGATTTTATTATGATTTTCTAAATATCCTGCTACTATCTTCTTAATAATGGACTCCTGCATTTTCCCAATGACAGATGTTAGTCAAAATGGGAAAGGAATAGGGATAACCCTGATAATAAAGGATGGGATAAAGACAGTAGAGAGAAAGGATTTTAGCTCCGAAAATCAAGAAGTAGAATCAGATTGGGTGGAGGTAAAAAACAGCAAGGGGCAGAAAATATGGGTGGGATTTGTTTTAAGGCCCCCAAACAGTAGTTGTATTGTAGGGCAGAGAATAAATCAGAAAATTAGGGTTAGGGTTAGGGTTAGGGTAATACAGTAATTATGGGGTCTTGAATATGAATATAGACTGGGCAAGCCAAATTTGCAGTACTAGTGTGAAGGACGAATTCATGGAATGTATGCAAGATAGTTTTCTAGATCAGTATGTTGAGGAACCAACTGGGGCACAGGCTATTTTAGATCTAGGATTGTGCAATGAGAAGTGGTTAATTAATATTCGTGTAGTTAAAGGGCCTTTAGGGAAGAGTGACCATAATATCATAGAATTTTATATTGAGTTTGAAAGTGATGTAGTTGAGACCGAAACTAGTGTCTTAAATCTAAACAAAGAAAACTACATAGTTATGAGGGGCGAGTTGGCTAAGGTAGATTGAGAAACTACATTAAAAGGTATGTCAGTAGACAAGCAATGGTTAGCATTTAAAATAAATACATAATTTACAAAAAATATACATTCCTTTAAGGGCCAAGAACACTACAGGAAAAGTGGTACAACCTTCGCTAACAAGATAAGCTAAAGATAGTTTTAGATCAAAGGAGGAGGCTTATAATGTTGCCAAAAAGAGTAGTAAACCTGTGGATTGAGAGGATTTTAGAATTCAGCAAAGGATGAACAAGAAATTGATAAAGAAAGGGGAAATAGAATATGAGAGTAAACTAGCTAGAGACATAAACGAAGATGCTTAAAGCTTTTACAGGTCCATAAAAAAGCAAAGTAGATCGAAAGTAAATGTGGGTCCCTTAGAGGTTGAGACAGAAGAAATTATAATGGGAAATAAGAAAATGGTAGAGAAATTAAAGAAATGCTTTGTGCCTGTCTTCAGGGAAGAAACACAAAAATCTTGCCGGAAATAGTGGAGAACCAAGGGTCTAGTGAGAATGAGGAACTGTAAGAAATTGGTAATAGTAAAATAATAGTACTGGAGAAATTAATCGGACTGAAAGCCAATACAACCCCTGGACCTGATTGCCTACATCTTCGGGCTTTGAAAGAGGTGACTATAGAGATAGTGGATGCATTGGTTCTCAGTTTCCATATTTGCATAGAATTTAGAACGGTTCCCACGGATTGGAAGGTAGCAAATGTCAGCCCACAATTTAAGAAAGGAGGGAGAGGGAAAACTGAGAAATACACACCAGGTAGCCCGACATCAGTAGTAAGGAAAATGTGAGAATCTATTATTATGTCCTGGTAACAGGGCGCTTAGAAAATAGTAATAGGATTGGGCAGAGTCAACACGGATTTATGAAAGGGAATCGCGTTTGACAAATCTGTTAGAGTTTTTTGAAGTTGTAACTAGCAGAATAGATAAGGGGGGGGACCAGTGGATGTGGTTTATTTGGATTTTCAGAAGGCATTCGATAAGGTGCCACACAATAGGTTAGTATACAAAATTAGGTACCATGGTTTGGGGGTAATATACTAGAATGGATTGAGGATTGGTTAAAGGACAGAAAACAGAAAGTAGGAACAAAAGGGTCATTGTCGTGTTGGCAGGTTGTAACTAGTGGGGTACTGCAAGGATCAATGCTTGTGCCTCAGCTATTCACAATCTCCATCAATGATTTGGATGAGGCGGCCAAATGTAATATATCCACGTTTGCTGATGATACAAAGCTGGGTGAGATTGTAAGTTGTGTGGAGGATGCAAGGAGGCTTGAAGGGGATATGGACAGCTAAGAGACTAGGCAAGAACATGGCAAATGGAATATAACGTGGAGAAATGTGAAGTTATCCAGTTTGGTAGGAAAAACAGAAAAGCAGGGTATTTTTTAAATGGTGCGAGATTGGGAAATGTTGGTGTTCAGAGGGATCTGAGAGTCCTTGTACACGGATCACTGAAAGTTAGCATGCAGGTAAAGTAATCAATTAGGAAACAAAATGGTATGTTGATTTGTGTATAAGACTAAAAACTTACTGCCATTAGGTAGGGCCCTGCTGAGGCCACATATGGAGTATTGTGTACAGTTTTGGTCTCCTTAACTAAGGAAGGGTCTACTTGCCATAGAGAGAGTACAGCGAAGGTTCACCAGATTGGTTCCAGGGATGGGGGATTGTCCTATGAGGAGAGATTGAGTAGACTAGGTCTATGTTCTCTAGAGGTTAGAAGAATGAGAGCTGATCTCATTGAAATATACAACATTCTTACAGAGCTTGACAGGGAAGATGGAATTGGCCATTTAGGATTGAGATGAGGAGAAATGTCTTCACTCAGAAGGTGGTGAATCTTTGCAATTATTTACCCCAGAGGGCTATGGAGGCTCCGTCGTTATATATTTAAGACAGAGATGGGCAGATTTTTGAATATTATGGTAATCAAGGGATATGCAGGAAAGTGAAGATGAGTTAGAAGACCAGCTATGATCTTATTGAATGGTGGAGCAGGCTCGAAGTACCAAATGGCCTGCTCCTGCTCCTGTTTCTTATGTTCTGATGTAAGGAGGCCACATTCACCTTGGAAAATATGGGTCTAAATGCGGTAGAGCAGCAAAGTGATCTAGGTATAAACTTTCACAGATCAATAAATGCAGTAACTCTGGTTAATAAGGCCATAACATGCAAACAAAGCACTGGGGTTGATTTTTAGATAAAAACAAGTCAAAAGCAGAGAAGTTATGTTAAACTTGTATTGAATCTTGCTCAGAATTCGTTTAGATTATTATGCTAGTTCTCGTCTGCATATTATAAAAAAAGATATAGATGCACTGGAGAATGTATTTTTTACAAGAATGTCACCAGACTGGGAGGTTATAACTTATCAGGAAAACTTGAACAGACTGGGGCTCTTTACTCTAGAAAAGGGAAAGACTGAGGTGTGAACTGAGAGACGTCTTTAAGATTATGAAGGGGTTCGATAGAGTAGACTTAGACAAGATGTTTCTACATGTATGGAATCCAAAACTAGGCTCCACAAATATAAGATAATCACTAATAAATCAAACAAGAAATTCAGGAGAAACGTATTTACTCAGAGAGTGGGGAGAATGTGGAATTCACTACCACATGGTGTGGTTGTCGCGTATAGCATCGACATATTTAAGAAGAAGTTTGATAAGTAGATGAGGGAGAAAGGAACAGAAGGATAACTGTATAGGCTGAGATGAAGCAAATAGAGTGGGAGGAGGCTGGTGTGTAGCATAAACACTGGCAAGGGCCAGTTGGGCCGAATGGCTTGTTTCTGTGCTGTAAACACGATGTAATGTACTGTGTGAAGCAACGTGTTCAATTTGTAGATGGGCCAAAGCATCTTCTGTATAATTCAAGAAAGCTAACTCTCAGCTAATATTTCATTTTCATGAATTTAATTTCTTATTACTAACCAGGATGATTTGAAATAACCAACAGCTTTATATCTCCAGGTCTGTTACTCACTATGACCGAATTGAAATGTATGGTTTTCACGGGTGGAGGGGTGCGATTGGGAAAAATCTCTGCCTGTACCGGAGGGCTCCGGGGCGGCGCAGAGTTCCATTTCTGTGCCTCTTCAAACTGCCACTGTGCAGGGCACACATATCACAGGGGCGCAGGTAGTTTGCAGCGTCCCTGGGATCACGTGGGCCATGGGGAGCCAATCAGAGCAGGGAATCTCCATTCATAGATTTGACTGGAAGACCTGTCAAATCTATGAATAGTGATCACCCTCAAAACATAAGCAAAATTGCAAATAAATTTAAAAAAAATTCACATTTTTAAAATGACTTGAAATAACATAAATTAACTATTTTAAATAAAAATTTAAATATTTGAAAAAAATAATTAAATATTTAAACGGGGGTAAATATAAAGTTTCCTTTCATTAAAGTATTTTAAAATGATAAATCAGAGGAAAACATTTTTCTTTCTTCCTTCAACTCTTAGCCTGGTAAAAGCAGGCCTTGCTTTTACAAGCACAAGAATTGTAAGTGTTTTCTGCGGGCGGAGGGTCTCCAAAAAATGGAACTCTCCACCCGCAGAGGCCCTGCTCCAGGGCAGGCGTCCGATCTGTCAAGAGCTTTCTTGCCAGATTGGAAATGCTGGTATCCAGCGCATTGGCAAAGCTTGCCTGAATCTGGCATTTCCGATGTCCCTACAAGTGAGTACACGGCGCGTACATACCCATAGGGATCGCAATTTCTGCCTCAATATTTAGTGTCATTGTTGCTATAGGTAGGGGAAATAAATTAAATATCTTGAAGTTGATTAGCAGGATGGAATATCAGGCGAAGCCTTAGTGTACAAATCTGTGTTCATAATTCTCTACGTCATTCTGACATATATTGCTTCCCGATGATGAATTACAGGAAGGAGAACATGTGGGAGTAATTTTAAACTAACGCGGCAGGTCGGGGCAAGTTCGGGTCACATGCCTGTTTCGCAGTCTCCAGTTTTGAATTCAGTAAAAGAATTACAATACAACACATTTGACTTGATTATCAAATGCTAGAAGTCTACAGGTTGCAATATATAATTTACTCATTTTTGGATATCCCACTTAATGCCACATAAATTAAATGTTTTCCAGTCACTTCACCATCGCCTGTTCTGCGCTGGGCCCAAGAAAAATTTCCCCTGGAGAATATAATATAAAATAGTCAGCATGGATTTGTAAAAGTAAGGCCATGTTTAACCAACCTTATTGAATAATTTGAAGAATTAATGGAAAGAATACAAAACGGCAATGCAGTCGGTGTGATCTACATGGACATTCAAAAGGCTTTCCATAAGGTGCTCGATAAGAAGCTCATGGCAAGAGTCAGAGCTTGTGGAGTCAGAGGTCCAGTATCAGAATTAATTGAAAGATGGTTAGAATACATAAAATGGGGGTGGGTGATAAGGAAAGTTTCCCAGACTGACAGCAAGTGGGAAGTGTTGCCCCGCAGGGATCTGTGCTGGGACCACTGTTGTCCACCATAAACATCAATGATTTGGACTGAGAATGTCGATGTATGGGGGATGATTTTGAATTTGGTAATCAGCCATCCATTATAAAGTTCCCGGGAAGTGTATGCCCCCCTGGTGTCGAAATTTGCACATGACACCAATTGGGGTGTCCAGCCAATAATGTGGAGGACTGCAATAAAATACAAGAAGACACAAACAGGCTTGCAGAGTGGGCAGATACATGACAAATGAAATTCAATATGGCGAAGTGTGAGGTGGCTCATTTTGGTAGGAGGAACAAGAAGGTTAATTATTCATTGGATGGTAAGAAAGCAAATGTGGTAGAGCAGCAAACAGACCTAGAAAATGACATGCACAAAACCTTTGAAGTAGCAACGGAAGCTGATAAGACCATAAAAAAGTGCAAAAAATTACTCGGTTTCATTTCTAGCAGAACATAACATAAAACTGGGAGGTAATGTTACATTGATACAGAGCCTTGGTTAGACTAGGCTTGGAGTACTGTGGGCAGTTCTGGTCTCCATGCGACAAAAAGGATATTGAAGAATTGGGGAATGTACAGAAAATATTTGCAAGGATGTTATCAGATTTGGGAGGACACCACCATGAGGATATATTAGACAGGCTGGAGCTGGTTTCTTGTAGACACTGACAGAATAAGTAAAGAATTTTGGAGACATTTCCTTACACACAGAGAGATGAGAATGTGGAACTCGATGCCAAGTGGAACGGTTGAAGCAGAGAGCATTACTATTTTTAAGAATGGACTTGATACATACCTGAGGGGGGAGGGAATATAGGGATATATAGGGGCAGGGTATGAAGTGGTAATTAGATTAGGATAACACCCCTGCGGAGTATAAACAACAGATAGACCAGTGAGACGTATGGCCTGTTCCTGTGTTGAAGATTCTATCATGTAATTCCTTGTAATCGGTTCAGACAACACAGATGCAGAAGCTTGGTGGAGTCACGGAAGAGCACTAGGTATCGGAGGAGTAACATAGAAACATAGAAGATAGGATCAGGAGTTATCCATTCGGCCCCTCGAGCCGGCTCTGCCATTCAATGAGATCATGGCTGATCATCCAAATTCAGTACCCTGTCCCTGCTTTCTCCCCATATCCCTTGATCCCTTTAGCCTTAAGAAATATATCTAACTCCTTCTTGAATATATTTAATAAATTGGCATCTACGGCCTTCTGTGGTAGAGAATTACACAAGTTCACCACTCTTTGGGTGAAGAAATTCCTCCTCATTACTGTCCTAAATGGCTTACCACTTATCCTCAGACTGTGACCCATGGTTCTGGACTCCCCGACCATCGGGAACATCCTTCCTGCATCTAGTCTGTCCAGTCCTGTCAGAATTTTATAAGTTTCAATGACATCGCCTCTCATTCATCTAAACTCCAGCGAGTATAAGCCCAACCGACCCATTCTCTCCTCATAAGTCATTCCTGCCATCCCAGGTATCAGCCTGGTGAATCTTCGCTGAACTCCCGCCATGGCAAGAACATCCTTCCTCAGATGAGGCAACCAAAGCTGCACACAATGCTCAAAGTGTGGTCTCACCAAGGCCTTGTACAGCTGCAGCAAGACATCCTTGTTCCTGTGCTCAAACCCTCTCGCTACAAAGGCCAACATTCCATTTGCCTTCTTAACTGCCTACTGCACCTGCAGGCCTACCTTCAGCGACTGGGGCACAAGGACACCCAGGTCTCGTTGCACTTTCCCTTCTCCCAATATATTGCCATTCAGATAATAATCTGCCTTCCTGTTTTTGACACCAAGGTGGATAACCTCGCATTTATCCAGGTTATTTTGCATCTGCCCTGCTTCTGCCCAATCACGCAACCTGTCAAAATCATCCTGGAGTTTCTTGGCATCCTCCTCACAGCACACACGCCCACCCAGCTTTGTGTCGTCTGCAAACTTTGAGATATTACTTCTAGTTCCCTCGACTAGATCATTAATATCTATTGTGAATAGTTGGCGTCCAAGGACCAACCCCTGCGATATCCCACTAATCATTGCCTGCTACTCGGAAAAAGACCCGTTTATTCCAACTGTTTGCTTTCTGTCTGCCAACCAGTTCTCTATCCAATCAATTCCTTGCCCCCAATCCCATGTGCCTTAACTTTACATGCTAATCTCTTATGCGGGACCTTATCGAAAGCCTTTTAAAAGTCCAAATGCACCACATCCACTGGTTCTCCCTTATCTATTTTACCAGTTACATCCTCAAAAAATTCCAGTAGATTAGTCAAGCATGATTTACTTTTTGTAAATCCATGTTGAGTAATTGGATTTACTCCTTTATCAAATTTGTTTCTGTACGAATATACAATAACAGAAAAATAAAGAAATAAGTTTACAGTTTAAAGTGCTCATGAAATGATTGTTGTGCTCTCAGGGAACTGGGAAGTTCCACAGAATCTTTAATTGAGGAATTTCTACAAATGCCTTTGGTTTTATATAATTCAAAGCTAAATACGAAGATTTAGGGTAATTTAGGAAGTGGAATAATTGAGATGGTTGGAGCATCCTAGAATAACTCAGTCCCCATTTGAAAGTCACTACATTCGGTCCTTATGTTTACTCAGTACTTTGAATTTATATTTTACAGTTTGGTTTCCCAGCTCAGAAGCACAAAATGATAGCAGTTCAAATGTAAAGTAAGTTGGAATGAAAAAAAATAAAACATTAGCCCACACACCGCTGCTGTAATGGTAGCCGAAGTTTAGGGGAATTTTAACCAAAGTGGCTGGGTGGGATCCGACAGGGTGAGTGGACACTGCTTTCCCGCTCGCGCGCAATCTTACTCTCCACTGACTTCAATGGAGAGTAACATTGGGTGCAGTGTAAGACCAGTGCTGCACCCGATCCCTATCTGGTGAGTAGCCGGTTCCCGCTGCATCATTGAATGTCTCCAGGCTCACCCTCTGATCTCAGACTGTAACCGGCAGGCCTGTCGGTCACATCCACTCTTTCGCACAGGGAAATTGGACAGTGAGTGCTGAAGTGAAGCGATGAAGTGGGATTGGAATCTTCATCCTGCTTCTCAGACTCGCTTCTCCCTTTGCTTGGATTCGGTGATGCCCATTACTGTCCGGACAGCCTGTAATTACCGCTCAGTTAATGTGACAGCTTCTATGTTCGCTCTGATAAGCAGGAGGGGGACGAACAGTGTGTTCCCACTAAGCGGCTTGCGGGTAAGGAAGTGTCAGTATAACTGCGAGCCCAGTCCCGACCTGACACCGAGTGACCCAGAGCCCAGCGGCGAAACTCCGGCAGGAAAGCGGCCCGGTTGGTTTGCATTTACACCTGTTTCAGTGTAACTCCAGCCGGTGGGAAGCTGCATTTTAAAAGCTTCTTTCTACCTGCTGGGAACTTGGAAAACATTGTAAACCTCCCGATAAATAGGACAAACCATAAAAAATACAGAGGGAGGGGTTCACTATTTTATCAGAGGGGGAAACGGTTTCCAGCGACCCGGGAACCTCTTTTACACCTTTCAATTCACTTTAGAATGAAGCTTTGAGGCGTTCCGTGCAGGTTCTGGTGAAGATTGAGCTCCCAGAGTTAACCTCTCTGTCCCTTTCACACTGACCTGCTGCATATTTGCAACATTTGCTGTTTGTAGTGGATTCCCACCATGTGCGTGTCCATACGGGCTCATGTTGACACTGTGCGATGGCGTAAAGAGGGCGAGAGCGAGTCGTTCACCAGTTTTCCATCTTTCTCCCCGTTTCCCCCTTTTATTGAGTTCAATGGCAGTAAAAATCTGGAGAGCTGTAAAAGGGCCTGCCGACTGGCTATCACCCGGTTTACGATCGCACAAAGTCCAGATCGAGCCCACTGACTGTTGGAATTGATCGGCGCCTGCTGCTCACAGCCTGGAGCTGTTCGGGGTGAACACCAGAGGCAGCTTTCGGCACCTGTTACAGCTGCTGTGGAAGAAAGAGAGAAAGAAAGACCCGCATTTCTACAGCGCCTTTCCCCACCTCAGGAACTCTCAAAACTCCCAGCCCTGCCCGGATTGGCTGACATGTGACTCCAGTCCCACACCAACCTGATTGGCTCTTAGCCGCACTCTGAAGTGACCCAGCAACCCGCCATTGGACAATAAATGCCGGCCTGGCCACCGGCACCCACATCAGGAAATAATCCACCAAGATGTCATTGCCTTGAAGCCTGGGAAAGGTCAGGCTGGAGCTGAAGAGTTTATAACAACGGGGGGAATTCCATTCATGACATTTCTCTGACACACAATCCCTTCAGTGAGTAAAAAGATGATCTTTTCTGCTGAAAGTCCGGGAGAAATCCCAATAATTTTCGCCACAAGTCGGGGGGTGTCCACTGGCCCTGTTATCACAAAAGGCAAATCCTCTGATGATGATGGTTTAAATTCCGCTTTGCACAACGTTTCTCGCTTCCATTCGCCTTTTCAGAAATTGGATTCGATTTACAGATAATATGAAATTGTGCACAATCCCGTGTGCTGCTCTGGTCAACTATCCAGCAATGTGTCAATGGGCAATTCGACCCTGGGGGCATCACAGGCCAGACTGACGCTGTACTCAGCCGATCCTCACACTCTCATCCGCTAAATCAGGGGCTGGTGACTGATAGTTGGAAGGTGGGTTTATTTTCCTTAATCAGCCCGATTGCTCACTACTTCAGGGAAATATGACAGGAATTTCCCAATCCTGAATCACGGCTAAACTGCAGATGAGGAAATTCAGCACCTTCAGTCCGGGATATTTTCCTATCATTGAGATACATGGTCAAAAAAAATCACGGCCTGATGGTGTAAAACTTCATGATGCGGTCTGCTGGCCTGCACCAGGGGCGCTGAAGTCGGCAATGGGCCTCGTTTTAGCCGTTTGGTTTAAAACATGGGCCTGGAAATTGGGCCACGGTCACTTTTAGGCCGCTGGGTGGTGGTTGGGCTGTGGGGCGGGTGGTGTAGTTCCCACACCCCACGCCTGAATGGTGAGGCCTGAGGCTACACTGAACAATCCCATCTCCTGTCTCTTCAAAGATAACCGCCAGTTCCAAAATGCTGCATTGTCTGAATGGAAACAACATTTGACCTTAGGGCCCAGCATAACGCTAAAAGCTAAAATCTTTCAGGTTCAGAAACTACATTTACCTGACAGAGTTTCAGTACCTAATTGAATGTTGAACGTATAACAATGCTACAGAAATGTGATTCAATATCTGTCACTTTCATATATTTCAGAGTACCTTTCATTCAAGAATAAATCGGAGAAAAATAGAGAGAGAGGGAGAGGCAGAAAAGACAGGGACAGAGAGAGCATGAGAAAGAGTGAGAGACACAAAGATATTGATAAAGAAAGAGATAGAAAGGAGCGCCTCCTTGAGTGAAATACATAGAGCGAGACAGAGAGATATACAATGAAAGTCAGAGAGACAGAGACAGGAAAGAATACAATTCTAGGGAGTGGCTGGAAAAAGAGAGACATGGACGGAGAGAGAGAAAGTCACAGGGACAATAATCTGTGAGACAGAGGAAGGGACAGAGAGGGATGGTGTGAGTGAGTATGAGAAAGAGAAACAGGGACATAGATCAAGAAAGGGACTGAAAGGGAAAGTGAGATAGAGACAGAGAGAGTATGAGAGAGTGAAAGAGAGGCAGATAGAGAGATGGAAAGTGAAACAGAGACAGAGTGAGAGAGAAGGACAAGCACAGAGGTAGTGAGAGACAGGGAGAGTGAGAGAGACAAAAAGAAAGAGAGACAGTCATAGAGAGCGAGCAAGATGAAGGAACCGAGTGAAAGAGACAGGTAGAAAGAGAGAGAGAGAGAAAGAAGGGAATGAGAGATGGGAACAGACAGAGAAACGTGAGTCAAAGACCCTGTAACATTTACCAGCACTGGACTCATGAACCTAGGGCTATCTTTTAGGCACGGGTCTGAGGAATCTGTAACAGTTACAGGACTCAGTAAACCAGGGATACATTCCAGGCCCTGGTCTGAGGGAGTCTGTAACAGTTACAGGATTCCGTAAATCAGGGATACATTGCAGGCCCTGGCCTGAGGGAGTCTGAAACAGTTACAGGACTCAGTAAACCAGGGATATATTCCAGACCCTGGTCTGAGGGAGTCTGAAACTGTTACAGGTCTCAGTAAACCAATGGTACATTCCAGGCCGTGATCTGAGGGAGTTTCTAACAGTTATGAACTCAGCAAACCAGGGATACATTCCAGGCCCTGCTCCGAGTGAGCCTGAAACAGTTACAGGACTCAGTAAACCTGGGATATATTCCAGGGCCTGGTCTGAGGGAGTCTGTAACAGTTACTGGACTCAGTAAACCAGGAATACATTCCATGCCCTGGTCTGAGGGAGTCTGTAACAGTTACAGGACTCAGTAAACCAGGGATACATTTCAGACCCTGGTCTGATGGAGTCTGTAACAGTTACAGGACTCAGTAAACCAGGGATACATTCCAGACCCTGGTCTGATGGAGTCTGTAACAGTTACAGGACTCAGTCAACCAGGGATACATTCCAGACCCTGGTCTGATGGAGTCTGTAACAGTTACAGGACTCAGTAACCCAGGGATACATTCCAGGCCCTGGTCTGAGGGAGTCTGTAAAAGTTACAGGACTCAGTAAACCAGGGATACATTCCAGGCCATGGTCTGAGGGAGTCTGTAACAGTTACAAGACTCAGTAAGCCAGGGATACATTCCAGGCCCTGGTCTGAGGGAGTCTGTAACAGTTACAGGACACATTAAACCAGAGTTACATTCCAGGACCTGGCCTGTTGTAGTCTGTGATAGTTACAGGACACAGTAAACCAGGGATATATTCCAGGCCTGGTGTGTTCGAGTTTTTAACAGTTACAGGACTCAGTAAACTAGGGATACATTCCAGGCCCTGGTCTGAGGGAATCTGTGCAACTTACAGGACTCAGTAAACCAAGGATACATTCCAGTACAAAATACTGTAGATGCTGGAAAGCTGAGCAGATACAGAAATTGCTGGAGATAATCAGCAGTTCAGGAACCCTGAGTGGAGGATAATCAGGGTCTCAGGGAAGCAGTGAACCGGTTTAATATTTTGTCCACTGTTGTAATGTTTTTCTGGATGCCAGCTCTGTATACCGATGTGGAGAACGATGCATTTATAAAACAATCCCCATTGTATTTATTGGAGCCCTTAAACATTTTACAATAACCGGGTTACTGCCTCCTGTATAGCTCCAGATGAAGGAATTTTCCTCCCTCTCCACTCCCCATTCTCTCCACTTCGCTGCCTCCCTCCCCACTCCACTCGCTCCCTCTCTGTCCCATCTCTTCCACTCTCTGCCCTCTCCCTCCAAGCCCCCTTCCCCTCCCCTCTTCTCTCACCCTGCCCTCCCATCCAAACTCCCCCAATCCCCTCCCAAACCCTCCCCCTGATGCTCCTCTTGCTGCGCAGCCCCACTTCCCATCCAATCTGTTCCCACCGCATGCACTCTCTCCCTATCCTCCGCTCTCTCCCTCCCCTCCACTCTCTCCCTCACCACCAAACTCTCCATCCCCTCTGCTCCCGCTCCCTCCCGACACTCTCTCCCTTCCTCTCAACACTATGCCTATCGTCACTCCATCCACTCTCGACACATCCCCTCCACTCCCTTCCCCTCAACTCTGACCCCTCCCCGTCCAATCCCCCTCCTACACCGTTCACCATCTCCATCACCCCACTCTCCCTCTCCTTCTCGAGTCTCGTCCTCCCCCCAGTCTCCCAGCATTCTCCACTCCACTACATTGCACTCACTTTCCAACATCCTCCACTCTCTCCCTTACCTCCACTCTCCCCTTCCCTAACAACTATCTCCCTCCCCTCCCCCCTCCCCTCCACTCTCCCACTCCACCTCTCCACTCTCTCACTCCATTCTCCACTCTCCCCTCCCGTCTGCTCTCCCACTCCACCTCTCCACGCTCTCACTCCATTCCCCACTCTCCCTTCCTCTCCACTCTCCCACCCAACCTCTCCACTCTCTCCTCCTCCTCACTCTCTCCTGACCTCCATTCTCCACTCCACGTCTCAATCTCCCACTCCTCTTGTCTCTCTCCCTCCCTTCCATTCTCCCCATCGAGTCTCTGCCATCCCTCCACACTCTCCTTCCCCTCTACTTTCCCCCTCGAGTCTCTTCCATCCCTCCACTCTCCACCCCTTCCAATCACCACCTCCCTTTCGGTAATTTCCCCTCACTCCCCTCCAGTCTCGCCCACATCCCACTCTCATCCCTCCCCCTCGCTCACCTCTCCCCTCTGTCCCAACCCTACCCTTCACTTTCTCACCCCCCCTCCCCTCAGCTCTCACTCTCCCTTCACTCTCTCCCACCCCTCCTGTGAGTCTGAAGTGTTTCAGGATACTTTTCAATTAATACAAAATAAGAGAGACCACCGAGAGAGAGAGAGACGTTGGTACAAACAGAGAGAGAGAAAGAGGGACAGCTAAAGACAGAGACAAAGTGAAAGAGAAAGATAGGGACTGAAATAGAGAGAAAGACAGCGAGAAAGAGAGGGGGATTGAAAGAGACACAGGGATGGAGAGCGAGACAGTGACAGAGAGAGAGAGGGAGCGAGAAATAGGGACTGAGAGGGAGAGAGGTTGTTACAGAGGCAGAGAGAGAAAGATAAAATGATAGGGATAGACAGAGAGAGAGAAAAGAGAGAGTGACAAAAGGGAACCGAAAAGACAAGGATAGAGACAGAAGGCTAAAGAAAGAGAGTCAGAAACAGAGACAGAGCGAGAAAGAAGGAATAGAGAGTGAGAGAAAGAAACATTGACAGTGAGAAAGAAACAGTGACAAAGGCGAGAGAAAGGTCGGTGCTTAAGGAGTCAAGGGACAAGTAGCAGAATGGAGAGCAAACTGGCTACAAAACAGAACACAGTTAATAGTGGTTAAAGGTAGTTAATCAGACTGGTGGCAGGTGGGAAGTGGTGTTCCACTGGGATCGGTGCTGAGACCAATGCTGTTCACCATTTCTACTAATGATTTGTACAATTTCTAAACTTGCGGATGACACTAAATTTGGGTCATTGTTATTACTGAGGAAGACCACGACACAATGCAAGAAGATGTTCATAAACTTGTAGAATGGGTGTGCAAATGGCAACTGAATTTTGACATAGATATGTGTGAGGTGGTTCATGTTGGTAGGAGGAAAAAGGAGGCTAGATGCTCTTTGGAAAATAAGAATCTAAATGGGCAGAGGAGCAAAGGGACATACGGGTAAACATTCAGAAATCATAAAAAGAGCAATGCAAGGTAATAAGGCCATAAACTTGAAAACAAACCACTGGGGTTAATTTTTAGTGGTGTAGAATTGAAAAGCAGAGAATTTATGTTCTGCTTGTACAGATCCATTGGTTAGACTACACACAGAGTACTGCCTACATTTCTGGTCTCCATATTACAAAAAGGATATAGAGGCACTGAAGAAGCTGCAAAAAAGATTGACAAGGATACCAGAACTGAGAGGTTATAACTATCAGGACGGACTGAACAGGCTGGGGCTCTTTTCTCTGAATAAGAGAAGACTGAGAGGTGACCTGATAGAGGTCTTTAAAATTATGAAGGGACTTGATGGAGTAGAGGTAGAGAAGATGTTTCCCACTTGTGGAGGAGTCCAAAACCAGAGCCCAAAAATATGAAATATTCACTAGTAAATCCAGTAAAGCATTCAGGAGAAGCATTTTTACCCAAGGAGTGGTTAGAATGTGGAACTTGCTGCCACGTCGAGTCGATGAGGCGAATAGCATTGAACTCTTAAAGGGGAAGCGATATAGGCACATGGACAGGAATGGAGGGATATGCTGATGGGGGGAGATGAATTCGCTATTTCTGTTTTCTAAGCACCTCACTTAATACTGCATCTGTGAATTTCTGGGCACAGTGTTCCACACTCTCACAATACTTCGTGTGAAAAAGTTGTTTTTGGATTCAAATGGAACTAGTTTTATCAAATTCTAAACCTGTAAGAATCAGAATGGAAATATAATTTAAATATTCGTTTATTTGGGTAAGCAACTGCAAACAATTCAGTGTTCCTGCCAAGGAAATATCACAGTGAGGTAAAGATTTCTAGGTACAAAGTCCAACAGCCAGCATTGCATAATCAGTGCCATCATGTGGTTCCTGATAAACAAAAGCAATACATTGATAAATAGCAATGTACCAAAAAAAAAGTTTAACTGATTCGTGAGTGATAAAAGTACTCTCCAATTAGATTTTATTGTGTTGTTTTGAGGATTTCCAGATGCCTCCCTGTAGAATCATATGCATAAAATGGCCATAAATTGCAGTTATGAAATACAAATCCATTATTGCAGGAATAGTGAGTGCTGCAATTGTTTTTTATCCCATGGTGCTCAGTTGATATCCAGTCCAAATGAATGGGATGGAAGTATCTTTGCTGTTGACTGCAGGAGTCCCAATTTGTGTGTAAATTGTGTTCGCCCTGTTCAGGCCTGGTTAATCACCAATTCTGCAAAACTGCACGGCCTGAGCACATTGCAGAATAAAAGCTGGGGAAACTGCACTTCCTATTCCTGCTATGCTCAGGGACATAACTGTCCTCGTCCTCCAAGTTACACTACCCAGCGTTAGCCATGACATCATGATGCGTGACCACTCAGTTCCTTTGACCTCAACTGGCCGTGTTCAGAGAACATTATGAGCGGAGATATCATCTGCAATAATGGTTTTCAAATGTTATAGAAAGACCCTCCTACACTCATACAAGGGTACAATGAAGGGTTTGCTGGAGTATATGTCGGGTAAGGACTTGGCTCAAAAACACACTGTGGCAAATTAGACAGGACCGAGATGATGTAAGCAGCCACCTTCTGATGAAGAATGTAAGGCTAGCTGGTAGTTCTTGCAGTGAAGACTCGTTTGCTACTTTAGAATTGCATTTTCAGTGAATATCTTGAAAGCTACGCCTAGAAATGTGTTACTCATTTACAGACTGATTGAGAATTTGGACTAATATGAGCTGATCAGAGAAGCCAGCATGGATTTGTAAATGGCAAGTCATGCCTAACGAACCTAATTGAATTTTGTAAGGTGGTAAATAACATGGTAGGTAATTTATTGTCTATGTATGTTATTTATATGGACTTCCAGAAGGCATTCAACAAGGCTCCATAAAGGAGGCTGGTAACAAAAATGGGAGTGTACAGAATTGGAGGCAACTTATTGGGTTGGATAGAGAATTGATTAGAATGTAGGAGAGAGAGAATAGAGTTATTGGTATGTACACAGATTGGCAGATATGATTTTTGTTATATTTCTAAGTTACTTGAATGAAGGAGCAGAGAGCCATATATCCATGTTTGCTGATGATACCATGTTAGGTCACACAGTAAATAGTGAAGATTGGAGAAGAATGTTGCAAAGGGACATTGAGAGATTAAGTTAGAGGGAAAACCGTGGCAGGATGACTTATATTTCGGAAAATGTGAGGTTGTGGCATTGCCACATTGGGGAAACACTGTGTGTATGTAGATAAACCTGTATAATCCCCTTTTAACTGTTGTATTCCCCTCCCCCCGCAAGACAGTTACAAGCTGAGAGGAATAAGGCATGTTCAGACTTGCCTGCTGCTGAGAGAAGGAAAACCAATCAGGTTCCAGCAGGTGACCAATCCGTGAGTTATCGCAGGTTCGCGGGCTTTACGAATTCAGTACTGTATTGTGAGAGTTGGAGTAAAGACCTATTTCTTGTAGCTCACTGTGTTGCCTACTTCTTTACGCGGGAGACTGTAGTCTCCCACATTGGTGACCCCGAATGTCGGCGGCCGAAGCCCCCGACTCACGTAGCCCTACAGAGGCCAGCAACGACCCGACAGCAACCAGCAGCAGACCGATGTTGGCTGGCGCCGCGTCCTTGAAGCTCCCCACCTTCTGGGAACACCAAGCACCAGCTTGGTTCGTGCACACGGAGGCCCAATTCACCCTTCGCATGGTTCAAGATGATGAAGAAAGGTACCTCCACATAGTCTCAGCACTAGCAAGCTCCACCGCCGCCGAAGTTCTCGACCTGCTGGGGAATCCACCACAGACCGGCAAGTACTGAACCATTAAGGGCCGCTTGCTGCAGGCTTACGGCCTGTCCAGGGAGGAGAGGGCCCGTAGGCTTCTTTCACTACCAGGCCTCGGTGACTCTACCCTGACCCAGTTGATGAGCCGGTTGCTTGCGCTCCTGGGTTCTGAACCGCAGTGCTTCATGTTTTGGGCCCTTTTCCTCAGCCTGCTTCCTCAGCAGGTACAGACTGCCCTCGCGGGGTCCCCGATCACAGACTGCGTACAACTGGCAGCCGCCGCAGACAAAGTCTTCACCGTCGCCCAACTCGGCTGTGCAGCCGCGAGGCTCCCCGACAACACCGAGCGTGCGCCGCCACGCCAGGCCGCAGAACTATGCTTCTACCACGCGCGTTTCGGCCACAAGGCCCAACGCTGCAGAGCACCCTGCACTTTTGATCAAACCAAGATGGCCACCCGGCCCAATGCGCCAGCCCCGCGCCGCCGTCTAGGCCCGCTCGACCGCACCCCCGCCGCCACGATGGCCATCGGCACTGCAGGTAAACTGCTGTGCATAACCAACTCCCTTTCAGGGCGCAGATTCCTTTGCAACACCGGAGCCCAATGCAGCATAATTCCTGCCTCCCAGCTCGACATCCAGGCAGGCTGCAGCGGCCCACCCCTAATGGTGGCAAATGGCGCAGCCATCGCTACTTTTGGAAAGCGACGGGCCGAAGTTTGTTTCAACGGCCAACGATTTACGTGGGATTTCGTGACGGTTTCGGAGGCACATCCCTTGCTGGGCGCCGATTTTCTTTGCGCCCATGGACTCCTGGTCGACGTCCGTGACAGGCGCCTGATCGATTCAGCAACTTTTGCTTCACTGGCCTGCCAGCAGAGCAACAGCCCGGCCCTCGTAAGGTCCTGCTCTGCCGCGGCGGATGACGACTACGCCCACCCACTCGCAGATTTCCCGAGGCTCACACAACCGACCTTCTCAGCCACGGCAGCCAAGCATGGTGTCGAGCAGTACATCACCACTACGGGAGCACCAGTGTTCGCCCGAGCCAGACGCCTGGACCCAGCCAAGATGGCGGTGGCCAAGAAGAATTCGCCATGATGGAGAAACTGGGCATCATCCGCCGCTCGAACAGCCCCTGGTCGTCCCCCCTCCACATTGTGCCCATGCCGGGCGGTGGCTGGCACCCCTGCGGTGACTACAGACGACTCACTGATGCCACCACGCCCGATAGATACCCCATTCCGCACATCCAAGACTTCTCGGCGCACCTAGCAGGAAAGTTCATCTTTTCCAAGGTCGACCTGATTCGCGGCTACCATCAGGTCCCCGTCCACCACGCAGACGTCCAGAAGACGGCGGTCATCACCCCCTTCAGACTATTCGAGTTCCTGCGCATGCCCTTCGGGCTCAAGAACGCCGCACAGGTTTCCAACGGCTCATGGATTCCGTCCTACGGGACCTGAGCTGCCTGTTCGCCTATCTGGACGATATCCTCGGGACCAGCACCAGCAAGGCCGAGCACATCGTGCATTTGCGCTCTCTTTTCCAGCACCTCAGCCAACACGGGCTAATCGTCAACTCGGCCAAATGCCAGTTCGGAGCAGCCCAAATTGACTTTCTCGGCCACAGAATCTCACCAAGGGGAGCCATTCCCCTACCTTCCAAGGTGCAGGCGGTGGCGGACTTTCCCCAGCCCACCTTGGTCAAGGCGCTGCAGGAATTTTTGCGGATGGTCAATTTTTATCACCGTTTCGTGCCCAAGGCCGCCTCACTCATGCGCCCCCTCTACGAAGCCACCAGGGGCAAAACGGTCAAAGAGCAACTCACCTGGTCCAGCGAGATGGCGACAGCCTTCCACCAGACCAAAAGCGCCTTGGCCAACGCCAAACTACTGGCCCACCCCGTCCCGGGCGCCAAGACCGCCCTCGCCACGGACGCCTCGGATTACACCGTCGGCACTGGCCAGCAACAGTGGGTCGAAGGCGTGTGGCAGCCACTGGCATTTTTTCGCCGACAGCTGCGCAAGAATGAGCAGGCCTACAGCACGTTCGACAGAGAGCTCCTGGCCCTGTTCCTGGCAATCTGGCACTTCCGTTTCCTCCTGGAGGGCCGGCCATTCACCACATTCGTGGACCACAAGCCGCTCACTTTCACCATGGCCAAAGTAACTGAACCCTGGTCCGCGCGCCAACAGCGCCAACTCAACTTCATCTCGGAGTTCACCAAGGACATCCGCCACGTCACCGGCAAGGACAAATTGGTGGCCGACTGCCTCTCAAGACACTCGCTCCACGCAGGGCACCTGGGCGTCGACTACGCCAGCATGGTGAGAGACCAGGCCGCCGACGCGGAGATCTAGGCCCTCAGGACGTCAACCACCAGCCTCACTCTGGCCGACATCCACTTCCACGCAGCCGGCAAAACCCTCCTGTGCGACGTCTCAGTCCCCTTGCCTATGCCGGTCATCCCATCCGCCTGGCGCAAGTGAGTTTTCGACATCATCCACGGCCTCTCACATCCAGAGATGCGTGCGTCTCAGAAACTCATGTCCGCCAAGTTCGTCTGGCCTGGACTCCACAAGGATGTGAGACACTGGACCAACACATGCATGGCATGTCAGCGCGCTAAGGGCCAGCAGCACACCAAGGCGCCATTGGAGTGTTTCCCAGTGCCCGAGAGGCGTTTCGACCACGTCCACATCGATCTGGTAGGCCCCTTGCTGCCGTCGCACGGTTTCACACACCTGCTCACGATCTTCGACCGCACCACCAGATGGCCCGAGGCAGTTCCACTCACCTCCACCACCACGACCGACGTCGAGTGAGCATTCATCTCGACATGGGTGGCCCGGTTCAGCGTGCCGACCGACATATCCTCGGACAGAGGCCCCCAGTTCACCTCCCACTTGTGGAATGCCATCACCGACGGCCTCGGCACCAAGTTCCACAGGACAACAGCCTACCACCCGCAGACCAACGGGCTCTGCGAGTGCTTTCATCGTTCCTTGAAAGCCTCCCTCGTCGCCAGCCTGGCCGACACCAGCTGGATCGACAAACTACCCTGGGTCCTCCTGGGATTGCGCACCACGCCCAAAGAGGACCTCCGCACACCCTCGGCCGAGATGGTCTACGACCAACCGCTCAGAGTACCAGGCGACTTCCTCACCCTGACAACGGAGCCGTGGAAGACTGCCAGACAGCTTTCCCTGCACCAGGGCTTGGCCCAGCAATTCCGTCCAGTGCCCACTTCGCAACACGGCCCACAGCCATCCTACATGCCTCGGGACTTACGACATGCGGAGTCCGTCTTTGTGCGCCGGGACGCGCAAAGAGTCCCGCTGCAGGCACCATACACTGGCCCCTTCTCAGTATTGGAGATGGGGGAAAAAAGCTTTTCTTATCGACGTCGGCGGGAAGCCGGACCTTATTTCAGCAGACCGCCTCAAACCGGCGCACCTGGACCTCAGCTTCCCATTTCGCCCGGCTCTTCCCACACGGCGGGGCAGACCTCCCGCATTGGCGGTGGCCCCACAAGAGGACCAAGACACGCCAGAACCTTACTTCCCAGCCACCGCCGCACCTTCTCCGGCAGCCCATCCAGCCAGCCCACCGGCAGACCAGCCGCCAGACCAGCCGACGAACCAACCGGCCGACCTCCCAGACAGCCCTCCTCACGCGCCAGATGGGTACTACAGCTGCTACGGCCATTTGGTCAAACCTCCGCAGAGACAGACTTTTACAGTTAACGAGGATTCTGGGGGGGGGGTAGGGAAATACTGTGTGTATGTAGATAAACCTGTTTAATCCCCTTTTAACTGCTGTATTCCCGTCCCCCCTCAAGACAGTTGCAAGCTGAGAGGAATAAGTCATGTTCAGACTTGCCTGCTGCTGAGAGAAGGAAAACCAATCAGGTTCCAGCAGGTGACCAGTCCGTGAGGCATCACAGGTTCGCGGGCTTTACGAATTCAGTGCTGTATTGTGAGAGTTGGAGTAAAGACCTATTTCTTGTAGCTCGCTGTGTTGCCTATTTCTTTACGCGGGTGACTGTAGTCTCCCACAAGGTCATCCACCTTGGACATAAGTAAGAGAGATCAGAGTATTCTCAAAACGGCGAGAAGCTAGGAGCTGTGGAATAGCAGAGAGATTTAAGGGTCCAAGTACTGAAATGACTACAAGCTAGTGGACAAGTCAAACAAATATTTTAAAAGCTAATTGAAAGTTGGCCTTTCTCTCAACAGGGATATAATACAAAGGGGTGGAAGTTATGTTACAGCTGTACAGAGCTCTGGTTAGGCACCATCTGGAGTATTGAGTTCACTGCTGGGCACCGCACCTCCGAAAGGATATCTTGGCCTTGGTGGGGATGCAATGCAGATTCTCCAGAATGAAACCGAAGCAAAAAAGGATTACATTATGAGGACAGGTTGCATAGTCTAGGTTTATGTTCCCTTGGCTATAAAACATTAAAGGGTAATCTAACTGAGGTGTTTAAGATGATTAAATGATTTGACAGTGTAGATAGAGAGACAGTATTTAACCTGGTGCGAGTCCAGAATGAGGTTGCATAACATTAAAATTAGAGCTAGACATTTCAGGGGCGATGGTCAGAGAGCACTTCTTCACATGAAGGTTAGTGGCAACCTGGAACCCTCTCCCCAAAAGTGCTGCTGAGGCTAGATCAATTGAAAATGACAAAACTGAGATTGGTAGATTTTTATAGGCAATGTTATTACAGGTTATGGAACCAAAGCGTGTACATCACTGAGATGGTGCAGAACATTTTGAGCAGAGAAGGGGAACAGCCAGATGTAGTGGTCATGTGGGAACCAATGACCCATGAAGGAAAAGGGCTGAGGTCATGCAATCAAAGTTTCAGAGCTCAGAGGAAAATTAAAGAGCAGGACCTGAAAGGTAGTTATCTCTGGATTCCTGCAGTTTCACAGTGCTAGTGAGTATAGGAATAATAGGATAAGACAGGTTAACGCATTGCTTGAGAAATGGTGCTGGAGGGAGGACCTCAGATTTCTGGGGCAATAGAATCAGCTCTGAGGCAGGAGGAGACTTTTTAAGGTGGTCGGGTTGCGCCTCACATTGCTGTAACCAATGCCCTTGTGGGAAGGATAACTAGTTCTGTGGAAGAGGGTTTAAACTAAGTTCGCAGGAGGATGAGCACATTATAGAGGAGAAACAAGGTGCACAGAGGACTGGGAGAGACTAATCGCACTAAAGTAAAGGATAGTTCAGAAATAGGGGTGCTAAGCCAGGGCAAATGTAAGGCAGGATAAGATGGGTTGAAGAACATAAGAACATAAGAAATAGGAGCAGGAGTAGGCCAATCGGCCCCTCGAGCCTGCTCCACCATTCAATAAGATCATGGCTGATCTGATCCTAACCGCCAATCAACTATCACAGAACCATCTCCTGAATCTAACAGAATTAGACACATGAAATAGGAGCAGGATCAGGCTACACGGCCCCTGGGCCCGCTCCGTTACCCACAGGGCCATGACCGATCCGAACCTAGACTCATGTCCAAATTCCTGCCCGCTCCCCGTAACCCTCAATTCCCTTTACTTCTAGGAAACTGTCTATTTCTGTTTTAAATTTATGTAATAATGTAGCTTCTACAGCTTTTTGGGGCAGCATATTCCATGGACCTACCACCCTCTGAGTGAAGTAGTTCCTCCTCATCTCAGTTTTGAAAGAGCAGCCCCTTATTCTAAGACTGTGCCCCCTAGTTCTAGTTTCACCCATCATCGGGAACATCCTCCCCGCATCCACCCGATCCAACCCCTTCACAATCTTATATGTTTCAATAAGATCGCCTCTCATTCTTCTGGACTCCAATGAGTAGAGTCCCAATCTACCCAACCTCTCCTCATATATCCATCCCCTCATCCCCGGAATTAACCGAGTGAACCTTCTTTGTACTGACTCGAGAGCAAGTATGTCTTTTGGAGTGCATGTGCAAAAATAACCAGGTTGGTAAATATAGTTCGTGAACTGCAGGCATAAGTCACCACATGGGATTCAGGAAAGATAGGGAAGCAACAAATGGAGGGGTGGCATTATTGATCAAATAAACTATTATTCCACTGGAGAAGGATGATGTAGTTGAGTGGTCAAAGACAGAATCTATTGGGTTAGCGTTAGAGAAGATGACCTATTGCGCTATTGGATGTATACTATGGGCCACCACGTAGTGGTAAGGAGATTGAAGAGCAAATCTTCAGTCAAAGTACAGAAAAATGAAAGAACTATAGAGTAGTAATAATGAGGGACTTCAATTTTCCTAAAATTGACTGGAATAGTAAAAGACAAAGGGGAAAGAGATGGTGGGAATTACTGAAATCTGTAAAAAGGAACTTTCTTAATCAGCGTGCTTCCAGTCCAGAAAGCTGGATCTAGTTATGGGGAATGAAGGGGGAAATTGGTGAATGTTTCTGTGGGGGAGTACTTGGGGAACAGTGATCATAATATCATTAGCTTTAGAATAGTTATGGCAAAGGAAAAGGAACAATCTACCATACAAATACTTAATTGGAGGAATGCAGATAGTACACAGGAGATGTAAATAAGGAATAAGAAGTGACAATGGAGAGCATGAGAATAGTTTCGCAGGGAACCCAAAAGTATTTCCTAAAAATATAAAGATTGAAAAGGTAGTCAAATGAATGAACAACAAAGGAAATATTCTTCTGGAGGCAGGGACACAATTGAAATAATAAATAAATACTTCAATGCGATGAAAAGGAACATCGCACAAATTTATTGGCATCAAAAATTTGCAGGCAACACACTAATTAAACATTGGGAGGCCTTCAAAGAGGGGATAGTTCCAGTACAGATTCGACACATTTGAAGCAAGGTGGAAAGGAAGGGCATCCAAAGCTCGAGCTCCCTGGATGACTACAGATATAGAGATTAAAATAAGACATCAAAAGGAGCCGATGACAAATATCAGGTTCATAATAGAGTAGGGAACCAAGCTGAATGCAGATAGTACACAGGAGATCTAAATAAGGAATAAGAAGGGCAAAGGGAGAGCATGAGAATAGATTAGCAGCTAACGTAAAGGGAACCCAAAAGTAATTTCCAAAAATATAAAGATTGAAAGAGTAGCCAAAGGATTGAACAACAAAAGGAAATATTCTTCTGGAGGCAGGGACACAATTGAGACAATAAATAAATACTTTTTATCTGCCTTCACTAGAGAAGAGGATGCTGCCAATGTAGCAGTAATGGAGGAGGCAGTAGCACTATTGGAAAAGATAAAAACATAGTTAAAGAGGAGGTAATTAAAAGGTTGGCAGTGCTTAAAGTAGAAAAGTCACCTGCTCCAGATGGGATGCATCCTATGTTACTGAGGGAAGTAAGGGTGTAAATTGCGAATGGCCGCACCACAAACTTTAAAGAGGGGTTTGGTGCCAGAGTAGTGGAGGATTGCAAATGTTACACCCCTGTTTAAAAGGGGGAGAAGGATAAACCTGGCAACTAAAGGCCAGTCAGCCTAATGGTGGTGGGGAACCTTATACAGACAATAATCCAGGGCACAATTAAATGGGATTTAGAAAAGTATAGGCTAATAAATGAAAGGCAGCACAGATTTGTTAAAGGCAAATCGTGTTTGACTAACTTGATCGAGTTCTTTGAGCAAGTATCGGAGAGGGTTCACGAGGGTTGCTGTTGTGTATATGGACTTTCTAACGGTGTTTGAAGAAAAAGCTCATAATAGACTTGTTACCAAATTTAAAGTCCATGGGGTTATAGAGACAATGGCAGCATGGATACAAAATAGTCTAAGGGGTAGAAAGCAGAATTTAGTGGTGAATGGTTACTTTTCAGACTGGAGGGAATTATATAGTGGTGTCTCCTAGGGGACAGTATTAGGACCACTGCTCTTTTTGATATATATTAATGACTTGGTTACAGGGCAGAATTTCAAAGTTTGCAGATATTATGAAACTCGGAAATGTAGTGAACAATGAAGAGGATAGCAACAGACTTCTGGAGGACATAGACAGACTGGTGAATTGGGCAGACGCATGGCAGATGAAATTTGAAGCACAGAAGTGATACATTTTGGTAGGAAGAATGAGGAGAGGCAATATAAACTAAATGGTACAATTTAAAGGGGCAGCAGGAACAGAGAACATGAGGTGTATGTACACACAACTTTGAAGCTGGCAGGACTAGTTGAGAATGCTGTTAAAATAAATGCGATCCTTGGCTTTATTAATCAAGGAACAAAGGCAAGGAAGGTATGTGAAACATTTATAGAACACTGATTAGGCCTCAGCTGGAATATTGTTTTCAATTCTGGGCACCACACTTTAGGAAGGATGTCAGGGCCATGGAGGGGATGCAGAAGAGATTTACTAAAATGGCACCAGGGATGAGGGACTTTAGTTATGTGGAGAGACTGGAGAAGCTGGGCTTGTTCTCCTTAGTACAGATAAGTTTCAGAGGAGATTTGATAGAGGTGTTCAAAATCATGTACAGTAAATCTGGAGAAACTGTTTCCAGTGGCAAAAGGGTCAGTAACCAGAGGACACAGATTTAAGGTGATTGGCAAAAGAACCAGAGTCGACATGAGGAAGTAAAATTTACAGCGAGTTGTTGTTATCTGAACTTCACTGAATGAAAGGGTGGTGGAAGCAAATTTAACAGGAACTTTGAAAATGGAATTGGACAAATACTTTGATGGAAAACAGCAATACAGATCTATGGAGAAAGAACAGGTGAGTGGGAATAATTGACTCGTTCTACAAAGAGCCAACATGGGCACAATGGACTGAATGGCATCCTTCTGTGCTGTGTCATTCCAAGATTGGATAGAGTTAAATACAGATCAGTCATGATCAAATGGAATGGCGCAAAAAGGCTCGAGGGACTGAATGGCCTCCTCCTGTTCCTAATTCAATATGGGTGATATTGGAAGTGAAAGGCTTAACATATTGCTATAACTTTCCATTGCCTGTTATTTCAATGGTGCAGCCTGTTTAAACCAGTGGGATATCACCTGTGTGACAGCAGTGGACATTAACATGTCTCACTAATATTGCCAACAGTAATTTTAGGCAGAAAATGTCCAGCGGTACAGCGAGTGATAAGAGTCATTGAACAAGGGTATTTGTAGCTTGGCCTGAAATTCCTCTTTTCACTATTTTAGCAGAGCCTCAATCTGTTCACAGCCGATAGATTTACACCACCACTGAAAGGGAGGATGGTTGAATTTTCAGATTGTGTAGCTTGTAAACTTTCTATCACCCAGCAGAAACACTGAAAGTGTCCAGGCTATGATTGGGCTTTATTGACCTTAACAAGGTGAGGCTTTATTTGCCAGTGAGGTTTGCACCTGTTCTGATAAGGTGCAAACACAGGATTGGTGATTGCTGCTGCTTTAAACAGCCAGCTGTATAATCGCTACCGGTCAAGTTCAGTGGGAAATATTCTCGCCGGTGCTTTGAATTAGTGTCACAGCTTTCCTCCAGTTTCAAGTCTTTGTCATTGACCAGAGTATCCTTTTCTAATCCAATTCTGCCCGCAATTCCTAATGCTGGGAATAGAGCCAAAGGTTCCCTCCCCAGTGACGGGAGCTGATTTAGTTCTCATTGGATAGAATGAGTTTCACTGATCGAAATAAGTAGAATAATGGGGGAGGGTTTCGGACATCTACAAATCCTTCCCGTCTCGCTGTGCAGGGTTTTCACTGTGTGACTCCCTTAAACATGTTCCTCTTTTCTTTACTGAGCCTTTACTTTTTTCAACGGGTGGTTCCTCTTAAGTCAAATGACTGGACTTGTGCGGTTATATTCTTTATTACACGACAGGACCGCCATCGTGAACAATGTATTTGACCCGTTTTGTCCAGGATATAATGACTGCCCCTGTGTTTAATCCGGGATACACGGACTGCCCCTCTGTTTAGTCCGGGTTACACTGACGGTGATGTGTTTAGTCCGGGTTACACTGACAACCCCGTGTTTATTCCGGGTTACACTGACTGCCCTGTGTTTAGTCCGGGATTCACTGACTGCCCTCTTGTTTAGTCAGGGTTACACCTACTGCGCCGTGTTTATTCCGGGTTACACTGACTGGCTCGGACCTTGCAGTTGCCCTTTGGTAGCTCCTGAGGCGAGGCGGTGATAGGGGCTGGTGTGGCGCTGGACGCTTAAAAAATTGCCAGAGATTTACATCAGGGCTGAAGTAATGTCCCTCATTCGTAGATGGGGATTTGTGCGATGAATCAGGCCGATGTGTTGCCAACTCTGGTTGGACCATTCCAGGAGCATGCATCACATGACCTCCAGCCCAGTCAACCCGCCTTTCTTCCCCATCTCCAATATTGTTATAATTGCGAATTTTTAAAATGTTATTATTATCTTTCTCCCGAGTTTCTTGTAGTGCTGTCCAGGAAATTTATCTTTAATTCCTGGAGACTCCGGGATAGTTCTGGTGGGTTGGCCAGCTAAAGTCCGCCCGTCCGATTGATAAAGTTGGTGCGGACTGTATAATTTTCATGACCCGGCTTCAGATACATGAACTGAGCGCCAATTCTATTGATTTAAAGTCAGCCTGCAGTCGCTTAAAGGGATGGTGCCTATTCAAGGGTGGTTAGTGGAGAGCGATCTTACTGGAGCATCAGGCCGCATGACATGGTCAGGTGTCCTCTGATTCTCTGGGGCAGCGGTGGAAGCGCTTGTAGAGCAAGTTAGCACCGGTATTGATGTCCTCGTCTCCACTAATAGGTAATGATAGGCCCATCAACTTAGTCAACAGTAATGGCGAGAGGTGGATGAGAAAGCCAATGGCAGCAACATTGGGTATAAAGTGGGCGGTAGCCGAAAGCGGCTGATGCTTATCGATAGCCCTTTTTGGTCTATCGCCCAATTTTCTTTTCCATTGACTTCAATCCAATAGAAATTCAGATGGTGGACAAAGCTGGCTGCTGATTTGCTATCGCTCATTCTGCACTGCCGCCCAAGATGAATTTACACACCTTTTTCCCATGAATCTGGCTGCATTGCAGGAAGAAACTTAATTACCTCACCAGGACTGCCAAAGTCAGACTCGGCTTCACATCTCTCTTACTGTCTGCACAGCCTCGTACCGCCTGAAGTTAGCTGCTGCACTACTAATCCTTTCCTCCCCAGTGCCCATGGCTCTCCTCCAATCACAACAGACCCTTCACTACATTCCAGAGTGGAATTACCAGAAGCCCATTAACAGTGCAAATTATTCAGCAGCCAGTACAAGCATTCTAAATGGATTCAGTAGTGAAATCCCACAACATAATAGAAGAGAAATGTCTCCCAAATATTCCAGCATTTCATATGAGAACAACTGAGGGTCCCTTTAATATCTGCCTTCTGTTTGATTCCAGTTTTCGCGTAGGATCAGGAACTAGGAGTAACAATGTGGGCAGAGAGGGAAATGTTGTTGAGGGGCTTGATGACGCCCTTTAACCCCAATTTACATATATTTAAGCTGCTTTTTCCCCTCTTTCGCTCAGCAAATATGAGGCCAATTTTTATTTCCCTACAAGCAGCAGGCTGGGAACAGACCACTGTGCACACACCAGGGATGGATTCTGCACGGCCTCGCACCATAATTCTGGGTGCACTTCCTCACCAAGTCACCAAATAATCCCCAGGTCTGACGTGGGACTAAGATCTTAAACTTACGATTTACAAATGAGATGAGATGATGTACTATATTCGAACCATAACATTTTACATTTATTTGGAAATGTGAATATTCTTGTAAATGGATAATATTTAATATTAAGGTTCATTTTGCCTTCTCTGCAATGGTTTAACACGGGAGCGATGGCAAAATATTCAGTGATCTCGCATTTTTCTGAATAAATTATTTTTTCCCAAATTCTTTAGGAAACTGACATTTCTAATATTTGATACGCCAATGATGCTTTTTTTATAGGTCGGCAAATAGAATAATAGAATAATAAAATTATACAGCACAGAAACAGGGCATTCGTGCCTGTGCCAGGCCTTTGAAGGAGCTATGAAATTAGATCAACTCCCCTGCCCTTTCCCCATAGCCCTACAAATTTCCCCCTTCAAATATTTATCCAATTCCCTTTTGAAAGTCACTATTGAATCTGCTTCCAGCGCCCTTTCAGGCAGGGCATTCCGGATCACAAGTTGTTGCATAAAAAAAGTTCTCCTCATATCGCCACTGATTCCTTTTCCAATTACATTAACTCTTTGTTCTCTGGTTACCGAGCTCTCTTCCACAGGAAACAGTTGCTCCTTATTCACTCCATCCAAGCCCTTTATGATTTTGATTTTAAATTCACACATAGGATATATGGCACAGAAACAGGTCATTCGGCCCAACTGGTCATTATGCTCCACTCGCGCCTCCTCCTGTCTTTCCTCATCTAAATCTGTCAGCATAACTCTCTATTCCCTTCTCCCTCATATGCTTGTGCAACCTCCCCTTAAATGAATCTATACTATTCTCTTCAACCACTCCCTGTGGTAGCGAGTTCCACATTCTCAATACTCTTTGGGTAAAGATTTTTTTTCTTTATTCACGATAGGATTTCTTGATGACTATCTTATATTGATGGCCTCTAGTTATGCTCTTTCCCACAAGTGGAGAGATTGTCTCTGTATCCACGCTATCAAAATTTTTCATAACTTCAAAGACTTCTATAAGGTCACCCCTCAGCCTTATTATTTCAAGAAAAAGGAGACCCAGACTGGTCAACCTCTCCTGATATGTATACCCTAGCATTTCTGGTATCATCCTTGTAAATCTTCTCTGAAGCCTCTCCAGTGCCTCTATATGTTTTTTTATAGCATGGCATCCAGACCTGCACGCAGTACTATAAGTGTGGTCAACCAAGTTTCGATTCAGGTTTAACATAACTTCACAACTTTTCAATTCTATACCCCTAGAAATAAACCTTAGTGTTTAGTTTTTTTGGCCTTGCTAACCTATGGTGCAACTTATATCGTTTTGAGTATTTGTACTCTGAGATCCCTTTGTTCCTCTACCCCACCTAGACTCACACCCTCCAAGTGATGTGACCTCCCTATTCTTCCTACCAAAATGAAATACCTCATTTATCTGTAATGAGCTTCATTTGCCAATTATTTGCCCATTCAGCAACTTTATTAAAGTCCTCCTGTAATTTCTTGCAGTCCACCTCAGTATGGACTAGACCTCCACCCCAATTTGCTACATTCCGCAAATTTTGAAATTATATTTTTGATTCCACAGTCTGAATCGTTAATGCAAATCGTGAACAACAATGGTCCCAGCACTGATCCTTGTGGAACACCACTATCAACCTTCTGTGAATAGCTACCCTTTACTCCAACTCTCTGCATTCTGTATTGAAGCCAGCTATCAATCCATTCTGCATGTAGTAGCTTGACTCCGCATTCTCTGAGTTCAGGAGTTAGGCTCTAATTAAAAACCAGGACCTTGAGGGTAATAATTTCTGGATTATTGCTCCAACCACGTGCAAATTGTCATCGAAGCAGACGGATGAGGAGAATTAACATGGGGCTAAAGGGCTGGTGTGGGAAAGAGTGTTCCTTTTCATGGGCATTGGCAGCAGTTGAGTTGCAGGAAGAAGCTGTACCGATGGGATGGGCTCCACCTGAACAGGGATGGGACTGGTCTCCTACCAGAAAGTGTAAATAGGGAGGTGGCAAAGGCTTCAAACAAGTAAGAAGAGGGGAGGGATCTACCAGAAACGTAAGCAGCCTAAATATTAACAAAACAGGAAAAGTGCACATAGGAAAAAACAAATTAATGGAGGAAATTGGTGGCAAGTGAATAAATAGTTATAAAACAGGAGTCTAAGAAGGTAGTTAAATAAAAAGTGAGAGGAAATCCTGTTGAAAATGAGTTAAACTGTCTGTACAGCAATACACACAGTGTCTGTAATAAAACAGGTGATCTGGAGGGAATAATGCATTGGGAGGAACCAGACAAATTAGGGATTAGTGAGACATGGCAACAGAAAACTCAGGACTGGGAGTTAAACATTGCAGGGTATAACATATTTAGAAAAGATAGAGAGGGAAAGGAGGAGGTGGAGTACCTGTACTCATAATGGATAACATAATGGCGGTAGAAAAAGGAGACATAGATATCAGCAAGACAAAAATAGAATTCACATGGTTGGAGATAAAATATAATAAAGGATCAATCACACTAATAGTCGTAGTCTACAGACCACCTAATAGTAGAAGGGAGGGGGAGGAAGAAATATACAGTCAAATCAGAGAAATTAGTACAAAACGTAGAATATTAACAATGGGGGATTTCAACTACCCCAATATTAATTGGGCATCATCGGTAGGTAAAGTGGTTAAGGGAATGGAGTCCCTACAATATCTATGGGACTCCTTTCTAACCCAATATGTAAAACGTCCAAGAAGGCAGGATTCATATTGGATCAATTTATGGGGAAAGAGCCAGAGCAGATAAGAGCATTAAGTAAGGGAACATAAAGGCAGTACTGAACTTAATATAATACACGTTAAGATAATAATAGCGAAGGACATAAGTGTGACAAAAAACAGTGTGGAGAAAAGCTGATTTTGAGGGGCTGTGAATAGAACTTGGGGAGATAAGATGGGCATCAATATTGGCAGAGAACGACGTAGAACGACAATGGGAAACATTTAAAATGGTTTTCAACAGAGTGCAGCAAAATATATTCTGCTAAACGGAAAGAACAAACTAAACACTAATGAGACTCCATGGATGAATAAAGACATAAGGGAACAATTGTGGATAAGGAAATTGGCATAAAGTAAGTACATAGACAGCAGAGGAGTGCATGATAAGAGAGAATAGGAAGGGATTAGAGAGAAATAAACAAAAACAATTAGGAAGGCAAAGAGGAACTATGAAATTAAATTATCAAGGAACATAAAGCAAAATAATAAAATATTTTACAGGCACACCAATAAAAGAGGAAATTTGGGATGGGAACATGGCCATTAAGGGATAGACAGGACAATACCACAGGTAACGATAGGGAGACAGCAGAAACATAAAATTATTATTTCACTTCGATAATTAAGAGGGAGATAGAAAAGGTGGACATGATATTGGATGATGAGATATATAATGAGATAAGTGCATTTAAAATAAAAAGGGAATATAGTAATCTAATCAAACACAAAGAAGATAAAACTCCTGGTCCGGATGGATTCCATCCACGCATTTTAAAGGAATCTAGGGAAGAGATAGCAGAGACATTACTACATATACTTAATAATTCGTTAGAAAAACGTGTCGTTCCAGAGGCCTGGCGGACAGCTAACGTAATATCTATATTTAAGAACGGGAATAGAACGTTTCCAGGGAATTACAGACCAGTCAGCTTATCATGGGTGGTAGGAAAAATAATGAAATCCTTACTAAAGGAGAGAATAGAAGAACATCTAGAAACGGAAAGCATAATAAAGAACAGTCTGCATGGATTTCAAAAGGGAAAGTCATGCTTGACCAAACATTGTATTTTGAAGAGGTACCAGAGAGAATAAACAGTGGTAATGCAGTAGATTTAATTTTTCAAAAGGCTTTCGATAAGGTACCACATAATAGACTAATTAATAGAGTCTGACAATGTGGAGTCAGAGGACAAGCAGCAGAAAGATTGCTAGCTGGCTTCAAGACAGAAAGCAGAGAGTACAGGTAAAGGGTAGCTATTCACAGTGGCAGAAGGTGGGTAGCAGTGTTGCACAAGGATCATTGCTGGGACCACAGCTGTTCACAATTTACATTAACGATTTAGTATTTGGAATCAAGCAAACAATTTCTAAGTGTGTGGATGATATCAAATTGGGATGGGATAGTCAATACTGAGGATGACTGCAAAAAATTACCGGAGTAGATAAATAAATTTTCAGAATGGGAAATAATTGGCAAATGAATTTCAACACAGATAAATGTGAGGGCTGCATTTTGGTAGGAAGAATAGGGAGGTCACTTATCACTTGGAGGGTGTGAGTCTAGGTGGGGTTGAGGAACAAAAGGATCTCGGTGTACAAATACACAAATCATTAAATGTTGCACCATAGGCTAGCAAGGCCATTAAAAATGCAAATCAAGCACTAGGATTTATTTCTAGAGGGATATAATTGAAAAGTTGGGAAGCTATGCTAAGCCTGTATCGAACCTTGGTTAGACCACACTTAGAGCACTTAGAATTGATAGGCATTGATAATGGACAAAATTGATATAAAATGTGACAACAGCATGTACGGTTGTGTAGACAGGCAATACATACGCCTTCTAATATAATACAGATAGATTTATAGTTAAACAGCAACATTTATTCAATTTGGGAAGCAGAGCAGTAGAATTGGTTGGAGTACAGCAGCTTCTCTGGGAAATGCAAAGCTAAGTCCGACAGTGCCACCACCGGTGGGCAGGTGTAATTACAGCATGACCAGTTTGCGGTGGCAGCTTCCATTATAAAGGTGGTCACAGGAATGTATAAAGGGAAATGTGAACACAAATCTAACAAAAATGTGACAACAGAAGTATGTTTTTGTGGACAGGAAAAGCACACACATCTAACTTTGTTTAATTTTATACTTAATTTGCTGTGGCGTTGCATATATGAGGGGTAATATTAACTTTTTGTGACAGTGTAAAATGAGCACTATTGGATCGGTCACCCATTACACACTCCACCCAATCTTCCCTTCCATTGGGGCAATGGTAAATTGGCAAATCATTTTATATCTTTGAAGTCAATAGAGAAAAATGGGTGCAGTGTAAACCAGGCTGCTGAGTCGGCCTGAGCCCATTCAAACGGGCATTGCATATAACATCAGGGACTTCATGACGATTTACAGACGACATTGGTTAGGACACTGTTGGGGTTATACATGCAGTTCTGGCCAAATATTATAGCAAGTATATTAATACCATGGAAAAGTGCTTCACTAGAACGAGTGATTGTAGTTATGAAGAAAGATTTGAAAATGGTATATTTTCACAGAAATAGACAAGGTTAGTGGAGGATCTGAGAGGTTGTCGCAGTTACGTAGGTATTTGATTGGGCAAACAGTGCAAGCTTGTTCCCCTGTTGGTCACTAGAAGAACAGTGGTAAACATTACGATTTTCTTCGTTAGAATATGCAATGTTACTGCGGCAGCTACAACAACATAATTAAAAGGGAACTCGATAAATATATGAAAAGGAGGATTATGGAAGGAAATGGGCATCAGCAGGGAAATGGAATTAAAGCAAATAGCTGCCGTTTAGCTTTGGCGCCAATTGATCTCTTTCTGTGCTGTGAATTCTATGTCCCTGTGCGATGATGCTCGTTTTAGATACTAAACTCCATTTCTACCCTTACTAATGGAAAGAATGACTGGATGTGAAGTGACTAGAAAATCACTGAAATTCTCAGACTTGGTGTGAATAGATGCGATAATTATGTAGCTATTGATCGATTCAATTACTATTACAGGTACTCACTACATTCAAGGACTGTTTGGCTGTCAGCTGAATGATGCCAATCCTAGTGTAGTGGTTTTGAAGTTGGCTTTTGATGGAAGATACGCATTTAGGTTTGATAAAGACAAATTGGTTTGGATTGTACACGATCCAGTAGCTCAGACACACAATGTGAAATGGGATAAGGAAACAAAGATGAACCTTTATTTCAGGTGCTTTTTAGGGAAGGACTGTGTGGATTTATGGAGGACACACTATTCAATTGGAAATGCATCACTAACCAGAAATGGTAAGTTCAGAACAATCTGGGGGTAATTTTAAGGTTTGGCGACAGTGTAGAACTGGCGATACTGGACCAGCTTCCGTTATACACTCTCCCTATTCTTGTTTAACAGGCGGCTGGCATAGTGGTTAGCACTGTTGCCTCACAGCGCCAGGGACCCGGGTTCGAATCCGGCCTCGGGTGACTGTCTGTGTGGAGTTTGCACATTCTCCCCGTGTTTGCGTGGGTTTCCTCCGGGTGCTCCGGTTTTCTCCCACAGTCCAAAGATGTGCGGGTTATGTTGATTGGCCATGATAAATTGACCCTTAGTGTTAGGGAGATTAAATACGTGGGGTTACGGGGATTGGGTGGGATATGTGTCGGTGCAGGCTCGATGGGCCGAAATGGCCTCTATCTGCACTGTGGGGTTTCTGTGATTCTGTGATCCGATATCATCTGTTTTACACTAGTGGTGAAGTTAAAATGACTTCATTCATTCTATTGCGAAATGTGTGACATTTATTGAAGTTGAGAATAACTGTCGTTCTATCATTTTGTTTCCCATGAGTTCTCAGTTATTTCCAAGGCTGCTGATCGTTGGTTTCTCCACTGCATTATGACTGGATTTTACCCGCAGTCCATCAGCGTGACCTGGTTGAAGAATGGAGAACATGTCCCCGAGACCAAATCTACTGGGCTATTACACAATGAAGATGGGATGTTTCAATTATCGACAACACTTGAATTTGATCCGGATGATGGGATACAATACTCCTGTCATATTGAGTACAGCAGCTTGCCGGGTGGGAAGACTGTCTCCTGGGGTAAGGACATGAGCAGCAACACTGAACAATCCATCAATATTAGCAGCACTCACCCATACAGAGATAGAGAGCAGAAAGAGATCAATGAAATTAATGACTGAACCAAATTGCACACGTCCCTCCTGCGCTATACTATTCCTCTAGAAATCAACCAGATATTCTGTCTCCCGGTGATTTTTATTTGTTACTTTTGGCTTTTCTGTTCTGTTGCTAATGGACAAGAAAAGGAAAACTGTAATCTTCCACTCCCTACTACTGTCATTTCTCGTCCGTCACTTTTCTCTGTCTTGCTCTTTCTCTCTCTTTTCTTTAAACATCTGACAACACTTTTGTTATCTCTGTACTTTAGGCTGTCTGTGACTGTTCCTCAATCTTTTACTCTCGTTTTGTAAATTTCTGTTATCTTCTGACTGTTCCATAATCTTCACTCGTCCCTCCTTGTGAGCTTCTCACACACTTGCGATCTCTACATACATTTCCCATTGCTTCTTGCTGTCTATCTCCACTCTGTACCCACACCCCCCACACACCGCACGGTCTCAGTGTTAGATAGCAAATCAATCGCTGTTCAGAGTCTATCTGGGTTAGAGAATGGATTCATCTACATTCACCACCCACTCTCAGACATCAGAATCTTTATTTGCCCGACTTGCTGTTGCTTCACTGTTTGTTTCTGCTTTCTTATTGTTCTTCCCTTTCACTGTGGTGATGGAGCTGCTCGATTTCTGAGCTTGAACTTTTGCTCTGTGCTGAGCTATTTCCCTCTTAGCTTCAGTGTGGTTTTTCGTCTCTTGTCTCTTTGCTCTGGTGGGGAATGAAAGGACGGGTCACTTTGCGATATTAGAGGAGGAGAGGGGAAGTGTTGCGAGGAAAGGTCACTAAAATGTCGTGCAGTGGGTGAGGGGTGATAAAATAAAGCGGCCTGGCAGTAAGGGTGAGTCTGAGGCTGGGCTTCTGAGGCGAGGATGGGCCGAAGTGCATTGGGAGCTGCAGGCAGGGAAGGTGGGGGCGGTGAGCTTTGCCCAGAAAGCAAGAATCTGCAGTAAAAATGAAGGTTGGGAAAGCAGGGTGTGAGTAGGCCACAGGAAATTAGCCTATAAATTGCTGTTGGTGATTAACAGGGTCACCAAATGTCTCCAGGGGAACCTCCTGCTATTGGTTTAGACACAGCGGGGTAGATTTCCAACCTGCCGCCCTGTTGTAAAACCGGAGTTGCCACCAATGGGATGCAAAGCGGGCAGTTTCTGTGACAGGCGGCTGATCCTTAGCGGCAGTTTCACACCAGTGCGGCACGGTGAAAATCTACCACAAATTATTCAATAGATATCGGTACTGCTCATTCAGGTCTCTCCGTGGAAAGGTGCCTCCCTCAGGGGAACAGGTACGATGTTCCTTATGATCTGGAAAAGTATTTCTTGTCGGTTACTGCGCTGATCCTCTGCTGAGGGTAATTTCCAGATGCGGTGGCCCAACCTGTTCAGGTCCCAGTTGTTTAACACAATCCCTGTAATTAGACAATCGGTTCATTAAAGGTCTGTTTTATGGGCTGCATATGCAAAGCTTCATATAATCATATCTATCTATCTATCTATCTGTCTGTCTGTCTGTCTATCAAACTATGTATCTGTCTGTGTGTCTGTGTGTCTGTCTCTCTGTGTGTCTGTCTATCTCGCTATTTATCTGTCTATCTATCTATCTTTCTATCTACCTATCTATCTATCTATCTATCTATCTGTCTATCTATCTATCTATCTATCTATCTCTCTATCTATCTGTCGCTCTATCTCTCTATCTGTCTGTCTATCTATCTATCTATCTATCTTTCTTTCAATTTTGAAAGTAGTGAGTGTGTTCAGGATTCCGAAGCTGCTGCCCCAATCTAACATTACAAAAGAGACAGATTGGAAATGATCGGGTGTCGCCTATTGTTAAGCGACAGCACAAAGTTGCCCTTGCAGTATTTTGGGTGTCGCAGTAATAGAAACGGATTATGCATGCAGTTACAGACCCTGACCACTGAGTGTCAGTGCGGAGCATTCTGGGTTTTGGAGAAAGCAGCCATATTGCTATCGATAAGTAAAAGAAGGTAAGCATTTAACCGTGTGCATTAACAGTAAACTTTGCATCTTGAGCCCCCTCCCATCACACGGAGCTGTGGGGGCGGTCAGAAGCTCGATCCCTGGGAGCTGGCATAGTGATATCATCTATTTAACTGCCATTATTTACCCCTCATATTGCCTATTTCACCAGGCCCCCGCCACTTTTCTACCTGGCTCTCCTCAACGAGCGATCCTTGGGGGGTTGTGGGGGAGGATACCGCTAGCTTTCCCCCCGTCTCGCTGAGAACCACTAACACAACCCTTTCCATTGGCCTCCCAGCAGCACATTCATATCGCTAGCCCAGCCCCGATCAGTCTAGAAACCATGCTTCACTCTTCACAGCCATTGCTTCTTCTCACCACCACCCCAGACACCTGTACAGCCTGCCCACCTCTCGCTCACCAGAATGTGTGTTTATTCACAAAAAGCGAACTTTGTGGCTTTAAAGAAACCTGGCTTCAACTTAGTGAAATAATGGCCCAGAAATTCGGGTTGGAGGCTTCCCGCGGGTGCAAGTCTCCGACCTGCACTTACCTAGCGCGCTGGCCGTTGAGCTGTGAGCCCGCGTGAGATTCCAATCCTGGGCCTGCTCCAACTGCCGGTGCGCAGTGCTTGCGTATCCCAGGGGCACAGTTAGTTCGATGAGTCCCCTGGGATCACGTGGCCCATGGAGAGCCAATGGTAGCAGGGAAATGGCCATTCATAAAATTGACAGGAAGACCTGTCAAAACCATAAATACTATAAGCCCCAAAATATCACGAAAACTTAAAATAATTTTTTTTTTAAATCACATTTTTAAATTAATTATAAATTATATAAAATAACTATTTTAAACGGGGCTAAAAATAAACTTACCTTTCTTTAAAGTATTTAAAAATAATAAACCTGTCGGAAAAAATGTTTTAATTTTAATTAATTCACCACTTACCTTGTTAAAAGCAAGCCTTGCCCCTGCTTTTTATATGTGTAACTCCTGGAGACTTTCCCTCCCGGAAAAAGCTGGAAAAAAACGTAAGTTCAATGCACATGTGGTGCATCTTGGGCACACGTGTTCCACCTCTGAACCACTTCTTTCAAGGGAACGGACGTTCCGGTTTCCCATGCATGCGCAGTGCATGCACGAAACCGGCACTTCCATTGGGCCTATGGGTGAGTAGCCCCTGCGTACTCGCCCGTGGAGACCCGAATTTCTGGGCGAATATGTTATTCTGGGACAGGCCTTTGAATTCTTATTGTAGTTAATATAATTCTAAATCCTGCATCAATTATAGATATTGATTAATACTCATGCAATTGTTTTCTGCCATATAACAAATCATTATTTGCCTTATAAAACCAAAGGTTATGTTTGACGTGTCTTAATGGTTAAAGGAACCACTAAGTTAAATTTAAAGGAGTAGAGTTTCTGCTTGTTATATCAGTGCAATAGAAACATAGAAACATAGAAGATTGGAGCAGGAGTAGGCCATTCTGCCCTTCGAGCCTGCTCCGCCATTCAAAGAGATCATGGCTGATCATTCAAATTCAGTACCCTGTCCCTGCCCTCTCCACATATCCCCTGATCCCTTTAGCTTAAAGAAATATATCCAACTCTTTTTTGAATATATTTAATGAACTGGCCTCCACCGCCCTCTGTGGCAAAGAATTCCATAGGTTCACCACTCTCTGGGTGAAAAAATTCCTCCTCATTTAAGTCCTAAATGTCCTACCCCTTATCCTTAGACTATGGCCCCTGGTTCTGGTCTCCTCGACCATCGGGAACGTCCTTCCAGCATCTAGTCTGTCCAGGCCTGACAGAATTTTATAGGTTTCGATGAGATCCCCTCGCAATCTTCTAAACACCAGTGAGTATAAGCCCAATCGACACAATCTCTCCTCATACGTCATTCCTGCCATCCCAGGTATCAGCCTGGTGAATCTTCGTTGCACTCCTTCCATGGCAAGAACGTCCTTCCTCAGATAAGGCGACCAAAACTGCACACAAAACTCAAGGTGCGGACTCACCAAGGCCCTGTACAACTGTAGCAAGACATCCTTGTTCCTTTACTCGAACCGTCTTGCTACGAAGGCCAACGTACCATTTGCCTTCTTAACCACCTGCTGCACCTGCATGCTTACCTTCAGCGACTGGTGCACAAGAACACCCATGTCTCTTTGCACTTCGCCTTCTCCCAATCTATTGCCATTCAAATAATAATCTGCCTTCCTGTTTTTGCCACCAAAGTGGATAACCTCACATTTATGTACATTATAGTGCATTTGCCATGTTTCTGCCCAATCACCTAACCTTTCCAAATCGCACTGGAGTTTCATGACATCCTCCTCACAGCATACCCTCCCACCCAACATTGTGTCGTCTGCAAATTTGGAGATATTACATCCAATTCCCCCGTCCAGATCATTAATATATATTGTGAACAGCTGGGGCCCTAGGACTGATCCTTGCGGTACCCCACTAGTCACTGCCTGCCTCTCGGAAATGACCCGTTTATTCCAACTCTTTGCTTTCTGTCCTCCAACCAGTTCTCTATCCAAGTCAATACCTTGCCCCCAATCCCATGTGCCTTAATTTTGCACGCTAATCTCTTATGCGGGACCTTATCAAAAGCCTTCTGAAAGTCCAAATACACCACATCCCCTGGTTCTCCCTTATCTATTTTACCAGTTACATCCTCAAAAAATTCCAATAGATTAGTCAAGCATGATTTACCTTTTTAAATCCATGTTGAGTTTGTCCGATCCTGTCACTGCTTTCCAAGTGCTCTGCTATTACATCTTTTATAATGGACTCTAGCATTTTCGCCACAACCGATGTCAGGCTTACCGGTCTATAATTCCCCGCTTTTTCTCTGCCACCTTTTTTGAATAGTGCGGTAACATTAGCTACCCTCCAATCCATGGGTACTGTTCCAGAGTCTATTGAGTTCTGGAAGATGACCAGCAATGCATCTACTATTTCTAGGGCCACTTCCTTAAGTACCCTGGGATGTAAATTATCAGGCCCTGGGGATTTATCGGCCTTCAGTCCCATCAATTTTCGTAAGACCATTTCCCTACAAATACTGATTTCTTTCAGTTCCACCCTTTCATCAGACCTTATGTTCCCCGGTATTTCTGGGAGGTTATTTGTGTCCTCCTTTGTGAAGACAGAACCAAAATATGTATTTAGTTGGTCTGCCATTTCTTTGTTCCCCATTATAAATTCCCCCGATTCTGACTGCACGGGACCTATGCTTGACTTCACCAATCTTTTTCTCTTCACCTATCTATAAATGCTTCTACAGTCAGTTTTTATGTTCCCTGAAAGCTTACTCTCATATTCTATTTTCCCTTTTTTAATTAGTCCCTTTGTCCTCCTTCGTTGACTCCTAAACTGCTTCTGGTGAAATTAGCTGAACCTGTCCAAAAGCTCGTGGAAATTCAAACGTGAGCTACGTCAAGCGTAAACCAAATTTCTGCAATCTTTAACGCTGTTTAGAAGGTCATTTTTCCCGAAGTCGGCCCCGCCCACAACGCTGGCCACGCCCCAGATGGAAATAATGAGCCTGGCGAGTTTCCGCCGATTGCGTCCATTCCAGGAGGGACTTCGAATTGAGCTTTTTTCAGGCGCACAGGCACCAGTCGGCACGGTATAAACGTTTCTACAGGTAAAAACACTGATTCACTAAGAAATTGACTAGTGTACCCCAATAAAACTACTAAATGGTTCCGTATATTTAATAAAAATAATATTCAGTGCAGCAAAATTCAGAGATGGGAGTGACTGAAACAGCTCAAACTGAGTTCCCAGCTCCAACATTCATTTATATTTCCCCCTGATTCCTTTGGTTGAGGGGAGAGAAGCTCTTCCTGGTTTGGACCTCAACAGCCAAGTTGCCCAAATTAGCACCAATCTCACTCTAGAGAGCCACCTTGGCCCAGTTGGTGTAACGCTTTCCTTTGAAGCAGCCCAAAATTCCTGGGCTGGTGTGTGTCCCAAGTGGAATGCCAGTCCGAGAGGTGCCTGGAATTGAGAGTGGACCCTGGAGCCGCCTAAAATCTGTCACAGCGTTCCGGAAGTTGCTAGATAAATTCAAGTTGTTTCCTTCTTATATAAATCTGCTTTATTGGACATTACCTCTAAACTATTTTCTAATGTAAAGTCAATTTCAGAGGCTATTAGTGTAATACTTTGCCCATTGTCACCGGATTCCTCACCTTTTTATGCGCTTTTTCCAACCTTACTCCATCCATGCCCCACATTCCAGACATTACTTTGACATTGGAGTTGCAACCACCAGCTGATCTCTCATGGTTCACAGCCGCCATGAGGAAATGCCCAATTCATTTCTAGGGGGCTCCAGCTGCAAGGCATCAGCCATCCCCCTCTGAACATACTGCCACTGAAGGTACTACACAGACAAGTAAGATTATGGACATTACATTATGAAGAGTTTAGTCGCAAAGCTGGGCACTGTGAAAGTTAAAAAAAATATTAGTTTTACAAAAGTATTATGAACATTGGACATCCTGGACAGATGTATGTTAGATATCTTGGGGAGTTAAGGGTTAAAATCGAACTTCTTTGCCTCTCAGAACAACAGTTCTTTCAAGATATACAGGATGGCTTTGAAGCATCGGGAGAGGAATGCATAGTGAAAAAATGTGTGAGTGTATACCTGAGTAACGAGAATCACCTGGGCATCATTCATGAAAGGATTTCAATTTGGTATCGATATACATTTTATTGAAAAACAGGAATGTGTAGGTGAGAATCATTGATTGATAGGTTTCCATTCGAGATTTTTGTTTATTACCTACAGAAAGAATAATGTATTGGACAGTCTGGCAACTACCCGATATTGGGACCTTGCAGGGGTGCTGCGACAAGTCTCCAGACTTTTGATAAGATAATTTAAAAGATCAGGAATGGATTGTATCTGATGTCAAATGTGGTATGTTATTGGGATGTGTGTGCAAATGTGTTATATTGCGCATGAGGCAACTTTTTATTCTAATGCATGGTAATGATGCACTGAGGAATGAGTCTCAGACATGCTCAGTTACTTCAGCTCAGTGCGACCTGAAATGATTAATTTGGCCAAGGAACGTAAGATTTTTTTAAATAAATGCAATGGCATCAGCTCCATAGCGAAACTAAATTTTTAATGAAGCAATATGGCGTTAAACGCACTGTTATCTATCAGAGGGATGTGAAATAAAGTAAAGTAAAGAGGGGCATGGAATTTCAATTTCCAATATCCGGGGTTGAATTCATTTGAGTTGACAGTGAACTTGGGATGACTGCAAGGAAGTGGGAAAAATACTTAGCAAAAATATCTACAAGATGGATACTGTCACAAGGGGGGCGGGATAATACTTTATGTATCTGATTTCTTGCTATTGTGCTGTATATCAATAAAGTATTTTCCATATATTCTACCATCAACTGTCTCTTGCTTATTCGAAACGTGTTGTTATGAACCATAGAAGGACAGAAACTGAATGCTAACATTTACCACTGAAATGGTTTGTTGCGACAGATTAGTGAGATTGGTCCAATGTCAGGAAAAAGTAACATGGGCTTCTGACATGGTGCTAGTGCTTAAGAGTCACCAGTGAGAATGTGGTTTAGATCAAACTGTTGTCATAGTGGTCACTATAATGTAAGGACTATTGTTAATTAGGGTTTGGAAATTATTCAGGTGAAGTTGTTCCTAATCAACTGTTGTCGCCCCAGCGTATGACCAGGCTCCCAGGTTTGTCCCGCAAGCTCATACTTCTACTCTGCCCCTTTGACATCAGTCTACTGACCCTGATTTATTGGGGCATCATTTAGGACCTCTTCGGAATCACCGGGTTGTTCGCAGCACTGTGTAAAATGCAACAGATCTCTTTGCTGTCGGAGGTTGTGATGTCCGTTACCGCAAGCGATCCAGCCATCTGAAATTTACTCTTACCTGTGGATCAGTAGGAGCAGGAATTCTCCTCTGAGTCGCACAAGGAATCCTTAAATTTCCCCTAACTTGGACTCCTCCCTTCTCCGTCCATCCACCACCTTGTGTTAGGAAGCGGTTCCTTGAAGGTCCCAAGCTGCACCCTTCTGCCACGTGGTTTTACCGACCTGACAGCAGCTTTCCACCGATTCTCGGCAGTTTCGGGATGTCACACAGCAGGTGGTGGGCTAATTATTCCCGGCCGTTAAAATCGGCGGAGCCTGCGCACTGCTTCTCCCAAACACGCGGGCCACTCACTCTCCCGCCCTACAGTTAAAATAAAGTCCAGAAGAGATGTCATTTCCGCTATTTGGCCCAAACATTACTCGCTCTGTCGTTTGTGTCCAGCATTTCAGATCTCCAGTCAAAACTAAAGACATGAAATCTTGATGCAGGATGCGTTCACTGAATCCCTTCAATTCAAGAAAGTGGGAGCTCGACAGACTTCACAGTTAATGAGTCATTGGTTTAATATCTATATATATTCGCTCCTTCCAATAAAGAATAGTTTAATCGTTCCCCAATCAGAGACATTAAATCCACCGATTGTTAATCCATGTGCATTAACATTCTTCAAAACACAACTAGTTAGGTTTCTGCTTGATGAATTTTCAAACAAAGGCACGGATAAAGACCAATAAAACCCCTTAAAAGTTATCCGTAGTTTTTTTTTCACAGACTGACAAGTATGGACAGTTAACGTCATCACTGGCAGGAGAACAATGGAATTATCTTAATGATATTCAGGATCACGTATGGCTCAGCGTTTTAGAGGGTTTACTCAAATGACATTCGAATGGTCAAACTGCTCATCTAACTCTTAATCCTTCTTTTAATTCCGTGCAAGGCCTGTTAATACCTCCAGAAATCTAACATTTAACATATCTGTGTGGCTGCTCAGCTGTATACAACAGGCTATATCACGTTCTGTGTTTATCTGAATGTTCTTCAATCTCACATGTATCATTGAGCCCCCTAAATATAAAATATATATATATTATATTAAAGAAGACAGAGTACATTCTTTATGTACCTAAGATCTAGACAAAGCTAATCCATCAAAATAACTGCATTTATTCCATCAAATGCCTTGCTTAAATTTATAACTAAATATCCTCAGCTTCAGGAGTCTTGTACCATGACAGCAGTAATGGAGATGTCGAAATATTTTTTTGGAACGTATGATTACAATAATATTCCAGAGTCATTACTCTTTTAACAAGCAAAATCATTGCAAAATACCCCTGGTTAGTAGCAGTGAACATGACACACCTTAAACTGTTCATTAAAATGACTGTAACTAATGAGAATTATTGTGTAATGCTCATGAGCCAATTGAGGTTTCTCTTAGATATAAATAAGATCTTAGTTTGAAAGAAAATATCAGCCTCGCCATAACAGTTACTGGCAACGACGCTTCTCTCCAAATATGGGACAGCCGGTGATCATACAGATAGAAAACATTTACTATCCGATTCTTGCAGTAGTTGGTGTACCTAGTAAGCCGCTTATTATCAGTTAATACTCATCTTTAACAGTGCTTCTCTGTATCATTGTTCCTGCTGTCGGTGTAATGATATTATCTGTTTGTTTTGATGTGTTTTGATTTGCAGATGCTGGTTACTGGCATCAAAGAAATAACTCAATTGGCTCCACGTTTCTCTCATATTGTTAATGTAACAACCTGAGAGGAAGCACAGTTTACTCTAAATATTTAATTTCAGCAATTTATTGGAAATCTCTCGGCTTGGATAGACTTTCCTGTACTTATATGTCTGGGACAATTATTGGTATCGGATTGAATAGCCAAACCAACAATTCTGAAAGGGATTCACGAAGACAGCTCAAGAAAAGGCAAAGGAAATTATCTGTTACATTTTTGTGAAACCAGAAGAACCAGAAATGATTATCCCGGGCCCATAATTAAACTCTGACCCACTGCTGGCGTATTGTAGCCTCCCTGGGATTGCTTACCACCTGCAGACGTAACCGACTCTCAGATCAGCATCGGAGCTGACTGATTCCCCCCTTTTCCAACAGGGAGTGGCTCCGGGAGCCCTTGTGTCGCATGCAGCTGGCCAGCAGCGTGTAAACAAGTCTGAAAGCCGAGCCCCATCTGGGATTTTTTGTGTGCAGAAAACGTTTTTGATGCAACTCGAAGTTTTCGTTGTGTTTATACCAGATCTATAGACTATGGTGTAGATGTTGGTCTTTTCCACCTGGTAAGTTTGAGTCACTTTGGTGGAGCGCAGAGTGGTGCGGGGGAACTCAATCGAAATGTAATTTGGGTAAAACGTGTGGCAAATTCGTTATCACCAGTATTACGCCTCCTCCCGAGACCAATTACACGCCCCACGGTCACCAGTGTTCTGAGTTGGGACAGGAGCATGGAGTGTTATCACTGCTACTGACTGTGGAAAACAGCGGGTTTATGTGGCCAGTATGTGTTGGTGGAAGGCGAGGTCATTTATCGCTGGCAACTACTCGGTAATAGAGCTTATAGTGAAACCTGAAGTGCTGGATTCTGAAACTGTTCGATATATTGGGCCGTATGTTCCGACCCCAATGTGTGGGTATGCGCTGTCTAACCACTGGTAGGGACATCAGCGGAATTGCCAGTTTCAGGCATGCACAGCGAATGCGCTGAAAACCGGCATTTACGATCTGTCAAGAATGCTATTGACAGGTCGGATGCCTGCACTAGACAAGGGCCTCTGTGGGCAGATAGTTCTGCTTTCTGGAGAACCTCCACCCATAGAAAACTCTTTAAAACGGGCCCGCTGTTACCAGGATAAGAGTTGAAAAAAAGTAAAAAGAAAAATAATGTTTTCGTTATTTTTATCTTTTAAACGTACTTTAAAAAAGGTAAGTGTACTTTTCGCCACGTTAAAAACTTTAATTACTTTTTACAAAAAATATTTTTTTGTTTAAAATATTTAATTTATTGTAATTTTAGCTAATTTTAAAAGGTGATTTTTAAAATAAAATATTTAATATTTTACTATGTTTTTGGGGTGATCTGCATTCATATATTTGGAAGGTCGACCTGTGAAGTGTATGAAGGGAGCTTCCCTTCTCCTATTGGCTCCCCATGGCCCACGTGATCCCAGGGATACTTGCGACCTGCATGTTTCTCCGGGATACCTGGGCCCTGTACCTTTCCAGTTGGAGAGGCCCAGGAGCGGAAGTATAGTTGCCTCGGGAGCCCTCAGGTAAGTTCGTAGACAAGTGAGATAAGTGCCACTAAAGCACGTCCAGCTTCTGCTGCGCTGTTGTAATTCTAATTCCAAGTGGTGATTTCCCTGGAAACATGGGATAGATTTTATCTTTACATCCGAGGTGTTCTGCATTGCCTCGGCCAAGTACTAAAAGCAATATCCTCCGCGGAGCATGGGATACCCTAAGAACAGCGGATTGTCCTCCATTACTATCAATGGAAGAAAATCGAGCGGGTTCTGTTAATACCTGCGGTCATAGCTGCCAGATTTCTCTTTCTACCTACAGTGGTAGAGCGGCGCTATCGTGTCTGCATCTCACTCCCTGTCTGATATTCAGTTCCATTAACTTCAATAGAACTCAATATCTATCGAGTCGTTTGAAAGGCAGCCGATGCGCAACCTCCTGTTCAGCGCTACCGCCCAAAACCAATTTCTATGCACGGAGTCGGCCTATGTTTTAATGCCCAGTTGATAAAGACTACAATCTCTCCCAAGTTTCCTATGTATCGTAGAAGTACAGTAAGTGCAATGGAATATCCATTGCTCTGCTCCCGATATCCTACCATAGCTTCGATAAAGGAGCTTTGTAATCCGGGAGTAACTTTGTAAAGAATTGAATTTACCGCAGGAAATCGGCAGATTCCTCCCCAGTAATTGTATTTAATAGTGCTGCTGCAGGTACTACAACCATGATGCACGGGTCGTTTCCACCCTCAACAATGGAATGAAAGTCGGGCGGTGTTTCCAATGGGCTGGTCGGCCCGTTCTTCACATTAACCTCCATGTGGTAAAGGTGCAAATTACCCTCTTTACTGGTCCTATTTTTCCGTTCGATAAACTAATAGAAAAATAGTTCAAATCAACAATAGACTTTAACTCATCTGTTGGTAGTTTTTACGAAGACGTTTAGTATTTATGAAAACTGGAGGGAAGAGTAATACCGCGTCACACATCCAGCACAGATGGATGATAGATAAAATGTGAGATGTTAATTATAAAGGATGTCCATTCTGTCACACGGATTTCCAGTGCTCTGTTTGTACAAGCTGCAGTTCCCAAAGGTTAGGTTTACACTCTTGAAAGAGATGTGGATTTGAGACAGAAGCTGTTGCTTTTTACATTATTCATTTCGGATTAGATGCCAAAGAACTGTTTTATGTCGTCAAATGGGGGACAATAATTACTCTGTCGAAAGGTCATCGAGCTGAAACGTTAACTCTCTTTCTCTCTCCACAGAAGCTGCCTGGCCTGCTGAATATGTCCAGCATTTTCCGCATTTATTTCAGATTTCCGGCATCCACAGTGTTTTGCTTTTGGCATTAATTATATGTGGATTCAAATACACAGCTTGAAATATATTTTGGATTACTGTTGAAAAATTATTTAATGAGAGCTATTCATGTAGCAGCAGTTATCTGGGGGTAGAAATTCTCGAGCGGAATGGAACAGGCTGCCTGTTAAAGGCCCCTCCCAATATTCAGCTCCATTGGTCTAAGTAACTGGACATCGAGCGGGCAGATAACAGGCGGCCCACGCATTACCGCGCAAGCCAATCCTGGTCCTGTTTGCAAAGCCCCGCTTGATATTAATATCCATTGCACTTTATTACTAAAATACATTTCAAATGTGTTTTGCACCTGAGGCAATCCAGCGTCCACGTTTATAATAATCGGCCGTATATTCCGATCCCTACGGCTTTATACCTGCTGTGTTCCTGCCCGTAGGGATATCAGAAATACCGGTTTCAGGCATGCACAGCGCATGCGTAAGGCCTGCTTTTACCAGGATAAGAGTGGGGAAAAAGTTTTTTTTTAAAGTTTCAGTCATTTATCATTTAAAAGTTCTTTTTAAAAGCTAATTTTATTTTAGACCCGTAAAAAGATTTAATTATTTAGTCCAAAACATTAAATTTAGGTTTAAAATATTTAATTTATTGTAATTTCAACTAACTTTAAAAAGGTGATTTAAAAAAATGTTTTACATTTGTTTTGGGGTGATCTCCATTCATATATTTGACAGGTCTATCTGTCAAGTGTATGAAGGGAGATTCCCTACTTCTATCGGCTCCCCGTGGCTCACGTGACCCCAGGGACGCTTGCGAACTGATCCGCCTTTGGGATACCTGGACCCTGCACATTTCGTGTTGGAGAGGCCTTGGATCGGAAGTATAGGCGCCTCGGGAGCCCTCAGGTAAGTTCTTAGATTGTTCCAGATCGGAGGCCTCCACACGCAGGAGGCCTCCGATCAGAAAATACGACCCAATAACTGATAAATCACCGAAATTCACTCTGTTCATGCTCAGAACGCGCATAACTCCGTTGTTTAACTGGCTGCTTTTTTTTGTAAGCGATTCGGACGGTCCATAGTTGGGCACAAACCAACATTGAATGTTTTCCATTATATTGGGCTTATGAAACAATGTATCACTGAGAAATAATTCTTTGCTGGCCATTTGCTGAGGAAAAGCACGGAAAGGACCCGAAGAGTGTTCACTTGTTACCAGAAGACTAAACGATATTGCTGTCAGAATCGTGTTATCACACTGAAACCTAAAATGCATCATAATTGAGGAGATTTGAAATGAGGAGATAGTGGGTAACATTTTCATTGGAACGTTTGGCTTAAATCTTGTGTTGAGGTTCGTCCGCCCGATATTATCACTTAGTAGATCAGTAACGCTGGTTTCCACCTGAATAGACAGATAGAAAGCTACAGGACAATGTATGTGGAGGGACAGAGATAAGCAGATCATCTGCCCTTTGGACCTTTTTGCAACTAGCTTTCACATTCCTTTATGCTGATGTGAATGAAAATGGAAATCCTGTGGATCCAATTGCGGCCGCCAATCGGTAACCCCATTTATGTTCCGGCATTCACTGCAGCATCTTTTTCTTTTGAAGTTACTCAGAATAACTTAGTGACGTGCATTTATAAAAACAATGAATCTTTTTAGAATTACTGGGCTTATCCGTGAGATTGGGAGAAATAGCGAGAGAGAGATTTGAGCAAAAACAAAACTTTCATTTGAATTTCCTACAAAGAACTGTTGAGTGATCATCCTCTCAGAGTAAGGAGTGTTAGTAATTTAATTTCCATTTTTTGCAGCTAATTTGGTGACAGTCATCATTCTCTCCCGTGGAAAGTGCGGTCTCTCCAAATGCATCTCCCGTTACCTGGCGGCCATGGCGGCGGCTGATCTAATGATCCTGGTAGTTGATGTAATACTTTATGAGATAAACGATGCTTTTTTCCCATATTCATTCCTGAGTTACACTCCTATTTGTAGTCTCAATAACGCTTTGTATTATGTTTTCATTGATTGCTCTGTCTGGCTAACTGTGGCTTTCACCTTTGATCGCTTTGTCGCTATTTGTTACCAAACATTGCGAACAAAATATTGCACCGAAAAAACTGCGGTTGTGGTGATAGCAGTGGTGTGTTCCTTAAGTGTTTTAGAAAATTTTCCAATCTAATTTATATATGAACCTCGGAAAATAATTGACAATGAACCATGGTCCTGCTATGTTAAATCGAGCTTCTACACCTTAGCCATATGGGTAGCATTTTTGTGGGTGGAAACCATTTTAACCCCATTTGCACCATTTGTGTTGATCGTGCTGCTCAATACCCTGACCATCAGGTACATTGTACTGGCCAATACAGTGAGGAAGGGACTCCGAGGGAACAACAAGTTTCAGAGTCACACTGATCCGGAGATGGAGAACAGAAGGAAATCAATCATTTTACTGCTCGCTATATCTGGCAGTTTTATACTGTTATGGATGGTACATCTCATAGTTCTCATATGTGTGCAATTTACAGATACTCAATTTATGGAAGCAGATTACAACGACTCTTTCACCATTGCGGAACAATGCGGGTATATGCTGATGTGTTTGAGTGCTTGCACAAACACGTTCATTTATGCAGTGTCCCAGAGCAAATTCAGAGATGAATTGAAGAATGTGATTATGCGTCCTCTGGCTCTCATTACTAATTTAATCAAATAAGTTAAATGGCTTCACAGAACTAAAATGCAATTACATGAATCGAAAGTGAGCGGAAATTGTTCAATTGACACCTACAAACTGGAATCTCTAAAGCAAATGGAAGCTGCCATCTGTTTACCATATTAGATTTCTTATTGCAGGAGATCAAAGGTGCTTGGGGTATTATTATCTATTGCCGAAAATGTAAGTTAGGCGAAGTCAGATCTGAACAAACAAACAATAAAGTTTCAGATCCGAAATAAAATCAATTCGACAAATATATTTGTTGCTTTTAACTGACCTATGTGCAACACTGGTTTCCTTAACATGCCCCTAAAACCCTGCTCCCGTCAGTAACACGTGTAGTTAACTGTGGAAAGAACCATTGATTCCTAGCAATGGATTCATTTAGTAAATGATCCCCGAATGTCTGATTCTTACAGTGAATAGGTCCTACCTGACCTGATAATTTGTTTCCAAGTTGATAGTTTACGACATTTCTCCACAATTTTTATTACCAATTCAGACTTTGGAATCAGAAACACAATTTCTAAATTTGTGAAGGTTTCCAAATTGTGGGGAGGGATTAGTCAATACTGAGGGGAACAGCAACAAATTACAAGAAGACGCTATTCTACTTGCAGAATTGGCATACAACTGGCAAATTAATTTTAACATAGGTAAGTGTGAGTTATCACATTTTGGTAAAAAGAATTAGCATATTACATATTATTTGGAAAATAAAAATATAAATTGGTTAGAGGAGCAAATGTGTCTGGGAGTACAAAAACACAAATCACCAAGAGCTGTGACGTAGGCCAATAAAGCCATAGCAAAAAGAAACAAAGCACTAGGGTTTATTTCCACGGGGATATAATTGAAAATTAGAGAAAGTATGCTAAACACGTATCTAGCCTTGATTAGATCACACCTGGATTGCTTTGTACAGTTTTGGTCGTCATATTATGAGAAAGGATATAGAGGCACTGGAGAAGGTGCAATAACATTACAAGGATGATAGGAGAATTGCGAGGTTTTACATATTAGGAAAGGATGAACAGGCTGCGTCTCTTTTCTCTTGACAAGAGAGACTGCGGGGGTTACATAATGGAGTTCTTTGAAATTGTGAAAAGTTTTGATAGAGTAGACAGAGAGAGAGAGTGTTTCCACTTGTGGCGAAGAGCAAAACTAAAGGCAGTCATCACAGATAGTCACCAATAAATCAAATAGGGAATTCAGAAGAAACTTCTTTACCCAGAGAGTGGTGAGAATAAGCAACTCGCTCTCACAGGAAGTAGTTGAGGTGAATAGCGTGGATGCATTTCATTGAAAGCTAGATAGGCAAATGAGGGAGAAGGGTATAGAGGTTTATGATGATAGACGTAGATCAGGAAGGATGAGAGGAGGATCGAGTGGAGAATTAAAGCCGGTATGGACTGGTCGGATCGAATACTCTATTTCTGTGCTCTGTATTCTATGTAATTCTATGTAAACGCAGAGTTCAGATCTCCAGTCAGCCTCAAAACAAGGGAAAAGTGAGACTTGCTGTTACAATGAACATTAATCCAGCTACAGAAATTACCTTGAAGTCAACAACATCGGAGTTCAACTGACCGCTAACTAGTGAGACAATGTTAAATGTATTGCGTCCTTCCACTACAAGTGGCCTTAGTTGATCCACAATTAGAGAGCTTAAAACCGCCAACTACATTGGTTCTCAGTCTATTCGCTTTACATTTAGGCTGCTCTCTTCACTAAACATAATTTCCCCCTTCATTTATTTCCAAACAAAGGCACAAACAAAAGCATAGAAACCCCATCAGATTCGATGTTTGTTTTTGCTCAGACTGTCAGATCTGCACAGTTAACGTCATCATTGTCATGTCATCAATGGAATTCTCGTAAGGATACAGTTTGGTCAATCAATATATGTCATATTTCCCCTTTGTATTGGAAAACATGCAAATTAAAGCACACAAAAAAACATTTTGTTGCAGAATCACAGAAAACAAGTTCAATCAAACTTTCGCAGCATGCACTCTTTATGAGGGGTCGCTAATATCAATTCGGAGAGGGAAGCGGAGAAAATTTCTGAAAATAATCGAAGGGAGCTGAGACGATTTGTAACGCCTGAAATCGCCGACCTGATTGGGATCAGTTACCTCAGTTTCAACTGGGGATGCAACTTTCGGGATATTTTGGATAGGACCTTTGGAAAGATTATGAAAATAGCATTCTAATAGTACAAAGTGGGCAATCTAACTTTCATATTCAAAACTGGCAACTCCTCCCGCCATTCAAACCTTACCCTCAATCCCAGCATCTTGAGAATCATAATCACTTTTGGGAACAATTTGACTGTACTTCTTGAAAGACTCCTTTTTGTCCTCCAACACCTTAGAATCTGCCGGCCATTAATTCCCATAGCCCTTCCAAACAGCTACTGAGATGGTTATCCACACTTATCTATCTCAAACCCGGTATATATCAGGCCAGACCCTGATTCCCTCTCCACCTCCCAAAGCCTGTTGATGCAGAAATCCAACATCTCAGCATGTCCGTGGGGCTGGTCATCCGTATACAAGTGACTAGCTCACTTTCTGTGTGTATCTGTGAACTCATTTCGATCTCACGTGCACCACGGACCATCCTGCTATTGCTATTATATAGTATAGAAATTAACACAGAAAAAATATGCTGCACCTAAAATGTAGGTGTTGTTTATCTACCGCTAATATGTACAGCTATTTCATAAAATGTCTTCCATGAACCTATAATGGAATAACCTCAGCTTCAGGAGTCTGCACCTTTACTTTAGGGGTGCAGATTTCATCATTATTCCATTTTAAAATATGATCAGTGTAATATTCTTGACTTTTATTATTGCAATACGGCTCGGCTTAATCTGTTTGTTCAAATGATTTTAACTGATACTGAATGTGCAATGCTCTTTTATCACTTGAGCTTTCTCTCACCTCTTAACAAGACTTCATTTTGAAAGCAGAATATCTGTTTTTCCATAACACTGACAGACAGCGTCGCATCGCCCTGAATATAGGACAATCGGTAATAATCATACAGAAGGAAAGCACATACTGCCGTACTATTGCCAAAGTTGATGTTCAGAGTAAGTCACGTATTATCTGTTAATATTCGCCTCTAGCAGTATTTGACTGTATCACTGCGTCTGCTGTCGGTGTAATAATATTATCTGCTTATTTTGATGTGGTTGATGTGCAGAAATTACTTACCGCCAGCAAATAAACAACAATTAGAAAACTCAAAGTTTCCAAAATATTACTAATTTATTTCTGCTCCTGATTCTCGCTAGAGCCTTGGTTCTCCATTATTTCCGGAAAGTTTTTTTTGTCTTCTTAACAGCTGTTACTGCTCATAATTTACATATGCAGCGGCGTAAAACAGGCGTAACACATACTTATTCCGGCCCATAGACTCTAATCTATTCAGTAGATTGGCTACCTAATGCAGCTAAATTTTTAATAATCTATTTAAGGAGTTAATCACACATTTATCTCACCACTTTGCAGTAACGTCAGTTACTAATTTGAGCTATAGTTTTACAATCAACGATTCAATTAATGCTACATTTCACTGATACTATGACCTGCCTTTACAGCCTATTTATTTGGTTAAGTAACACTATCTATAAAGTGCAGGCATTCAAATTGCCGGTGACGCTGTTTACAACCTTTTATGTCTATTCATTATTTCATTACTCAATGTAATAATTTGTTTCCCAACCTTGTGGTAAAACTGTGCTCTAATTATATTTTTAAGTAGTGACACTTTTAATATTTCTCATCAAATCTGGCAGTTATCTCTCTCAACTAACTCTTTCTAAACGCTCCAGACAGACACGGATAGTAGTTCCTGTCCCTGTGGTTGGGGCTATTGGTTTGGGTCGATCTAATGTGTACAGGAAAATTTGGGAAGGCAGAGCACACGCAAATAATGTACCCACCCGCATTTAAATGTCAGAAAATAGGGTCCGTTTTGGTCATTTAACCCACTCTGTCCGATTTCCTCTATTTAATGTGTAAAGGTGATCCTTGAACATCAGGCACAGGAGTGGAAACATCTGCCTACTGTCCTATTGAGAAACCTCGCAGAAGAATTTGCCCTAATATTAAAAGCCCCAGATATGAATTGTCCTGAAGCTTCCTGATTAAAAAAAAATCTCTGTTATCTTTTTTAATAGCAGCCAAAAGCCTGAACAAATCGCACTGTGTAGATATACTCGAAATTAATGGCCTCTTTCCTATCTCAAGCAAACTGCCTGCAACAAGCTGAACAATCAGAGCAAAAGTGTGTTAAGAAAAACTGTGGCAAGATTTCTCTGAGTGGAGCATTTTTTAACCGCTTTGTACAATGACAACATTAAAATATCTGATAATAAATACATTTTTTGAAAAAACCTCTCCTCAAATTTTCGTCGCAAATTTAAATCTGTCCAACCTGAATTGGACGTTATGTAAGTGGAGTAACCATTTTGAATTTTTATAAACAGAGCGGGTAGACATTGACATTTACTGCCTGGACATTAAGTATTCAGTGAAATTAAAGGGAGAAAGATGAGGTGGGTTGTGTAATGGGCTTACAAACCAGACAGTGAAGATAATAATCTATACCACCTTTTCCCGTGAGTCTCTCTGAATCTTCCAACAACCATTCTGGCCACTATAAGAGGGGAAAATATAAACTTAAGTTTCAGTTTGATATTTTATGGCAGGAGGCTTGTTCTGGTGAATCAGACCTCATCAGACGTTCACAGATGTTTAGTTGAAGGAGGAACGGGAAAGTTGGCTAATGTTTCTCATCCTAACCTGATGGCCATAATCTCAATCCTTACAGTTGTCCAGGCTCTATGTGAGATTTCGATGTGTACAAGATGACTATCTATTTAAAAAAACACTCACTGTGTTCAAATAATTGTACTTGAGGCATTTTGAGACATTTAGAAGTAACACGATGAAATGACTCATATTTACAAATCGTTCATTTCACTCACATTGATTTTATTTTAATCAGCCACCATATAAACATCTCAGGGCTGATTCATCGACTTCACACACCAGGCACATAGTCTCAGCCGCAATATTGATAATTCGTGCTTGTGTTTCCCAGGCTCTGACTGTCTTTCCAGTTAAAAAGTGGATGGTGAATCATTAGTTGAGGGCGTGTTTTTTCAATCGGTGCTCCTGCTCAGTGCTCAGAGGACCAAAGTCGAAATTCTGCCTTATAAAGGTTCCAAGGTCGATCCCTGCTCTGAGCAGAGTTAGCCGATCTCAATATCACCAGAAGTAGGGGGCCTGCAATAGGCCTCTGTACAATGGACGGTCAGCACTCACTGTGGAGACTCAACCTAAACACGGGACAGTGAGTTGAAGGAATTAGGTTAAGGGAAAATGCCTTTCTACGTCGTCGTATTCACTTAACAGAGAATATGTTTGTATAATTACTAGATTTCATGGCCACAATAGCTGTCTCTCTTTTGCAAAGCCCCAAATTTGCGATCTTTATTATTGAAAGGCATGTAAGTGTAAGTTGAGGTAAGTGGTGTAAAGTGGAGGATTTTTTTACCGACAGCCAGCAGCACTTAACTGTCACAAAATCGCCAGAGCCATCTTTAAACCACAAAGCTAGGTCCGTTACAGGTACTGATAACCAGCTCTAAGCAGTTATTGGCTCCGGGGAGTCATATTTTAAGTTTAGTCCGATTAATAAAATGTCATTAAATTTATCATCTGAAGAAAGGGATAGTTAATCAGATTCTTTAATTCATCTCATTAATTTAGTCTGGGCCACTGCATAAATAAACGTGTTGGTGCAGGAATTCAAACGCTGGAGCAGATATCCGGTTTGTTCCATGATAGTGAAAGAGTCAGTATAATCTATTTCGAAAAACTGAGTCTCTGTAATTTGTACTCATACTAGATAGAGGAAACATACCATCCGAAACAGGAGAAAACTGCCTGAAATGGCGAGCAATAACATGATGGATTTCCTTCGGTTTTCCATCTCTGGATCATTTTGACTCTAAACAACCTTGCTCCCTTGGAGTCCCCTCCTGACTCTACTGGCCTGTACAATGTGCCTGATAGTCAGAGCATTAAGCCGTACAATCAACACAAATTGAGCGAATGGGTTTAAAATAATTCGGAGCTAGATATAAGCCATCCAGGTTGGCAAGGTGTCGAAGGGGGATTTTGCAGCACAGAACCATTGTACATTATAAGTTACTTCACCTGGTTCGTTGACCAAGTAAGCAGGAATGCGCCGTAAACTGCTCAGAACATACACCACCGTTATAACCACAGCCGCAGTTTTACGGTTTCAATACTTTGCTCTCATCTTCTGGTAACAAATAGCAATGAATCGATCAACGGCGAAGGCGGCTGTTAGCCAGAGAGAACAATCAATGACATCAAGCATCAGGGTGAGATTGAGACTGCAGATGGTAGTGCAGTCCAGGAATAAACGAGGGAAATAAATTTCTTTAATCTCATGCAGAATTACATCAAATATGATCAATAACTAGGCGACTGCCATGCCCACCAAATAAAGGTTGACACATTTGGAGAGACCGCTCTTTCCACGGGTTAGAATCAAGATTGTCCATAAATTTGCTGCAATAAAAGTGGGGAAAATGAAAATAATTATTGTACTCAGAACAAATGGACCGACAGTTGATGACAATGTATGAGGTTACAGCACATCTTTATCTATTGAACAACTCATTCTCTCTCACTTTGACTCTCACGATCTAATTATATGTCTATCTGTATTCTACTGCTTCACTGTCACTCTTTCTGACTATCTCCCTGGTTTCCTCTCTATAGCGATTCTCCTGTTCTCTCTCTGTGTCAGTCTCATTTTGTTTCTTTGTCGCTGTAATCAAATCTCTCTTTCGCTCTGTCTCTCTCTTTAGAGGGGATTTTCTCCAAACAGCATTTTAGGTCAGAATGGCTATGAAGAAAGCGAACAACCTCAAACAGAAGGGAAAATAATATGAAGATGCAGGAGTGAGTTGGCAGGTCCATCTGAATTAATACCTTTATTAAGAAGGGAGATAGAACATTTTCAGGAAATTTTAGACCAGTCAGCTTAACATCAGTGGTTCAAAAAACAATGGATTCCCTACTAAAGGAGAAAACAGAAGGACATCTATAATGAATAGTCAGCATGGATTTCAAAAGGGAAAGTCTGGCTTGTCCAAACTCATTCAATTTTTTGAAGAGGTAACAGAGAGAGTAGATAAGAGAAATGCAGCAGTTGTAATTTATCTAGATTTTCAAAGGGCCTTCGATAAGATAGTACATAATAGACTTATGAATAAGGTCAGAGCATGCAGAGTCACCGGACAAGTAGTAGAATGGATTACTAGCTTCAGAACGGAATGCAGAGAGCAGGGGTAGAGGTTAGCTATTCAGAGTGGCAGACAGTAAGAAGTGCTATTCCACAAGGGTCAGAGCCGTGACCACTGTGTTTCACAATTTAAATTAATGATTTATACTTTGGAAGCATAACACAATTTCTCAATTTCCAAATGACACATAATTGTTCATGTAGTCAATACTGATGAGGAATGCAACAAATTACAAAAAGGCATAAATAAACTTGAAAAATTCGCATGTAATTGGCAAATGAAATTCAACACAGATAATTATGAGGTATTATATATTCGTAAGAAAAATAGGGAAGTCAAATATTGGAAAATTCGAATCTATTGGGGTAGAAGAGCAAAAGGATCTCAGAGTAAATATTCGCAACTCACTGAAAGTAGCGACACAATATAACAAGGACGTAAAAAAGCAAACAAATCACTCGGGTTTATTTCTAGAGGGATTGAATTGAAAAGTACAGAGGTTATGCTAAACTAGTATCGAACATTGGTTAGAGAACACTTGGAGTATTTTGAACACTTCTGGTCGCCATATTATAAAAAGGATATAGAGGCACTGGAGAGGGTGCAAAGACGGTTTACAAGGATGATACCAGAAAAGCGGGAGCATATCAATCAGGAAAGGATGAACAAGCTGGGTCTCTTTTCTCTTGGAAAGAGAAGGCTGCGGGGTGACCTAATAGGGGTCTTTAAAATGATGAAAAGTTTCGATACATTAGACCCAGAGAGATTGTTCCCACTTGTGTGGAAGTGCAAAACCAGAGCCCATCAATATAAGATAGTCACCAAGAAATCAAACAGGGAATTCAGAAGGAACTTCTTTACCCAGAGCGTGGTGAGCATGTGGTACTACCACAGTTGAAGCGAATAGTATGGATGCATTTAAGGGGAGGCCTGACCAGCATATGAGGGAGAAGGGAATAGAGGGTTATGCTGATAAAGTTCGATGAGGAAAGACGGGAGGAGGCTCGAGTGGAACATAAATGCCGACAGGGACTGGCAGGGCCGAATGGCCTGTTTCTGTGCTGTATATGCAGTATAGCCTATGTAATCCTATGTAAAAATGACAATGGGGAAAAAGTTAACAAATGGATAAAACACACTTACTATCTCTGTATATATATTATGTGTGCGTTATTTGCGAGGAACAGCACCTCATCTTTCGATTAGGCAGTTTATAGTCTTCTGTACTCAACATCGAGTTCAGCAATTTCAGATCATAACCTCTGCCCCAATCATCTTATTTTCTGTCTTTCACATGGCAGCTGTTGATCATCCTGCCATTTACACTTCATCTAGAGTCATCTTTTGTTTCTTAACTAACGCCATTACCATCTCCTTTTGCCTTCACCATCATCACCCCTTTTGTTTCTTAATCTCTCCTGTCTTCCAGACTATCACAGACCTTCCCTTTAGTTCCTTCCTCCCTCCCCCCTGTCCCTGCCCCTACACGTGCTTAAAAATCTGTTACATCTCCAACTTTTCCAGTTCTGACGAAGTGTCATCGACGTGAAATGTTAACTCTGTTTTTCTCTCTACAGATGCTGTCTCACCTGTTGGTATTTCCAGCAATTTCTGTTTTGTTTCAGATTTTCAGCATCCACAATATTTTGCTTTTGAAGATCAGTGGGAGATGTTATAAAAAATTAATTTGATACAGAGCTAGATTATATCCCTGCATGGAAAGACTCTGCTTGCCAAAGAAAGCGATAGACAATTAAAGAAGTAAGGACAGCATAAAACTAAAGGAAAGGGCATTCACAAATGCAAACATTAGAGCAGATCCTGCGAATGGGAAAGATACAAAGAACAGCAAAGGGTCTCAAAATAGATAGCAAGAGCTACTAAAATGCTAGAGTCCATTATAAAAGATGTAATAGCAGAGCACTTGGAAAACAGTGACAGGATCGGAAAAGTCAACATGGATTTACAAAAGGTAAATCGTGCTTGGCTAATCTACTGGAATTTTTTGAGGATGTAACTAGTAGAATAGATAAGAGAGAACCAGTAGATGTGGTATATTTGGACTTTCAGAAGGCTTTCGATAAGGTCCCGCATAACAGATTAGCGGGTAAAATTAAAGCACATGAGATTGGGGTTAAGGTACTGACTTGGAGAGAGACTTGTTGGCAGACAGGAAGCAAACAGTTGGAATAAATGGGTCTCTTTCCGAGTGGCAGGCGGTGACTAGTGGTGTACCGCAGGGATCGGTGCTAGGATCCCAGTTATTCACAATATATATTAATGATCTGGACGAGGGAACTGGATGTAATATCTCCAAGTTTGCAGATGACACAAAGGTGGGTGGGCATGTGTGCTGTGAGGAGGATGCTGAGAAACTTCAATATGATTTGGACAGGTTGGGTGATTAGGCAGATGCGAGGTTATCCACTTTGATGTCAAAAACAAGAAGGCAGATTATTATCTGAATGGCAATAGATTGGGAGAAGGGGAAGTGCAACGAGACCTGGGCATCCTTGTGCACCAGTCGCTGAAGTATGCATGCAGGTGCAGCAGGCGGTTAATAAGGCAAATGGTATGTTGGCCTTCATAGCGAGAGGATTTGAGTAATGGAGCAAGGATGTCTTGCTGCAGTGGTACAGGGCCTTGGTGAGACCACACCTTCAGTATTGTGTGCAGTTTTTGTCGTCTTATCTGAGGAAGGATGTTCTTTCCATGGAGGGAGTGCAGCGAAGATTCACCAGACTGATCCCTGGGATGGCAGGAATGACGTATGAGGATAGATTGGGTCGATTGGGCTTATACTCGCTGGAGTTTAGATGAATGAGAGGGGATCTCATTGACACTTATAAAATTCTAACAGGACTAGACAGACTAAATGCTGGAAGGGTGTTCCCAATGGTCGGGGATTCCAGAACCAGTGGTCGTAGTCTAAGGATAAGGGGTAAGCCATTTAGGACAGGAATGAGGATGAATTTCTTCACCCAGAGAGTGGTGAACCTGTGGAATTCTCTACCACAGAAGGCAGGAGAGGCCAATTCAATAAATATATTGAAGACAGAGTTGGATATATTTCTTTAGGCTAACGTGATCAAGGGATATGGGGAGAAAGCAGGGACCGGGTTCTGAATTTGAAATTTGCGTAGGTACTCAAATTTGCAGGGATTTGTGTTCTGTCCTCAAATATTCACGACATTTTTAGCGACTTCGATGATGGCATAAAAAGTCACATATCCAAATTTGCCGATGATACAAAGGTAGCTGATATTATAGGTAGTGTATATGAAAACATAAAATTACAAAGGCATATTGATAGATTAAGTAAATGGGAAAATCTGTGGCAAATGGATTTCAATGTAAGCAAATGTGAGGTCATCCACTTTGAACCTGAAATGGATAGAACAGGGTGCTTTCTATATGGTGAAAAGCTAAAAACTGTGGATGTCCTAAAGAGACTTGGGTTTCAGGTACATAGATCTTTAAAATGCCAAGAACAGGTACAGAAAGTAGTCAAAAAGTCTACTGGAATGCTGGCCTTTATATCTAGAGGACTAGAATACAAGGGAGTAAAAGTTATGGTGCAACTATACAAAGCTCTGGTTAGACCACACCTGGAGTACTGTGAACAGTTCTGAGCACTACACCTTAGGAAGGATATATTGGGCTTGGAGGGAGTGCAACGTAGGTTTATCAGAATGATACTCTGAATTCAAGGGATAAGTTATGAGGAGAGATTACATAATGTAGGTTTGCATTCCCTAGAGCTTAGAAGGTAAAGGGCTGATCTGATCGAAGTTTTTAGGATATTAAAGCGAACAGATAGGGTAGGTAGAAATAGACTATTTCCACTGGTTGGGGATTCTAGTTCTTGAAGCATAGTCTATAAAATAGAGCCAGACCTTTCCGGAGTGCAATTAGGGAACACTTCTACACACAAAGTGTGGTAGAAATTTGGAACCCTCTTCCACAGACGGCAATTGTTGCGAGATCAATTGTTCATTTTAAATCGGAGATTGTTAACATTTTGTTAACCAAAGGTATTAAGCGATATTTGCCAAAGGCGGATATATGGTGTTAGATCGCAGGTCAGCCATGATCTCACTGAATGGCGGAAAAGGCTCGGGGGGCTGAATGGCCTGCCCCTGTTCCTTTGTTCTTACAATGGAGCTGTACACTGTGGAATCATCAGTGAACAGCACCGCAACTGACCTTACTTTGGAGGGAGGGTCATTGATGAGGCAGCTGTGGATGGTTGGGGCAAGGACGCTGCAATGAAAAACTCGGTGTTCTGCCTTCAACAACTAAAACCATCTTTCTTTATGTCAAGTTTTAAGCATCCAGTGGAGGATTTTCCCTTTGATTCATATTGATCACACTTTCTCTAGGTGTCCTCAGTGTAGTACTCAGTTGAATGCTGTCTCGCTTTTGAGAATACCTACCCTCATCTCTCTTCTGGGAATTACTTAATGTTTGTATCAAGTCTGCAACACGTTCTGGAGTCCAATCATACTGGCACAACATGAAATGAGGGTCGATGATGACGTTAATTGGTATTAGGTGTTCTTTGAATGCAGCAGTGATGTCTCATTCCATATCTTGACTTATACTTAGGAACAACGGAAATTTTGAAAAGGAGTAGGCCGTTCACCCCTCAACCCCGTTCTGCCATTAAATTGCTGATCAATATTCTAACTGCATTTAACTTGGCTCCGTATCCCTTAATAACCTTGGCTAGAAAAAATCTATCAATCTCCGATTTCAAATCATTAACGGAGGTACTGATTGGGAAGAGACAGTGGCAGTTTACTGGGTTAGATCTGTCCTGTTATTATCAGATAGGACATACCTCGGGAACCTTCCACGTTGGCGGACGCTTGCTATTTCCATAGTTTAATTGGAACAGCTTGATGAGGGGATTAGTTACTATCCGTGTACAGGCTTCAGCACTGCAGCTGGGATTCTTCTCTCTCTCTATTTCACCTTCAATAATTCGTGTCTCTTCTTCAAATTAATCATGACATTTTTGTTGTTGCCTTTCAATGTTCCAATGCACCTAATGAATGTTCTAATTTGTGCGAACTTGTACCTAATAACCGCACTCTCTGTACGATTTGTAAAACGGTTATGCTTGACCTCAGCCTTTGTGTCACTTGAAATGATTTTACACTTAATGGATGCATCTTTTGTAAGAGTTTGTGCTGATTTACTGCTTCAGACTCTCCAGGAAATTATTTTAAAATAATTCGGCCGTATTTTCCGACCCCTACGGGTGAGTAGGAGCTGCGTACACACCCGCAGTGGGCTCGCAAGTGCCGGTTTCAGGCATGCGAATCGCATCCGCTGAAAACCGGTAATTCCGATCTGTCAAGATCATACACATGCGCAGGAAAGGCAGTAGTACTGGCCCAAAGTTCCGATAATTTCTCAACTGCTTGATTTGAGGTACGACCGAAACAGCTGCGACAAGTAAAAGCAGTCGGACCGCCAGCATTCTACCAGAAGAAGCTGCAGGAAGAATACTTTTTTCAGCAGGAGGTTTGGAAACGGAACATTTTAACTGTGAAAGTGAGCAAAGTTCTTTGTGCAAAACCAGATGTAAGATTTTAACAACTTTAATTTGTTAAATACGTTATTTATTTTGGATCTTGTTTTGAGGAGTGTAGGTAATTTAAGGAGCAACTCTCGCTGTGTGCAAGGTAAGCATTCTAATGAATTAAATTTCATTTCTTAAAGTGAAAATGACTGTTTAAACATGATTTGTTTCATATTTAATAATGTTTTAAATAATTATGCCAGAAAAGTGAATTATTTCTATGTTCAATGTACTATGCCCTATAAAAATGTTATGGTTGACGTTCTGAAAATGTTAATGTTCTTACAAAATCATATCGGGCCGTGATATTCATCAGGCGGGTATGACGTGAGCCTGAACCGATACCGCACATTTCCCAGCACAGCCCGACGTGAATTTCGAGCCACTCACTTTATTAAAATGACTTTTACAACTCTTTCCATTTTTTCCTTACATGTACTTCATCTGTTTAAAGAGGAAGGCTGTGAGTGAGAAACATGCCCTTTGACGATGTTGCCCAGATCATCAGTGTGATTCTGGATCATAGAATCGAAAACATAAGGAAAGAACAAAGAAGACTGAGGAACCATCACCATCGTCTTATCAGGAGGAAATACTACCCACCGCAGAGAGTGTACAGGAAGAGACTGTCTTTTGAGATGCTGTCGGAGGAGTTGTGTGTGAGGAGGCTGCGCTTCAGTAAACCGACTATGTGACATGTTAAAGGATGACCTTCAAACGCGCTCGGAAATCCACACTGCCTTTTCAATGTCCATGGAGATAACCACAGCGCTGAACATCTTTGATACCAGTGACATTTCAAACATCTCCCAGAGTGCTGCGAAGGCCTGCATTCACCCGGTCAGAGATGCCATTTTCCATAGGGCTTCAGAGTTCAAAGACTTCGACATGTCTGCTCGGCAGCAAAAGGAGAGGGCACTTGCATTTTCTTGGATTTCTGATTTCCCAAAGTGATTCGGGCTGTCGATGGAACCCATGTTGCATTGAATGCACCAATTGATTCCCTTTTACATACATCAACAGGAAGGGGTTTCATTCATTAAATGTTATGATAGTCTGTGATGCACAACTCAGGATTCTAAATGGGAAGTGCATATGATTCCTTCGTCCTCCGTCACTCGGAATGATAGGGCGCAATCAGCACATTGCCTCAAGGATCCGCATGGATATTGGGCGACAAGGGCTATCTGCTTTAACCGTGGCTGATGACACCTTACTGCAGGACCAATAATGAGGCTCAGGAGAGATACAAACGTGGACATTTGCCCACACGGATAGTGGTGGAGAGGACAATCAGGCTTCTGAAGTCACGCTTCCAGTGCCTGGACAGGTCAGGGGAAACTTTGCACTCCTATCCTCTGAAAGTTTCAAGGATTGTGGTGGCCTGTTGAGCTTTGCACAACTTTGCCCTGCGGGAAGGACTGATCCTTAACCCTGGATACGAGTTCCCTAGTGAAAAGGAGGGCATGGACGATGCAAATGTGCCTGTGGCCTGGCCTGATACGGAGAAGCCAAGTGCTGCCGAAAGCAAAGCTGCTAGGGAAATGCTAGTATGCGAGACGTTCACGCGGTGATGATTGTGTCGCCTTGCACCTGCCCTGCCCAATAAGGCACAGAAAAGAAACATAGAAACATAGAAAAATACAAAATAGGAGCAGGAGTAGGCCATTCGGCCATTCAAGCCTGCTCCACCATTCAATATGTTCATGGCTGACTCTCTATCTCAATACAATATTCCCCTCTGTCCCTATAATCCTTGACCCCTTTTGTGTTTAGAAATCTATCTATCTCCTTCTTAAATATATTCAGTGGCTTGGCCTCCACAGTGTTCTGTGGTAGAGAATTCCACAGGTTCACCACCCTTTGAGTGAAGACATTTCTCCTCATCTCAGTCCAAAATGTCCCACCCCGTATCCTGAGACTGTGACCACTCGTTCTAGAACCCCAGCCAGGGGAAACATCCTCCCTTCATGCAGCCTGTCTAGCCCTGTCAGAATTTTATGCGTTTCAATGAGATCCCTCTCATTCTTCTAAACACTAGTGAATACAAGCCTACGCAAACCAATTTCTCCTCATACGACAGTCCTGCCATCGTAGGAATCAGTCTGCTGAACCTTTGCTGCACTCCTGCTATGGCAAGTATACCCTTTCTTAGTTAATGACACAAAACTCTACATAGTACTGCAGGTGTCATCTCACCAAGGCCGTGTATAACTGTAGTAAGTCATCCTTGCTCTGTACTCAGAGCCTCTTGCAATGAAGGCCAACATACCATTTTCCTTCCTAACTGCCTGCTGCACCTGCATGTTTGCTTTCGGTGACTGTTGTACAAGCACACCCAGGTCCCTTTGTACATCAGCATTTCCCAATCTAGCACCATTTAAATATTACTCTAACTTCCTGTTTTTCCTAACGAAGTGGATAACTTCTCATTTATCCACGTTACGCTGCATCTGCCATGTATTTGCCCACTCACTCTTCTTGTCTAAATCGCCTTGAAGCCTCTTTGCATCCTCTTCACAACCCACAATCCCACTTAGTTTCATATTGTCAGCAAACTTGGAAATATTACATTTGGTTCCCTCATCCAAATCATTGATATATATTGTGCATAGCTGGGGCCCAAGCACTGTAGTAGAGAATTCCACAGCTTCACCACCCTCTGAGTGAAGAAAATTCCCACTAGTCATCGCCTGCCACCCCGAAATAGACCCATTTATTCCTACTCTCCTTTTCCTGTATGTTAACCAATTTTAAAACCATGACTGTATATTAGCCCCAATTCCATGTTCTTTAATTTTGCGCACTAACCTTTTATTTTGGACTTTATCAAAGGCCTTCTGAAAATCCAAACACGCCACATCCACTGTTTCTCCCTTAACTATTCTACCAGTAACCTCCTCAAAATACTCCAGTAAGTTTGTCAAACACGATTTCCCTTTCATATTTCCATGTTGACTTTGTCTAATCCCATTGATAGTTTCTTACTGTCCTGTTATCACATCCTTTATAATAGACTCTAGCATTTTCCCTACTAATGATGTTAGTCTAACTGGTCTGTAGTTCCGTGTTTTCTCACTGCCTCCTTTTTTAAATAGTGGGGTTACATTTGCCAACCTGCAATCTACAGGAAGTTTTCCAGGGTCTATAGAATTTTGGAAGATGACAACAAATGCATCCACTATTTCCATGGCTATAACTTTTAGTACTCTGAGATGTGGATTATCAGGCCCTGGGGATTTATCAGCTTTCAGTTCCATTAATTCCTTCAGCACTATTTTTTTACTAATACTAATTCCCTTTAATTCCAACTTCTCACTAGAGCCTTGTTTCCCTAGCATTTCGGGGAAGTTATTTGTGTCCTCTTCCGTGCAGACAGAACACATGTATGTGTTTAATTGCTCGGCCGTTTCCTTGTTCCCCATTATAAATTCTCCCGTTTCTGACTGTAAGGGACCTACATTTGTCTTCACTAATCTTTTTCTTTTTACATATATGTAGAAGCTTTTACAGTCCGCTATTATGTTCCTTGCAAGTTTACTCTCATAATCTATTATTCCCCTCTTAATCAATCTTTTGGTGCTTTTTTGATGAACTCTAAACTGCTCCCACTCCTCAGGCTTGCTACTTTTTCAGGCAACTTTATATGACTTATCTTTGGATCTAATACTATCCTTAATTTATTCTGTTAGCCATGATTGGGCCGCTTTTCCTTTGGTGTTTTTGTACCAGAAAGGAATGCATAACTGTTGGAATTCATGCATTCATTCCTTAAGTGTTAGCTATTGCCTAGCCATCTTCATGCCTTTTAATGAAGCTTCCCAAACTATCATAGCCAACTCACTCCTCATCCTCGTAGTTTCCTTTGTTTAGGTTTAGGACCCTAGTTTCGGATTGGAATACTTTACTTTCCATCTTAATAAAGAATTCTATCATGGTATGTCACTCTTTCCTAAAGGATACCGCACAACAAAGTTATTAATTAACCCCTTCTCATTGCACAATAACCAATCTAGTTGTTCCCTAGTTGTCTCCTCAATGTACTGTTCTAAAAAAAAAATCTTGTACACACGCCAAGAATTCATCCTCCTCAGTATTATTGCAAATTTGGTTTGACCAGTCTATATGTAGATTAAAGTCATCCATTGTTACTGTAGTACCCTTGTTACATGCATCCCTAATTTCCTGTTTAAAGCCATCCTCTACATTACAACTACTGTTTAGAGGCGTATCGACAACGCCCACCAATGTTTTCTGCCCTTTGCTTCTTAGCTCCACCCAGACTGTTTCTACATCTTTATTTTCTGAGCCAATATCCTTTCTCACTATTGTTCTGATTTCATCCTTTACTAAAAAAACACCAAATTTAAGTGAAACAGTGTAATTGTTTTGCAACATCAAAGACTTTTGATGTACTCCTTTGATGTTATCAGTCTTTGAATACAAATTGTTAGCTAGCTATTTTCTACTTTGTAAATATTTGCAAAGATAAATTTGTTGATAAAAATGTAAACTGTTTAAAGCGACTTTTTTGTGTTTCTTAGTGCAATAAAGGCATTCAAGATGTAAACTAACTATTTTCAACTTTAAACAGTTGTAATGTTGTTAAAAAAAAAGTTGAATTGTTTTTAAAGTGAGTACAGGCTATACATATGAAACGAAGTGGTTAACTGCAGTATCACTCACAAATATAACTTTCACAATATAACACCACACCAACATTTAAATAATAGCAAACATTGAAGAATTAATAGCTATCCCATCTCCTGTTGAGTGTCAAAGGAGGTGAGCTGTGCAAAATATGGCACCCTTCTGTCTCCAGCTCATTTGCCTTTCCTGTTACCGGAGCCCTCTCATGCCTAGTGAATGATCCCTGAGTATCATCTCTTCCCCTTCAGTAGCTGGCTCGTGACAGGGCTGCTGCTGCTCCTGCTGCTGAAAGGCAACATTTGCTTCCAACATAATTGGCGGAGCTGCTGTCTCGTGGGCCAGGACTGTGAACAGGCCAGGGGGCTTCTGTGCCAGCAGAGGCAGCAGAAACTGTTTTCTTCAACTGGAATATTTGAACGCGGGACTCGTTCATCTGATTAAGCACCAGAGTAATATTGGCGAGTTCTTTATCAACTATGTCCACCTCATTGCTTATATTGCTCCCCATTAAATCAATCCCCTGCCTGATGGAAGCAAGAGAGTCAAGTTTCTCCGCATGAAGATAAACCGTTCAACATATTGCACCTGAGTTTCAAAACCATTCTGTTGCTTCAAACGTCTTGCTGCTTCTCCCACCTGCTCTGCAGTATCTGGTTTGTGTCTGCCTGTGGAATGACAGTCATCTGTGGCTGGTACAGAGCCAGAGGGACCAGGAGATGGAGCCACACAGGGTTCTTATACTCGCCTTCCCTAGCAGATACACCACAAATTCATCCTCCTCCGTCTCACGAACTGCTCACATTGCATCTGTAATACCCTTCCCCAATGCACCCTGCAGCCGCAGATTCAATGCACTGTTCATTCCGTGTATGAGAAGACAGGTGTCCACGTGTGGGAAGGAAACAGTAAATATTTACAAAGGTGAAGCACGATCTGCCACATCACAGAAGCTGATATTCAACGCACACCTAACAGTTTTAAACATACAGCTGGACAGATCAATTCACCGCTCCTTACCCCAATGTCGGATTGGGCACCAGAAACTGAACTGTCATGACTTATTCCAAGTAAGTGGGTGACCATTTCCTCTTGCTCCGATAGCACCCTCACAGTGGCAACACCACCACCTGTCTGGCTTTCTGTGCCGTTGTACTCTAAATTGGAAACATAAATGAAAATGAATCTTCAGTTTTTCCTGCAGAGACCACACACCTACCTGCTTTGGAAACAGTAGCAGATGCTGCTTTGGAGACAGAGTATTGTTCACTGATTGAAATTTCACACCTCAAGTCTGTGGAGTACAAATAAGATGTTTAGAAGTACAGTCGTTGACCCTGACCTGATCCATAACCATTAAATTTTACCACTGGCTCAGATGCCTAGATAATCAAATCACTTTCCAAAAGCTATGCAACTAAACATGTTTTGAAATAGTAAAGATAAATTTTAACACATTTTACAGTTGGCATTTCTAATAACTTAACAAACCTCTGCAGTTGCATCAAATCATTCAATTTTTGTAGCATTGTTCCACTCTCCGTACAATGATGGAGTTCACGCTAACAGCCTGGACAACTTCTGTCCACGCTGTCATTTGTCCTTTGTGTAGTGCTCTGGACTTCTCGGTCCCAATGATCTGCAGGTGCCTCACCTCAACCTCACTGAGGAGTGTGTTAATGTCATCGTCAGTTAAATTCTGAGCTCTCTTCAACATCACAAGTGTGCTTGTTCCTTTCCTTTAACTTTGCTGTTAAATTAAAATTAATGAAAATTATCTCAATGCTTTTAAATGTCTTTAAACTCTTTCAAAGTCTTTAACCTATTTAAAATTCTTCAAATCCAGTTAAAAGTCTTTAACATTTATTAAAACTTTACAACTGGTTTTTAAAGCTATAAAGAACGAACTTAACATTGAGATTCGCAGCCCCTTTCAATGGTGAAGGCTCTGGAGAGGTAAAAAAAATACAGGGGCGTGGCCTATGCAAATATAAATTTTGACAGGGCTTGTGGACCAGTCTCTACTACACACGAAGCCCGAGGTTCCGTGCATGCTGCGCTCCTGGGCGGGGTTCCTCAAGTTGAAAGCACAACTCTCCGTGGGCGCAGCGACTCCAGCTGGGAGGGAACTTCTTTGCTGGTCGGAGGCATTTGTCCACGGGAAGACTCCGATCGCAATTTCAGGGCCGTCGTAAACAATGAGGAGGATAGTAACAGTCTTCAATAGGACATAGAGGGGAGAAATTTGTGTGTTTTGCGCCAAACGTTAGCGCCACGAGATGTTGGTAAAATGCCAATCAGAGCACTACCACCATCTGACGTCAGTTCTAGCGCCGCATGCTGAATCCGTCTTTCCAGTAGCACTGCAAGTAAACTCGATCACCAAGGACATGACAATCACGGAGATGATTAATCAGTAAGTGTGCAATGCTCACTTGACACCCGATCTCCCATCTTCGGTCTGGCTTTTGAACTTACCGTCTGGAGGAAGCAATGACAGGTTGAGATGGTGTGCAGCAGCAGGAAGCCGGCTCCAGTGATGCTATTAAAAGGGTTCATCACCACTCACTCGCATCTGACAATATTTTGCAGTTAGAATGGCTGTGTGCTAATTCCTGCTACTGCAAGAGCTTTCTCTAGTCATTTCAAGGTTATTTGGTGTCAGAGAGTCTTCTGGGAAGGGCAAAACTGCCTCATTATTTTGAAACACTTCAAACTAAAACACTTGCGAAAATATACAGGGGCTTTACTGGCAGTCGATCTCGCCCTCCAGGATATACACTGGAGGGAGCGAAGGCTGTGTGAAAGTTGGAATCATGTGCACAGAGGGAGGTAGAGGGCCATCAGGGCTCTCAACAGGAGGGCTTATCCTCCCAGGGCCTTCCAACAGCACTTCTCCTACCTTCAATTAAGTGACGTGTATATGGAGGCTCAGGTTCACCAAGGAGCTGGTCACAGAACTCTGCTACCTCCTGCAACCTCGCCTCGAGCCTCAGGTCAGGGTGACCACGGCTCTCCCAGTGGCAAGGTCAACGTGGCACTCAATTCCTTCCAATCTGCAGCGGGAGAAGGGACTACATTGGCTTCACGATCACCAGACAGAAACGGGACGAGCGTGCATGTGGCTATGCCCGGATAGCGTGCTTCCCGAGGGTGCAGGATGCCATTTACTGAACTAACGTGGCTTTTTGAGCAATGCATAATCCTGAGATCATCAGTGACTACAAAGGCTACCACTCACTTAATGTGCGACCACACACAGTGAATACTCAACGCCAATGCCCGATATCCCAGCACCAGCCACGATGCGTTCCTCCTGTACCAGCATTCTTCCAACCACCAGGTCAAGCTTACGGCTGGCTGCTAGGTGACAAGGGCTATTTGCTTTGCACCTGGCTCATGTGTCCCCTCCAAAAAACCAACGCTCGTGCCCAGCAATCATATAATGAGAGCCATGCTGCCACCAGGAACATCATTGAGCAGACCATCGACCTACTGAAGCAATGGTACTGCTGCACTAGCCGCTCAGGAGGAGCACTCCAGTAATCACCGGGAGGGAGGGTGGAGGCAGACATACAATCGTCCTTCCAGATGGGTTGTTCATGACAGGCTCATCAGACTCCGATTCACATGAATGAAACCCCAGATCCATGGAGCTCATCACATCCTGATTTTTCAATCCCTGTCACCTGCCGTATCACAGCGTCTTCCTGGGCACAAAGGTGAAATGAGAGACACAACAAAATATTCCGAACACCATTAATAAATTTATCTATAAACATATTTCGTATATCGCACACATCACATGAATTCTAATAACTAATGAGAGGAACTATGAAATTACATTATCGAGGAATAAAAAAAGAAATTGTTAAATATTTTACAGGCACATCAATAAGAATGGAAGGTCGTGATGGGAATTGGGCCACTAAGGTAGGGACAGGCTAATACCACAGACAACAATGGAAAGATGGCAGAAATATTAAATGATTACTTTGCTTCAGTGTTTACCAGGGAGCGAGAACAAGTGGACATGACATCATATGATGAGATTAGGAATGAGGTAACTGCATTGGAAATAAAAAGATATATTAAATGAACTAATCAAACTGAAAGAGGATAAAAGCCCCGATCCAGGGGTCACAGTCTAAGGATAAGGGGTAGGCCATTTAGGACAGAAATGAGGAGGAATTTCTTCACCCAGAGAGTGGTGAACCTGTGGAACTCTCTAACGCAGAAGGCAGTAGAGGCCAATTCATTAAATATATTCAAGAAGGAGTTTGATATATTTCTTAAGGCTAAAGGGATCAAGGGGTATGGGGAGAAAGCAGCGACCAGGTACTGAATTTGGATGATCAGCCATGATCACATTGAATGGCGGAGCAGGCTCGAGGGGCCGAATGGCCTACTCCTGCTCCTATCTTCTATGTTTCGTATGTTTCTAGCCGTATGGATTACATCTTCGCATTCTAAAATAATCTAGTGAATAGACAGTAGAGGCATTACGACACATATTTAATAATATGTCAGAAAAGATGTAGTTCCAGAGGACTGGCAGATAGCTAATGTAATACCTATATTTAAGGGAGTTAGAACATGTCCAGATAACTATACACCAAGCAGCTTAACATCAGTGGTAGGAAAAATAATGGATTCCCTACTAAAGCAAAAAATAGAAAAACATCTAGAAACCAAAAATAAAATAACGAATAGTCAGCATGGATTTCAAAAGGGAAAGTCTTGCTTGATCAACTTCAGTGAATTTTTTGATGAGTTAACAGAGAGAGTCGAGAGCGGTAATGCAGTGGATGTAATTTATCTAGGTTTTCAAAGGCCTCGATAAGGTAGTACATAATAGAGTAATGAACAAGGTCAGAAAATGTGGAGTCAGGGGGTAAGTAGCAGAATGGAAAGCTAATAACTAATGAGAGGAACTATGAAATTAAATTGACGAAAGGTCATCGACCTGAAACGTTAAAATTGTTTCTACTTCAAAGATGCTGCCTAACCTGCTGAGTATTTCCAGCATTTTCTGTTTTTATTTTAGAATGGTAAGCTAGCTGGCTTCAAAACAGAAAGCAGACAGTAGGGGTAAAGGATAGCTATTCACTGTGGCAGAAGGTTTCACAAGGATCAGTGTTGGGACCACTGTTGCTCACACTTTATATTAACGATTTAGGCTTTGGAATCAAAAACACCGTATCTAAATTTGCGGGTAGCACCACATTGGCGGGGTGGGGGCGGGTAGTCAATGCTGAGGACTGCTAGGCATTACAGGGGGACATTAATAGATTTGCAGAACGTGCATATAATTGGCAAAATAATTTGAACACAGATAAATGTGAGGTATTATGTTTTGGTAGGAAGAATAAAAAGGTCACTTATTACTTGGATGGTGCGAGTCTGGGTGGGGTAGAGGAATAAAGGGATCTTGGAGTACAAATACACAAATCGCTAAAAGTAGCAACACACGTTAATACGTCCATAAAAAAGCAAACCGAGCACGAGGGTTTATTTCTAAAGGAGAAGAATTGAAATGTAATGAAGTTATGCTGAACTTATATTGAACCTTGGTTAGACCACACTTGGAGTATAGCGTACAATTCTGGTCGCCATGTTATAGAGAAGGATATAAAGGCACTGGAGAGGCAGCAGAGAAGATATACAAGGATGAAACCACAAATGCGGCGGTATACCTATCAGCAAAGAATGAACAGACTGCGTCTACTTCCTCTTGGAAAAAAGGAGGCTGAGGGGTGAACTTACACAGTTCTTTAAAATTATGAAAGATATTGATAGAGTAGATGCAGAGACATGTAGCTAGAGGCTATCAATATAAGTTAGTCACAAAGAAATCAAATAGGGAATTCAGAAAAAATGTCTTTACCCAGTGAGTGGTGAGAATGTGGAAGTCACTACCACAGGGAGTGGTTGAATCGAATATTATAGATGCATTTAAGGGGAGACTAGACAAGCATATGAGGGAGAAAGGAACAGAGGGTTATGCTTATAGATTTAGATGTGGAATGACGGAAGGCGGCTCGAGTGGAGAATACACTTAAAATATATAAGTAACCAGGACTAGATGAGATGCATCCTATGATGCTGAGGGAAATAAAGGTGGAAATTGTGGAAGTACTGGCCATATTCTTCCAATACTTATTAGACACGGGGTGCTGCCAGGGGGATGGAAAATTGGAAATGCTACATCCGTGTTCAAACAAGGTGTAAGGAAATACCAGCAACTACAGGCCAGTCAGTTTTACCTCGGTAGTGGGTAGCTTTCAGGAATGATAATCCGGGAAAAAATTAACAGTCACTTCGACAAGTGTGGATTAATTAAACAAAGGCAGCAGGATTAGTTAAAGGAAAATCCTGTTTAACTAACTTGATTTAATTTTTCGATAAGGCAACAGAAGAAGGTTGATAAGGGCAATGCGGTATATGTGGTGTACATGGATTTCCAAAAGGCGTTTGATAAAGTGCCACATAATAGGCTTGCCAGCAAAGTTGAAGCCCATGGAATAAAACGGAAAGCAGCAGCCTGGATACAGAATTCGCAAAGTGAAAGGAAGCAGAGAGTAGTGGTGAACAGTTGTTTTGCAGACTGGAGGAAAGTACACAGTGGTGCTCCCCAGGGGTCGTTATTGGACCACAACCTTTCTAGATATATATTAATGAGTTAGGCTTGGGTGTACAGGGCACAATTTCAAAACTTTCAGATGACACAAATCTTGCAAGTATAGTGAACAGTGAGGAGGATAGTGATAGACTTCAGGAGAAAATAGGCAGACTGGTGGAACTGGGCAGACACGTGGCAGATGCAATTCAATGCAGAAAAGTGCGAAGTAATACATTTTGGTAGGAAGAACGAGGACAGGTAATATAAACTAAAGGGTACATTTCTAAAGAGGATGCATGAACAGAGAAACCTGGGGGTATATGTGCACGAATCGTTGAAGGTGGCAGGGCAAGTGGCGAAAGTTGTTATTAAAAAAACATACGGGATGCTGGACTATGTAAATTGAGGCATAGTGTACAAAAATGAGGAAGTTATGATGAACATTTATAAAGCACTGGTTCAGCCTCAACTGAAGTATTTTTCCGTTCTGGGCACCGCACTTTAGGAAGGATGTGTAGGCCTTAGAGAGGGTGAAGAATAGATTTACAAGAATGGTTCCAGTGATGAGGGACTTCAGTTACGTGGATAGACTGGAAAAGCTGGGTTTGTTCTCCTTAGAGCTGAGAAAGTCGAGAGGAGATTTAATAGAGTTGTTCAAAATCATGATGGGTCTAGACAGAGTAGATAGAGAGAAACTGTTCCCATTGGTGGAAGGGTCAAGAACCAGCGGACACAGATTTAAGGTGATTGGCAGAAGAACCAAAGGCGACATGAGGAAAAAAAATACACAGCGAGTGTTTAGGATCTGGAAGGCACTTCCTCAAATGGTGGTGAGACAGATACAATCGTGGCTTTCAACAGGACATTGGATGAGTACCTGAAGGGAAAAAGGCAGGGCTACGGGGAAAGCGTGGGAGAGTGGGACTACCTGAAGTGTTTTTGTGGAGAGTGGGCACAGGCTCGACGGGCCGACTGGCCTCCTTCTGTGCTGTAACCATTCTACGATTCTATGATTGTATAAATGCCGGAGTGGACTGATTGGGCTGAATGGCCTGCTTCTGTACCAAAAATCCTATGCAACCCTATGTATATGGGTCAAACACAGGGGTACCACCATGCTCGCTGTTTGTATGTGTTTACTTAAAAGATAGGATTGCATATAAAGAGGTGATTAATATTATTACAATATTACACTTTCCAATTCTAAATCATGAAGGTTATTGCAGAAAAGGTACATAAACGCCTGTATATCCCATGTTTATGATCGTCGATGTCCTTTTAATCAAGGCCTCGAATTTGTACGTGTGGTTCTTTAACAGATGTGTGTTGCCTGATTCGTGTATAAAGTTGCCTGTACAATTGAATGCCAAATGTTTGAATTAAACTCTAGAATTTATTCAATTTCACAGCAAGATATAAATTTCCTCTTCACCTTTCACTTTTATCACAATCATCCAACTCTCTCACTTTCCCATCTCTGTAAAGATCTGTAAACAGAATAAGGCATCTTGGTATTGCAGCAGACTGATCATGTGCAAAGATTCATCACGGGAGTTAAAATCTGCTTTCAATTTAAAAACAATGTCTGGTCGCTTTGAACATTAATACTGTGAGTCACAAACAGAGTGAGAAAGATAAAAGTGAGACTAAATACAGTGATACAGAGGGACACCTACATTGGGAGGTGAGACTGAGTACAGTGATACAGAGATACACCAGCAGAGGGCGATTGATAAAGGAGAGACGCAGTACAGTGATACAAAGTGAACCCGACAGAGGGCGACTGATAAAGGTGAGACTGAATACAGTGATCCAGAGTGACACCAACAGAGGAAGATTGATAAAGCTGAGGCTGAATACAGTGGCTGTTGCATGTGTGTCTCAGTATCAGCTCCTGTGTATGGTAAAAGTGGGTAAATGGATCACTTCACTCCTAACTGGTATAGTACTGCTTTTACATTCCCCAAATCTGCCAGTTTATATTGCTGCTATTTACATTCCACCTTCAAATAATCTACCCACTGCGGAACACCGCCCCAGTGAAATTCCCCAGTATGAAACTCCCCCCGTGATGCTTGCCCCTGTGAAACAACCCCCTGTGCAACTCCCACAGTCAATCTCCCCATCTTGAAATTCGCCCCTATAAAGCTCCCACACGAGCAAATCTCCCCTTCTGTGAAAATCCACTTGTGAAACAAGCTCCCTGAAACTCCCACTGTGAAACCCGCCCCCCGTAAAACACATTCCTGCAAAACTAGCCCCCTGTGAAAATCCCCCAGTGACACTAGCCCCTCCGAATAATCCCCCAGTGAAACTCTGCTCCCAAGGAACTCCCGCTGTGATAATCTCCCTGTGAACCTCCCCATGACACTCCCTCCTGTGAAACTAGCCCTGTGAATCACCCACATGTGAACCTCCCCCCGTGAAAGCCCCCTTGTCAAACTCGCCCTGTTAAACTCCCCCCTATAAAACTTCCCCCTGTGAAACTACCCCTGAGAAACTACCCCTGTGAACGTCCACCTGTGAATCACCCCCAGTGAAACTCATAAACAGAGGTATTGAGTGCAAAATTAGAGAAGTTATGCTGAAACTTTATAAAGTGCTGTTTAGGCCACAACTGGAGTATTGCATCCAGTTCTGGCCACCACACTTTATGAGGGATGTAAAGGCACTTGAGAGGGTGCAGAGGTGATTTACTAGAATGGTTCCGGGGATGGGGGATCTTAGCTACAAGGACAGGTTGGAGAGGCCGGATTAGTTTTCATTAGAGCAAAGGAGGTTGAGGAGTGATTTCATAGAGTTGTAGAAGATTATGATGGGTTTGGATAGGCTAGATGGGAAAGGCTGTTCCCCTTAGTTGATGGTGCAAGAACTAGGGGACACAGATTTACGGTTTTGGGCAAGAGATACTGGGGGAATGTGATGAAACATTTTTTATGCAGTGAATGTTGAGGACCTGGAACTCGCTGCCGACAGAATTCGTGGAAGTAGAGATACTCAGTGTTTTCAAGGGGAGACTGGATAGGTACTTGAAGGAATTAAACTTGCAGGGCTATGGGGATAGAGCGGGGGAATGGGACTGAATGAATTGCTCTACAGAGAGCCGGCATGGACTCGATGGGTAGAATGTCCTCATTCTGTGTCGTTATGACTCAATGGCTCTATAACTCCCGCTGTGGAAGACTCCTGAGAAACTCCCCCCATTCTCCCCCCTGTGAAAATTCCCCCACCCAGTGAAACTCCTCACCACTGTGGAATTTCCTCCCCCCGTGAGACTTTCCTCTGCAAAGGACCCCCATGAAAATCCTCTCCAGTTAAACTTGCCCTGTTTGAAAGTTTCCCCACCCCGTGAAATACATCTCTGTGAAATCCCCTCTCTGAAACTCCCCATCTGTGAAGCTCCCCCCATGAAGAGCCCCCTGTGAAACGGCCCCCGCGAAGATCCCCCCGTGAATCTCCCCCCATAAAGCTCCCCCCATGAAACTGAACTCTAAATCTTCGCCCCTGTGAAAACCCCCGTGAAGCTACCCCTGTGAAAATCCCCAGAGAAACTCTTCAATGAGACTCCCCCCGTGTAACACCCCCATGAAAATCGTCTCCTGTCTAACTCCCCTTTTGATGCCCGTGAAATGCCCCCGTGAAAATCCCCGATTAAAATCTGCTCTAAAACTTCCACACTGAAACTCAATCAGCTGTGACGCCCCTTCCCCCCACCTTGTGAAACTTCCCCAGTGAAATTCTCCCCCATGAAACTGGTCTCTAAACCTTCCGACCTGAAACTCCCCCAACTGTGAAACACCCTCCCGCCCCCAAACCAGGTGAAACAACCCCACTCCCGGAGATGCTCCAGCTTGTAAGTCCACCTTCCTTTGAAATGTCACCTGGTGAAACTCACCAGCTGTCAAATTCGCCCCACCCCTGGTTATAATTCCCCACTCCGTGAAACACCCCAAACTTGTGATACTCAACCCATGAAAATCCGCCTCTGTGTTACTTGACCCTCCCCCACCCACCCCTGTGATATTGCCCGCAGTGAAACTCACCGACTGGAAAACTCTCCACGTCAACCTCCCAGGCCCTGTCAAACACCCGTGTGAAATTCCCCCTGCCCGGTGAAATCTCCCGTGAAACACCACCTGCCCTGTGAAACTCCGCTGTCAAACTCCTCCTGCCCTGTGAAACCACCGTGAAACGGCCACGGTCCTGTGAAACTCCCCCTGCACTGGGAAGCCACCCTGTGAAACTGCCCCGGCCCCGTGAAACACCCCCTGCCCTGCAAAACTGCGCTGTCAAACTTCTCTGCCCTGTGAAACGCCCCTACCCTGTAAAACCTCCCTGTGAAACTCCTCTGCTCTGTGAAACGCACCCTGCCCTGTGAAGCTACCCTGTGAAACACCGCCTGCTTTGTGAAACAACCCCTGCCCTGTGAAACCCCTGTGAAACGGCCCGTGCCCTGTGAAACGCCCCCTGCCCTTTGAAGCCAACCTTTGAAACATCGCCTGCTCTGTGAAACAACCCCTGCCCTGTGAAACCCCTGTGAAACGGCCCGTGCCAATTGAAACAACCCCTGCCCTGTGAAGCCACCCTGTGAAACGTCCCTTGCTGTGTGAAACACACTCTGCCCTGTCAGACCCCCATGAAACGGCCCCTGCCCTGTGAAACTCTCCCTGCCCTGTGAAGCCACGCTGTGAAACTGCCCCTGCTCTGTGAAACTCCCCCTGCCCTGTGAACCCCAGCTGTGAAACTCCGCCTGCCCTGTGAAACGCCCCTGCCCGATAAAACCCCCGTGAAACTCCCACTGCCCTGTGAAAACCCGTGTGAAACTCCCCCTGCCCTGTGAAACCCACCTGTAAATCTCCCCCTGCCCTGTGAAACTCCCCCTGCCCTGTGAAACCCACCTGTAAATCTCCCCCTGCCCTGTGAAACACCCCCTGCACTGTGATACTCCCCCTGCCCTGTGAAACCCCTTTGTGCAACTCCCCCTGCCCTGTGAAACACCCCTGTGATACGCCCCCTGCCCTGTGAAGCCCCTTTGTGCAACTCCACCTGCCCTGTGAGCACCCCCTGTGTATCTCCCCCTGTGAAATAGCCCTGCCCTGTGAAATTCCCCTGTGAAACTCTCACTGTGAATCTCCAGCTGCCCTGTGAAATTTCCTTATGAAATTCTCCCTGTGAATCTCCCGCTGCGCTGTGAAACCCACCTGTAAATCTCCCCCTGCCCTGTGAAACTCCCCCTGCCCTGTGAAACCCACCTGTAAATCTCCCCCTGCCCTGTGAAACTCCCCCTGCACTGTGATACTCCCCCTGCCCTGTGAAACCCCTTTGTGCAACTCCCCCTGCCCTGTGAAACACCCCTGTGATACGCCCCCTGCCCTGTGAAGCCCCTTTATGCAATTCCACCTGCCCTGTGAGCACACCCTGTGTATCTTTCCCTGTGAAATAGCCCTGCCCTGTGACATTCCCCTGTGAAACTCTCACTGTGAATCTCCAGCTGCCCTGTGAAATTTCCTTATGAAATTCTCCCTGTGAATCTCCCGCTGCGCTGTGAAATTCCACTGTGAAACTCTCGCTGTGAATCTCCCGCTGCCCTGTGAAATTTCCTTGTGAAACTCCCCCTGTGAATTTCCCGCTGTCCTGTGAATTTCCCCTATGAAACTCTCCCTGTGAAACTGCCCTGCCCTGTTAAATTTCCTTGTGAAATTCTCCCTGTGAATCTCCGCCAGCCCTGTGAAATTTCCTTGTGAAACTCTCCCTGTGAATCTCCCCTGTCCTGTGAAATTCCCCTGTGAAATTTCCTTGTGGTACTCCCCCTGCCTTGTGAAACCTCCTGTGAGCTCCCCCTGTGAAACCCCTGTGAAATTAACCAGCGAATCTCCCCCTGCCCCATGAAACCCCCTGTGAAAGACCCTATAAACATCCCCTGTAAATCTCCCCCTGCCATGTGAAATGCCCTGTGAATCTTCCCCTGTGAAACACTCCTGCCCTGTGAAACCCGCCGCTGCCCTCTGAAACTCCCTCTGTGAAATTCCTCCATACAAATTCGATCCACCGTGAGAGTCTCCCCCAGTGAAAGAATCCCATGAAAATCCTCTCCTGTTAAACTCCCACCCCTGTCATAATACTCCAAGAGAAACAATCCATGTCCTTTGAATTCCCAGTCCCTTTACGCATCCCACCCTTGTGAGACTCCCTCTGTGAACCGCGCTCCCATTGAAACAAACCACCAATGAAACGCTCGTCTCCACGCACCTTGATACCTAGTTTGGATTATAGTACAGGAATAGAACCTGAATCCCCACCCCCAGGGGCAGAGCATTCTGGCGGTGGTCAGAAGCCACGTAGCTGCTCGAACACCCAGAATGGTCGCTCCAGGCCTGGGAACCGGCTGTGTTGTTCTCTTGATCTTAGAAACAGTTAGGAGGTAGTCGGAGCCTGGGATCCAGATTGCATTATTTGCACGTTATTTAACGTAAAGTCAGTGTGTTAAAGCTGCTGATAAACACCGCTCGGGGTGAATCATGAGTGGAGTTATTGTCGCCGGACTGACAACCATTTGTTGCGATGGTAACCACCGGAAAATCAGCTGACAGACAACTATGTTACGGTGAAAATTATATAGCTTAAAGCAGCGGCATAAAGAGTTAAATAATATATTGTAAGAAGTGAACTTGTAAATAAGAAACATGGGCACAAGACAAAACAAACTCAGCTTAAGACGGGGCAGGCTCAGCTTGGGGCACAAACTGTAATTCCCACCTTAGGCTTTATAACATTAGCTGCCCTCATTTTGTGTTTAATTCACAAAGCTTCCATCTTTGTCGCATCAGGATTTCCCATTGCATGTCCACGTGCTGTTGTGGTGGGCCAGGGGCAGGAATTAACTGTTTGTGTCTGCTCCCATTAAAAACATTGTGCTTGACATTAATTGAATTGAGGAATAGTGGACATTTTTAAGTAGTTTCTTGCCAGATTGAGGGTAGGCAAGATAATTGATAGAAGGCCTCCAATCAAATTACATCAGTACTCTTCAGCCAGTCAGGTTAATGTATTCATATGAAGCAAAATAAAATTCCGACTAGACAGTATTGTTGAACAGTTATTGCATTTGGGAAAAACTAAATATTTCACATTTATTCAGTGGTGCAGCCTTTTGCAAACTATTTGCTGGAAGCCCTTTGGATGTATTAATGTAATTCTACTATTCTATAATGCAAAGTCGATGAAACATAATTGTGTGTATTGATGAGTTACAGTAATTGGTAGCTGCAAAACTGCCCATTTTGTAATTAACTATTAAAAAGCACTCAAAGTTCTGGAAGGTTCCATATCATTTTAAGTTGCCAAACTAGTATCCTGTGAGGACAGGTGAGTTGTTGCTGGGGGAGCGTGATTGGTTGAAAACACCTGTGTGTAATATTTTGCTATAATGTATAAAAGAAGTTTCAATACCTTGTTGCTAAGGGAGCGTGATTGGTTGAAGACACCTGTGTGTAATATTTTGCTGTAATGTATAAAAGGAGTTTCGATATCACTCTAACGGCGAGAAGGTGATCACTAGACCGTGGGGTCTATGGCTCTTCTCCCAGAGCGCTCTGAACAATAAACGGTGAGCTTCTACTTTGAGACAGACTCGAGTGAATCTATTTTTCACCAATAACTAGATAGAGACATAATAGATAGATAGATTTGAAAATAAATTGTCTGAGGACCCATGCCATTGGCAACATCTTACATACAGCGGACAACTTATCAGAAAGTAACAGGTGCACTGCCTACAAATTTAAATGTAATAATATCTATGGATGAAAAACCACAGGAAGTTCATCCGCGGTTTTCTGTTAGGTTGCCCACAGACTGGGAGGTCCTACTGCCGTTGCACAGATCATGTTGGCACTGCACCCATCACTTACCTATTTGCCCCAATCGGCACGTCCGTGCCCGCAGCACTTTGGTAATCTTGGCTCCATGGGGCAGGTTTAAGTATGAATCATCTGGACAAGATAGAGACAGGAACATCTGGTGGGGAGAATCGCAAGCTGAATTTACGGCAGATTTTCCATCTGTTGAAATTAATTCAGTGGTTTCTGTATGGTGTAACACACCCCACCCCCGACTTCCAAATGTATTTTCTGTGTTCCGCCCAATAACGCTTAACATACAGATGTCGGCAACAATCATCTGTCCCACTGTGGCACCTGCAGATGCTCAGTTCTACCATTAACTGTAGCTTCAGGAGCTCCAGTCGATGTAAAATTCTGCGCCTATTGGCCGGAAAACGCGTCGGTCAAGATTCTGTCACAGCTTGTTTAATAAAAAAACACACAGCTTCCAATATATTGTGCCTGCATTTAAAGGGCCGAACAGCAAACCAAACTTAAACAAATTACTTTTATACAGCCTTGGTCAGATCCATCTGAGATACTACGTTCAGTTCTTGGCATCACATCTCAGCGGAAAAGAGTAGATTAATCATGATACCGGGGGTTGAAGGTTTAAATTATGAGGACAGGTTACATAAACGTGGCTTTTATTCCATTGATTACAGATGGTTGAGGGCTGGTCTACTGGAGGTATTTAAAATGATATTCTGTGAATTCGATAGGATAGATACAGAAGAACTATTTCCTCTGGTAGGCGAATCCAGAAACAATTGGGCATCATCTTAAAATTTAAGCTCAGTAATTTAGGAGGGAAATCAGGCAAAACTTTCACACACGAAGGATTTTAAAAATTTGGAACACTCCCCTCACAAGACGAAGGATGTTGGGTTAATTGAAAGCTTCAAGAATAGGATTAATAGTTTTTGTTAGGTTAGGATATCAAGAAAGATGGATCAAAGGTGGTTAAATGGAGTTGATGTTCTGATCAGCCATGGTCTAATTGAATGGTGGAATGGGCTCGAGGGGTTGAGAGGCCGACTCCTGCTCTTATGTCCCTTTTTACTTCATTTGATTCACAGGTATTAGTGGGAACTGTTGCAAATTAGAAACCTATGTACTAGGCGTGCACTGCCACCCACATATTCAAGTAACTTAATTTTGCTTTTAGCTGTGGAAAATAATTTTCCAAAAAATACGAATTGAAGAATGGGACTTGGTGCGAGTGAGTTTAACTTTTTGGAGGATGAACGATGTGAGGCCGGCCAGGAGAGTATTGGAATAGTAGAGTCGGGGCGTACCAAATGCATGGATGCGGGTTTCAGCAGCAGATGGGCTGAGACAGGAGGTCGATATTACGGAGCAATATGTAGGCGGTCTTGGTGATGGAGAGGATATGTGGTCGGCAGCTCAGTTCAGGGTCAAATAGGACACCAGCGTTGCAAACAATCTAGTTCAGCCAATGTCCAGGGAAGGAAGTTGTTGGCGCGGGCCAAAACCAATGGCTCCGGAATTTGGGAGCAAGTGGATTTTTTAAGTCTTTAATATCGAGGCCAATGGCTTCAATCTTCGCCATGTTTAATTGCATAAACTTGCAACTCATCCAGGGCTGGACGGACAAGCAGCGTGACAAATCAAAGGCAGTGGACGAGAGAGGTGGTGGTGAGGTAGAGCTGCATGTCATCAGTCTACATGTGGAGCCTAGTGCGTTTTCGGATGATGTCAACGAGGCGCAACATTTAGATGAGTAATAAGCGTGAGTCTCGGATAGAATCTTGGTGGAATCTAGAGGTAACAGTTTGAATCGGGTAGAGGAGACATTGCAGGAGATTCTCTGAGAATGAACGGAGAGGTAAGAATAGAACGAGGCAATGGTACTCCCACTCAGCTGTTCAATGGAGGCGAGGCGATGGAGCAGGACTGTGTGGTCAACCATGTTAAAGGCTGCTGACGGGTCAAGAAGCATGAGGTGGGAGAGTGCACCAGAGTCAGTTCCAATGTACACCTGTCTTGCCAGGGTGAAGCACTGGTCCCTCCGCCTGTTCCTCCTCAGGGTCCGCTGGAAGGGCGCCCAGAAACAGTCACAATTGAAGTAGCCATCGCTCACTCTTGTGGATGACAGTCGCCCCCTCACACAGATCAGAGGGCATCACAGGCCCGGGAAACAAAGTGAAGAAGTCTAAAAATGCATTGGCCTTTCTTTGTAACAGGAACCCATTTGATGCTCGAGGCTGGAAGGCTTCAGATTGTTGCAGGTTTCTCGGGCCTTCAGCAGCAGCTGCCATTCTGCTGCCGACGATGGGCGTGGCCAGCTGCCAAGGTGCCCGTCCACACTGGGTGTTCGTGGGACATTCTAAAGACCTGACTTCACAAATCCTGGCATGGTCATGTCAGGTGTAACTGACTTCAAGTGCACTGCACCTGACGAGCAGTCGGCACAGGGAGCCTATAGCTTTTGCACACTATCTACTATGCACAAGCTTTTGTATATTTGTATGAATTTGTGAATATTTTTGGATGTCATGTGTACCGCGTAACTTACCAACTCTGTAGAGTACAGCAGTAAAACATAGAAAATATATTCTTTATCTTCATGATATGCAAATTGGAATAAAGTAGATTAAATAGATACATTTATTTCACTCGATACGTTTAGTGCCGTTGAAGGGGCGTTTTAGAAATATTTTGAATCTAAAATACAGTAAGCTACTAGTCTATTATTTTTTCTGAATCTCAATGGGAAATATTACTAAAATAATCTATTCCCAGATCAATGTAGCAGTGAACCAGTTACCTACTCTGCTTGTTTAATGACTGTAACTAATGCCAATTATCCTGTAGACTTGAGATTTCTCTCTGATATAAAGGAAGGTTTGACCTGAAGATAGTTGATCTGTGTGCCATCATACCGACGGGCAACATTACCTCTCAGAGTAAATGGAGCGGCCAATAATTGGTCAGATATCAGCAATTTTCTATCCCATTCTGGCAGTGGTTGGTTTCCCTGGTAAGTCACACTTGTTATTAACCTTTGTCTGTGTTAATTGTATTATAGCTCTTGCTGTTTGTCTAATAATGTCATTTGTTTGGTTAGATGTCACCAGTTTCTGATAGCAGTTTAAAGAGAATTTTGATCACAAATTCCAGCATGTTCTCAATATAATCCTCAGATTATTAACAGGATTTGTTTCTGCAGTTCCAAAATCTACAACTGCATCAATATTTTCCAGTAATAATATTTGGGAAGATTATTGCCTCCCATCTCCAAGCATTCGACAGAAGTAGCCCAACTAAACAGCACTTTAGCTTTACAGCTCTGGGGTCAGCATGCTTGGCTGTCCAGGCCATTTAAATGATCTGCGGACAGTCCACAACAGGCATGGCCCCGACGGTTAAGAGAAGACAAGAGAGTCCTACCGGACCTGCAGGTTTCTGGCCTCGAGGATCAGCCCTTCAGGATACTGATCTCCACTAACAGCCTAGGGTTCTCGCTTAGGCTTCAGGATTCTGGCGAGTAGACTAACTTTAGAAACCTAGTTTACAATCTTCAGTCTTTCGCCTTTTTCCTGAGACTTGGGTTAGCAGGACTCTGGGGAAGATCATGGCCCCTCTTCCAGTGGTCCCACCACCCAAACCCCTGCCCTGTATTGTGGCACAGTGCATGAGGTATAACAGGGCAATGAGGCAGAGGCTGGAAATTCCATCCCAGCCTCATTACCATAAAAGCCTTGGGCATGTACCGACTGCATGCTCACATCAGGCTGCCTGGCACTTCCCTGAGCAGAACTAAAGTGGTTGGAACGTGGCGGGCAATGGCTCTGAGAAGAACAATCGTTCCGGAGAGTGGCAGATGCTAGGATTTGGAAAACAGCTGTATTGGGGATCACGTTCACCTTCTCAAATAGTGCAAAAAGGATTAATTGTGGTAGAAATTCGGCTTAGACTGTAGTTCCAATCCATCGCCCGTATCCACCCCACCAGATTGTTAGTTCCATTAATGTCAATGGCACTGATTCTGGGATGAGGCTTATGACTTGCGACCATTTCTATATCACCCACTTTGTGCTAGCACCTAAGACGGATTCCTACCTTGTAGTGAATTGCTGCCCATGTGTTATCGGCCGTTTCCTGCTAGCACCAAGACGATTTTTACCCCCATGCAGCAGTGCAACACCATTCTAGTGGCTTCTGTCTGTCTCCTCATGCACTGCGTCAAGTGTCACATTGTGAGTCCTGTTATCACACAACTAAACTCTACATTGCTGTATTATTCAGGCTATGTTTAATAAAGGTAGCAGGCCTGTGTGGACGGTGCACATTCTCACTAAGGTTATTTATGATAAAGACACAGGGTAAGTATGGATGTTGCTCTAAAATATCTGTACTTCCTACAGCATTGTGAGAAGAGACCTCTGCAACAAAAAAGATATAGATTGAATTACGTCCGGGAAATCACTCAGAACCATTCCAGCATTTAACTTTTTCTTGGAGGGAATATATTAATGTACCTGGAAAATTAATTGTTTTGTTATCGAATTATTCCGTTAATTAATGAACAGACAGAACGAGTTGAGTGAAAGCAAAAACCATCCAACATAATGTGATTTCATTTTAATACAATGATAATTCTTCCCTTGTGAAAATCACTCTTCTCATTTTTTTCCTCTTTCCTGCAGCAAAATTTATGACAATTGTGATTCTTTCATGAGGAAAGTGCGGTCTCTCCAAATTCATCACTCGTTACCTGGTTGCCATTGACGTAATAAAACTCACTACGCACTTGGTTTGAGCATAAAGCAAGGCTTTAATCAACTTGGTTCAGAACATGGAGGTCTAGTTGTACTTCACTAGTTCCTTGTCTTACAAAATGTCCCTGGAAAGCTGGGGCCGACGCCCGAGTATTTATACTCCTTGGACGGCACAACCAGCTGGCCGTCCAGCGTTATTTCATGAGTATTTTCTTGATGAATGATGAGATTTATAACATTCTTCCTGCCTAAATGATTTGGAAGTCTGACGACTTCCTCTTAGCGGATCAGCCCGACCACGAATAGCCACAGTCTTTTAGATATTTGTTTATGGCTAGAAGGCATGTATCCCCAGATTATGTCTTGGTCCCTGGGATGCTTGATCCATACCGGGAGATCGACAGGGCCCGTGTTGCTCTGATTGACCCGAGGGAGGCTGGTGAGATCGTTACTCCGGGCGCGGGTCCCCACAGGTGCAGAACTGGCTTCTTCCTGTTGGAGAGCCAGGGGTGGACCAGAGTCCTGGCCTCGGGTGGCCACCCACGGGGAGCGCTCGGCTCCCTGAGTGGATCCGGTGAGGCAGCTGGCAGATCTCTCGATGCCCCAGGTAGGGTGTCATCTTTGGGGGAACGCACAGTGTTGGCATCATCCCCGTGGGCCCCTCTATCGGTTGGGTCTGTGTAACCGGCCGGACAGGGAGCCAGGTCCCAGAGAAAAATGGTGGACTCCCAGCCATCAGGGTACTGCAAGTGTGTGTCTGTGGGGTTGACGTCCATGTGTTCTACCTCGTCGATGAGAGGATCAGTTTTAGATGATCATACAAATCTTCAGAGTAGCACAGGTCCGGGAGCTGCCAATCAGGATGGTGTAGACATCCCATGGGTGGAGCAACGCTGGAAGCTGAAGAATCGCTCGTGAGGTTTGACATTGGTAGATGTAGAAAGGGGAGAACTGATGGAATGCATCACGTCAGGGATCATAGATTCCCACTGCTGGTTTGGTAGGTTGCGTGACCTCAGCGCAAGATGCACAGCATTCCAAATGATAGTGTTGTATCTCTCAACCTGTCCCTTACCGATGGGATGGTACAGTGTTGTTTTACTTAGGGCGATTCCCCATTGGGACAGATAACTTTTCAGTTCACTTGACATGAAAGAGGGACCCCGATCAGTGTGGATGAAATTGGCCGTACTGCAAAGGGAAAAGACTTGATCAAGGCATTTGAACACTGTAGATGTAAGCATATTGGGACAGGGGAAAGCAAAGGGAAAGCGTGAATATTCGTCCACCATAGTCAGTAAGTAGGTGTTTCGCGTTGAGGAAGGCAATGGCCCTTTAAAGTCAATGCTGAGTCACTGCATAGGCTGCATAGCGTGTATGAGCGAGCCATCCGATGGATGGAAGAATTGTGGTTAAAATTCTGCACAGATTCTAGAGGAGGAGCACGTTCTTTTCACATTTTCTATAGAAAATGGGAGATTTTTAGAACGCACGATGTGCAACATATGGGTAACGCCAGGATGGCATAAGTCAGTATGAAGATCCGCCAGAGTAGAAGTTGACATAGAAGAGCAGAATGCCTGCGTGAGGGTTTCTGGGGCCACATTCTCTTTGATGGGTCGATAATGTATGGTTTATCCAAAGGCGGCCAATTCCATCCTCCAGAGTTGTATTTTGTTATTCTTGATCTTAGTGAGTTTCTGGTTATCCAGCATAAAGGCCACGGAGCGCTGATTGCTTTAAGTGTGAAATGGCGACGGGCGAGAAAATGACTCCATTTATGTATGGCATCGATGATGGCCTTAGCCTCCTTCTCGACAGGAGGTTAATTGAGCTCGCTACCCTGCAAAGTTCTGGACATAAATGCAACGGGTCGACCACCCTGATTCAAGGTAGCAGAGATCGCCAAATCCGATGCATCGCACTCGACCACATAAGGAAGATTTTCATCAATGGAATGAAGCGTGGCTTTTTCCAGTTGTCTCTTAAGGAGGTTGAATGCTGGAATAGCCATTGCCTCTAATGGAAATGACTTTGCGTGAAGCAGAGGCTGGATCTCGTCGGAGAAGTGGGTTATCCATTTTGCATAACAGGCAAACATGCCGAGTGCCCGACGAAGAGAGCCGAGATTTGTAGGGGGAGGGAGCTCCTGAAGTGGACGAAGTCACTCCGGATCCAGTTTGATGACACCGTTGCCCACCCAGTAGCCAAGGATGTTGAGTGATGGTACTGATTTCACAGATTTGGACTCATTTAAGGTTAAGTTGTGATCACGGAGAACATCAACAAATTTCGGGAGGTTGGCATCATTCTCCTTCTGGTCATGACCAGCAATGGTGCTGTTATCCATATATGGAAAAGTGTCCGTTAAGTTCTCCTGTTTGACTAGGCTATCCATTGCCCATTGAAAGACGGCCAGCCCATTGGTGACACCAAATGGAAGGCGACAAACCTGGTAAAGCCGACCATGGGCCTCAAAGGCCATATACTTCTTGTCAGAGTCCTTTAACGGCACTTGATGATATGCACTCTTTACATCAAAAGTTGAAAATACCTTGTAGTTGGCAAGGTCATTGACCATGTCATCGAGGCGTGGTAGTGTTTAGGCATCCAGTTCGGTATACTGGTTAATAATTTGCAAGTAATCGATGCCAAGACCTTTCTTGTGCTGCTTCAGAGGATTTTTAACAACGACGACTTGAGCCCGCCAGGAAGATGCACGTGGCTCAATGATACCATCAGCCAGAAGGCGAGAGATTTCTGTCTCGATAAAGGATCGATCATTATGGCTGAAACGTCGTGATTTAGTGAATATGGGCTCACATTGGGGGAAAACGTTAGCAAACAAGGAGGGCTCGTCGAGCAAAGCCGCCGAAAGCGCACAAAATGGTACTTTGGAAGTAGTAAGCTCTGGCTTTGACACTCCAAACTCGAAAGTGAGTCTTTTGTGTTGTTTCTGGAAATCCTGTCCCAGGAGCACATCACTGCATAGGTCCTTGAGCACCCCGAGCCGGGTGGAGAAATAAGTGCGGCCATTGAGCTAAGGTCGTCAAGACAAAAGCCAGAAGAATTGGTAGTCAGTGTCGTCAGAGCCATTGCAATTTCCCTGTCTGAGGGGTAAGTACGCAATTTTTACTTACTGACAGCCCGCTCACTAATGAAGCTGTCAGAGCTGCATGATTCAATTAGTGCACTCAAAATCTGTCCATTTACCGAAACCTTTGTGGCTGCATGGGACAGACTTTGGGGACAAACAGCTGTGATGGAGGAGGGGTAGTTTTACCTATGACAGCTGTAACCTTGGTTGTAGTTCTTGGGGGAGGAACAGTTTTATACATTGCAGCTGTAACCTTAGTAGTGGCTCTTGGGGGAGGAGCAGTTTTATAGATAGTAGCTGCAAAACTAACAGGAGCTCTCGACCGGTATATCTTAGAAAAGTGGCCTTTCTTACTAACAGCGGCTGTTGACTGGCATACCTTAGAAAAGTGACCTTTCTTGCTGCAATGATTGCAGGTCACTTTACGAGCAGGACAACATTTCCTATAATGGAACCCACCTCGACAGAAGAAACACTTCCTTCCAGATTGCCAAGATGCCGCTAGGGCGGGGTCGTCATCAGTGTAGGTTTCTAGGGTAGGGTTGTCATCAGCCGGGTTGGAGTTGTCATCTGTGAGGGCTTCCGCCCGAGGCCTATCGAAAGAGCCACTAAAAGTGATAGCAGCAGCCGATGCACGTGGTGAAAGATAGGTGTCTGCATTCCTCTTTGGTAAGTCCAGAGAATATGCCTGGTCACAGGCAGCCTGTAACTTGAGGGTGTTATTCTCCAACAGACGCTGACGTATGAAGGGAGACGCAATCCCATTAATAAAGGAATCATGAATTAACTCCTCCTGGTACTGCTCAGCTGTAACAGCTTTAAGATTACAATCCTTGCTGAACCTGCGAAGTTTCTGAAGGAATTCGTCAATTGATTCCCCGGGTTGCTTTGAGTTGTGGCCAGTAGATGCTGAGCAAAAATTTCATTTGGGTACTTGACATATAACTGCAGTAGTATTTGGATAGCAGCGTCATAGCCTACACAGTCTTTGATATAATCAAACACATAAGGGGATACATATGAGGGCAAGCATTCATAACTTGTTAGGAACATTCTCACCACACTCCTCAAGTAAGATGCTAAATGTACGATACCAGTGTTTCCATACCTTAGCGGCTGTAAGTGAATTCGAGTCCAGGTCGAGACGGGCGGGTCTGAGCAGTTTCTCCTTGATGGATTGATTACTTGTTTGAGTTCCCTTCTGCGGTTCCAGTCATAGCTGGCTGTTCCCAAATCGCCCAAAGTGTGGAGTCGATATCAAGTTGATTAAATTGACATAATAAAACTCACTATGCACTTGGTTTGAGCATAAAGCAAGGCTTTAATCAACTTGTTTCAGAACATGGAGGACTCGTTGCACTTCACTAGTTCCTTGTCTTACAAAATGTCCCAGGCAAGCTGGGGCTGACGCCCGAGTATTTATACTCCTTGGACGGCGCCACCAGCTGGCCGTCCAGCGTTATTTCACAAGTAGTTTCTTGATGAATGATGAGATTTATAACAGCCATGGCATCGGCGGATCTACAGTTCCTTTGATATTGTATGAGGTTAATAATATTTACTTACAAAATTCATTAATGAACTACACTCCTGTCTGCAGTCTCAGCTTCAACCTGGGTTTTGCTGCCAGTGATTGTTCGGTCTGGCTAACAATCTCTTTCACCTTGGATCGATTTGTGGCCATTTGTTTCCAGAAGCTGAGATTCAAATATTGCACCGAAAAAACTGCAGCCGTCGGTATAGCAGCAGTGTGTGGGCTAATCTTTGTAGAAAACATTCCAATGTATTTTATTTTTGACCGTCGGAAAGTAATTGACCACGAACCGTGGTTCTGTGATGTAAAGTCAAGCTTCTATACCTCACCCGTGTGGATAACATTCCTCTGGTTTGATGTTGTTTTAACCCCGTTCGCTCCATTTGTTTTGATTCTCATGCTCAATGCTCTGACCATCAGGCACACTCTAGTGACCAGTAGAGTCAGGAGGGGACTCAGGGGCAATAACAGTACTGAGAATCGCAATGATCCAGAAATGGAGAGTCGGAGAAAATCTAGAATTTTACTGCTCGCCAACACAGGCAGTTCTATCCTGTTATGGTTGGTTAATTTTACACATTATATCTGTGCACAAATTACAGACTTTCAATTTGTGCTCGCAAATCAGAGTGGCCTTCTCAACATTATGGACGAAATTGGGTTTATGATTCAGAGTCTGAGTTCCTGCACAAGCACATGTATATATGCAATAGCGCAGCATAAATTTAGAGGGCAACTGATGAATGTGATTAACTATCCCTTTGATCGAATTATTAAGCAAGTGCAACGGTTGAAATAACTGATCTCAATTCTACCTCACTGAGTCCTTAGACTGTACAATAGCAATCATCGTAGATTGTTAATCTCATGTATAATTTTGTGACACTTTAACATGAGTATCTATCTATCTATCTATCTATCTCTCTTTATCTCTCTCTTTATCTCTCTTTATTTCTCTGTCTATCTATCTCTCTCCATCGATCTCTCTCTCTCTCTTCCTCACTCTATCTATCTCTCTATCTATCTATGTATTGGGCGCAATGTGAGGACCAGGCTGTGGGCCCTCCGCTGACGGGCCTTCATCATTGATTGCGATCTCAGCAGCCGCCGTCACAAATGACTGAGTGTTTAAAACGTTCCTGTGGAGCCAGGAGGAGAAGGAGTGCCCCTTGCGGCTGCACAGCACCTGATAACTTACAATCGCGGCCGGACAGCCTGTTTTCGAACCGCTCTCCAGGAGTTACTATAGGCCAGCCGCTCACAAGCCAGACTGCAGGAATTTGAAATCCTTACAAGAGACCAGCTGCTTCTGAAGAGGCGATAGCCGCTGGCAGGTCGCCTATTTCATGCTGTCTGTGCCCAGAAACGTGGCACAATAATTATTTTATCCTAAGCTTTGCAAAGAGGTTGTGCATGTTGCAGAGCATTGAGTATAGTTCGAGTTCAGTAGCTGCAGCACGGATTATCGTTCGATAGTTTCCAAGGATGCAAGGGACCGCCATTGCACTTTGCAAAAACAGATTTGAAACTGTACTAGCTTTACACTTGGTGGAGTATCTGTAGGTAGGATTCTGTAGGGAGAGACGTTTATAATGCTGTAATTTCTGACATGTCCCCGCTACCAGATATACCAGAACTAACAGTAGATGCTATTCCTTATCAGAGGGTGGCTATTTTTTTTTCAACTTGGATGACCATCGTGTCCCACATGGCCCACGCTGCAGTTCACAACTGCGTTCTCGGACCTCAACTGGCTGACATTCTAGACCTGACCCGCGCTGCCATTCCCTGCCTTGCTGTACCGTCATACACAAACTAACCACTGTTAACAAATCAGAAACAATTCGCCAACAGGTATCTCTTTGTAGTTTAGCGATTTGTCATTGGTGCTGGGAAAATAAATAAAGATTTTCGACTTTATGAACAAGTTAGCCAATGACTGCTTTAACAGACAAATATTGGATGAATGTATAAGCCTATTTAAGATGGTTAAAGATTTGATAGAGTAGATAACGAAAATGTATTTCCTCTGGTGGACGAGTCGAGAACAAGGGACATAATCTTAAAACTGCATTGCTATGCATTCTGCTATATGTTCCCTGACTCCTCATGCTCTGACCTTAATCATGAGTCCAGTATATGGTGCCTTATCGAAGGTATTTTTAAAATCCAAATTGATTAAATCTACTATATTACTCTTGTCTACTCTTTCTATCACTTCTTCAAAAAATCAATAAGGCTGTCCACGCATGACCTTCTCTTATGAAATCCGTGCTGACTATTCTTTACTGTATATCCGTGTTTTTTTCCTTTCACATCTTTCAGTAAATATTTCATTATTTTTCTTAGTACCAATGTTAAGCAATCTGGCCTATCGTTCCCAGGACTTGTTCTATTTTAATATAGTTATGACATTAGGTGTACGCCAGTCCTCTGGAACTATTCTTTAATAATTCTTATACATAAGCAATAGTGCCCCTTCTATGCCTTCCGTGTCTTCTTTTAAATGCATAGATTCAATTCATCCAAATCAGGAGATTTATCGTCTCTAAGTTTGATTGTTCATCTATTATCTCCCCTCATTCTTTCTTAAATGTATTTATATATTTTTTTTATCTCTTCTTCCTTTGTCATGTCCACTGCGGTCTCTCTGGTGAATACTGAGGAGAGGTAATTGTTCAATATTTCTGCCATGTCGCTGTCATTGACTGAGTTTTTCTGTTGCATCCCTTAGTGGCCTTATCCCTATCAAATTTTACTTTATAATTTATGTGTATGTAGAATACTTTACTATTTCTTTTTATATTCATTGATAATTTAATTTCATACTTCATCTTTTCAAGCATAATTGTTATTTTTTGACTTCATAAAAGCAATAACAAACTAGTCAATAATGACACACCATGGATGATTAAAGACATAAGGGCAAAATTTAAACTAAATTTAAAAGGTTACAGTAAATACAGAGAAAACAATTGAGAGGGTAACAAGAGAGAGGGAGTACAAAGTGAGTAGGAAAGAAGATTATGGATCATTCAAAAAATGATAACATGTTAAATAGTGAGCAGGACAGTAGAAAACTTCAGGAGGACATAGACAGACTGGTGAAATGGGTAGGTACATGGCAAATGCAATTTAATGTGGATAAGTGTGACGTGGTGCACCATAGCAGAAACAACATGGAGAGGCAATCTATTCTAATTGGTAGAATACTGAGGGTGGTTGCAAGTGCAGAGAAACCTGGAGAGCAAATTGAGAAATCTTTGAAGGTGGCAGTGCAAGCTGGTATGGCAATTAAAAAAGCATATGGAATAATTTGCTTTGTAAATAGAGGAATTAAAAACAAAACAATGAAATCTTGCTAAATATTTACAAATCTCTGCTTCAGCTGGAGTATTGTATTCAATTCTGGGCACCACACTTTAGAAATTATGTCAAGGTCTCGGAGAGGGTAGATTGGAGGATTTTGATTATTATTTGTTTATGGGATGTGGGTGTCGCTGACAAGGCCAACATTTATTGCCCATCCCTAATTGCCCTTGAGACGGTGGTGGTGAAGGTTATTCCACAGTGCTGTTAGGATTTCCAGGATTTTGACCCAGCGAAGATGAAGGATCAGCGATATATTTCCAAGTCAGGATTGTGTGTGACTTGGAGGGGAACTTGGAGGTGGTGGTGTTCCCATGTGCCTGCTGCCATTATCCTTCTAGGTGTAAGAGGTAGCGAGTTTGGGAGGTGCTGCCTAAGAATCCTTGGTGAGTTGCTGCAACGCATCTTGTTGTTGGTACATACAACAGCCATGGTATGCTGGTGGTGGAGTGAGTGAATGTTTAAGGTTGTGCATGGCATGCCAATGAAGCGGGCTGCTTTGCCCTGGACGGTGTCGAGCTTCTTCAGTGTTGTTGGAGCTGCGCTCATGCAGGCAAATGGAGCGTATTCCATCACACTCCTTACTTGTGCCTTGTAGATCGTGGAGATGCTCTGGAATTCAACAGCTTTGTCCATGTTTGGACCAAGGCTGTAATGATATCAGGAGCTGAGTGGTCTTAGCACAACCCAAATGGGCAACAGTGAGCAGGTTATTGGTGAGTAAGTGTTGCTTTATAACACTGTTTATGACACCTTCCATCACTGTGCTGATGATTGAGATTAGACTGATGAGGCGGTAATTGGCTGGATTGGATTTGTGCTGCTTTTTGTGGACAGGAAATACCTGGGAAGTTTTCCACATTGTCGGATGGATGCCAGTGTTGTAGCTGTACTGGAACAGCGTTGCTGGAGTCGCAGCTAGTTCTGGAGCACAAGTCTTGAGCACGATAGCCTGGATGTTGTCGGGGCCCAAAGCCTTTGCTGTATCCAGTGCACTCAGCCGTTTCTTGATATGACTGAGAGTAGACTGGTCGAGCGGCAATTGGTCGGATTGGATGCCTCCAGGAATGAGGGACTTTATTTGTGTGGAGAGATGGGAGAAACTGTGACTGTTCTCTTCAGAGGTGAAATAATAAGGGGAGACCTAATCGAGGTATTCAAGATTCTGAGAGGTTTTGTTAGAGCAAGCAGAGAGGAACTGTTTTCTCTGACAAGGTGTCGCAAACCATTGGTCATTGATTTATAATAATTGACAAAAGAGCTTCAGGGGAAAGGAGGAGAATGTTTTCACACAAAGGGTTATTAAGACCTGGAACGCACTTCCTGAATGGTTGTTGGAATCAGATTACATAAGAATTTTCAAAGGAAATTTGGACATGTATTTGAAGAGTGCTAACGTGCAGAGAAAATGCTTGGGTGTGGGACAATGGAACAGCTTTTTAAAAGAGCCAACACAGGCACGATAGGCCGAATGGCCTCCTTCTGTGCTATAAGATTCTACTATTCTATGATACTACCTCCGTTCTACTATTGGAAGGTCGATCCAAATCCCGTATAATCGTGAGCAAGCCCTTCTTATCATCTATCTCAATACATATGTATTATGTTTGTATGTTTCTGTTAGTTAGGTCCATTTTTTCTAATGCCAATTTATCAAGTCCAATTTGTGCAGCTACTCCAGCCCTTCTTCCTTCCCCATCCATTTTAACTATGTTGTAACCTGCAATATTTAATTGCCCGTCCTGGTCTTTGTGTAGTTATGATTCAGTTATCCCTGCTGTACCTGATTCCTCACTCCGAATTATTGTCTCCATTTCTCCCGTTTTATACCAGACATGGTGCCCATTGCTTTACAGGTAATGTAATTCGTTTTTATGAGTCATTCCTCGCACTTTATTTTAACACCCTTTTATGCTTCTGTACTATAACTATATTTGCTCCCCTTACTGTTTATTTTATCGTTATTTCTTACCTTGGTCTGCCCTTTACTCTCATCTCCTGTTTCCTTATTTTACTTCTACCAAAACCCTCGCCTATGCAAAGCCTCATCCTCAGCCCTATCTATGTTTTCTGCTAGCACTCTATTCTCAATCCGGTTCAGGTGGAGCCTGTCCCAATGGTACAGCTCCTTCCTGTCACAGTACAGAAAGTACAGATTGGCTGCTCAGCATTGATGTCAGGAAGCACTTCTTCACACAAAGGGCAGTGGAAACTGGCAATCTGGTCTCAAAAAGCTGTTGAGGTTAGGCCAGCTGAAAATTTCAAAACTGAAATTGATAGATTTTTGTTAGGCAAGTGATTTAAAGACTACAAAACCACGGCATTTAGGTGGAGTTAAAATACAGATTAGCCATGATCTAATTGAATGGCGGAACAGACTCGAGGGGCTGATTAGCCTCCTCCTGTTCCTATGTGCCAATGTTCAGAGAATGTATCATTTTACGTGAAGATTTCAAGCAAAACCTTTTTAATAAATCCTTTTTTATACTGATGGCAAGTGAATATTGGGCTGTGAAGTGGATCAGGGAGAATATTTCCAGAAAAATAAATTCAATGTGCATTACAAATGTTTGTATAAGAAAATATGGATAATCTTCATTTAAAATTATAAATTATACAAATATAAACGACATAGGGAGCAAGTGTTTCAGCAGGATTTTGTTCTAAAACAGATTATCTGTTTTCCATGGAAAATTAATTTGCAATTACCTTCCTGATCTATTTTTTTAAAGTAATTCTTCAAATTGATGTCGTTTTCACATTCATTGAAAGCAGTGAATTAGTTCATCACAGGGGAAAATACCATTCAACAGATTTTAAATAACCCACCAGGCGTAAAACTGATGGGACGATTCGACTGCCCGTTTTAAATCCCATCTGATTTTACTGCACATGGGCTGTAAATGTAGAGGTAGAAATGCATGAGCATACTGATTTATATATGTCAGTAGAAAATGAGGACGTAAAAACACTTTTACTCCCGGCTAGAATCCTGTGTGCGGGGGCTGAGGCAAGCGACAACACCCATAATCTCGGTAGCATTAGTTCCAGGCAATTTTAACTCCCGGGCCTCATTTGTATGCTCCTTAATGGTAGTCTGCCTGAAACCGGCGGTAAGCAACAGCTGGCCTGCGGACAGAAGCAGTATATTTGGAGTAGGAGGCGGTCGCCAGAACACAGATAGGTTTCGAGGGTATTGTGATGTGAGGAAAAGCTGGGGCAGTAGAGGCCGAAATTTTCTTTATGATGCTTGGGTAGCATCCCTACTCAGTTAATTAGTTAGACAGTTGATCAAAATAGAAAAACTGGATTTTGACCCAGTCGGACTGAGAAAGAAAGGCAAAAACTCTCTTCTCAAGGAAAGAATCAAACAAAACTGTAAAGACATTAGATCAACTCAGTGAGTGACATCCTCCAGTCTAGGTTCTGTTACATAATTTGTCGAGGTTGAACAATATAATATGTGTGTCGTCACCGCTCCTTACAAAGGATATATTGGCCTTGGAGTGTAGGAGTGAAGGAGTGTAGTACAGATACACCAGAATGTTACTGGGTCTCCAAGGGATAGATTATGAAGAGAGATTACATAAAATAGGCTTGTTCTCCCTGGAATATAGAAGGTTAAATGGTGATTTCATTGAAGTTGTTGGGATTTAAAAGGAATTTATAGGATAGATATTGAGAAACCTTTTCCGCTGGTGGGTGAATCTAGGACAAGGGAAAAAAACCTTAAAATCAGAGTCAGGACATTCAGGCAAGAAGTTAAGAAATATTTCTTCACGCACAGGATGGTGGCAGTGTGGAACGCTCTCCCATAAAAAAGCAGGTGATGCGAGCTTAATTAATCATTTTAAATCTGAGATGGATAGATTGTTGCAAGACAAGAGTATAAAAACATCTGGAGCCAAGTCAGGTGGATGAAGTTAAGATACAGATCAGCCATGATCTCATTGAATGCTGGAAAAGGCTCGAGGGGATGAATGGCCGCCTCCTGTTCCTATCTTCATATGTTCCAAAGAACAGCATCTTATAGAATCGTAGAACAGGCAAGAGGCTCCAGCTACAAATGACAGCTGCGGCAGACTCCCAATAAACAGAACCTATGTGCCCTAGCCAGCTCATTTCGAGCAGAGTCAAAACAAGATGAAGCTAGGAAAATATTCAATGGTAACAATAGATACAACTGCTTTTGGAGCAAGACGGTTATACGCCTTCTCAGCAATACTTAAATACACAGCAACCGATTGCTCTGTGTTATATTCTATCGAGTCATAACTAGATACTATGGAATATAAATTTATCTCAGTGGTAGCACAAAACTGACGACAGTGAATCAGCAGCCAGGTATAAAGTTGGAACAATTTTCTTTTCTATTGAATTCAATGGAAAATAAAGGCTGTGATTCTGAAACTGAGCCACAATTATATTGCAGAAGGGAGCCAATGTTATGGTCTGCAAAGCACAGTGCTACAGGTCACACTGAATTCAACCAGCTACTGCTGTGGTTTTGTATTTCTATATCCAGGCCGATGCAATGTTAAAGCAAGATATACTCACAGGAGATGATACTGATATTGAATAATTCTTCACCTCAGGCTTCACTGAAGAGGGTAATAAAGAGGAAAGTACAAGAGTAGAAGAATTTAAGAGGGTTATTACCACAATTAAGACAATATACAAACTTCAGAAGGACAAGTTCCCGGGTTCAGGTGGATTGCACCCACGGAAATGCAAAGAAACTAGGGAGGAGTTATCAGAGCGTCTAGTAACCTTATATAAAAAAATCAATACATCAAGGAGTACTGACAGAGGACTGGCAAACAGCAAATGCAATTGCTTTCTTTAAAATGTGAGATACAAAACATCCAGGAAACTATTATCTTAACGTAAGTAATGGGAAAGATTCAAGCATCTTTCATAAACGAAGTGAGTTGTGGGTCCGTGTGTTGCTCCCTCGCTACTGAAACAGAAGGTTGTGGGTTCAATCCCACTCCAGAGACTTGAGCACAAAAAAGTAGGCTGACACTCCAGTACAGTGCCGAGGGAATGCTGCAGTGTCGGAAATGCAGTCTTTCAGATGAGTCATTAAACCGAGGTCCAGTCTTCTCTCTCAGGTGGAAGTAAAAGATCCCATGGAATTATTTTGAAGAAGAGCAGGGGCGTTAGTAAAGGGAATTAAAGGTTACGGGGAGCGGGCAGGAATTTGGACATGAGTCTAGGTTCGGATCGGTCATGGCCCTGTGGGTAGCGGAGCGGGCCCAGGGGCCATGTAGCCTGATCCTGCTCCTATTTCATGTGTCTAATTCTGTTAGATTCAGGAGATGGTTCTGTGATAGTGGATTGGCGGTTAGGATCAGATCAGCCATGATCTTATTGAATGGCGGAGCAGGCTCGAGGGGCCGATTGGCCTACTCCTGCTCCTATTTCTTATGTTCTTATGTTATCCCCAGAGTTCCTGGCCAATATTTAATCCTCAACCAAAATAACAAAAACAGATTATCTGGTTATTATCACATTGCTCTTTGCAGGAGTTTTTTGCGTGCAAATTGGCTGCCGCCTTTCCTACATTACAACAGTGACTACACTTCAAAAGTGTTTCATTGGCTGTAAAGCAGTTTGGGACGTCCGGTGATAGTGAAGGGCGCTCTATAAATGCATGCGCTCTTTTTTCACAAATCAATTTGAGACGATTTATACAGTAAAAGCAGTTAGCATCGATTTCTAAATGGAAGGTCATGTTTCACGATCGTTATTGAATTGTTTGAAGAAATAACCGACCAGTTTGATTGCTGTATATATCGACTTTCAGTAGGCCATCAATAAGGATTAAAATATGTCTATAGAACCGAAAACAGAGTGTCGGAGTTAAGGCAATATTTTTGGACTGGTAGACAGTGGGGATGGGTGTCCTGCAGAGATTCGTGCTGGACCAATGTTGTTCAACATAAACATAAATGATTTGGACTCAGAATTTCGAAGTATAGTGTTGAAATTTATAGATGATACTCAAGTGGGACATTACGTCCTTCAGGAATTAAGGGGACAACAATGCAGCTTGCACACTAACAGCAACGGCTGAGACAGAAACCGGCAGAGGCAGCCCAGTCATGCTGACCACAAGTTATCGATGCTTTTCAAGATCAGATGGTACTAGCTCAGAAACAAAATCTATGGTGTTCAGACGGTATCAACAACAACCTATGGGACTGCAATACATGTGGTTTGAGCAAAGGTTACAAGCTGCAACAATAAGGTGAGATCATAAAGATCATGTGCATTATTGATAAGGGAGGAGGTACCTTAACGCTACAGGAGCTGGACTTGAATATAGGCAAAAGATTATGTGACGCGCGATAGGGAATTAGCCAATCAGCAACTGTGCACGCGGGCTTTAGGCCAATTAAACTATGTAACGGGATCGTGCACGGGACTGAGCTTGTATGATTGAATGTATAAAAGATTGCTTAAAATTTGCAACAGTAGAGAAGTCTCTACTGGTGCACCAGTAGAGATTATCTCCCCACCGGTGTAATAAAGACCATTTGAATAACGATCTGGAACTTTGTGTCTAGTGTTGGTTTAAAATTCTCCACGGCAATTGGCGTCACGAACAGGATTCCACATGGATGGGAGGCATGAGCGTGTGAAACCAAGCCAAAATCGTGAGTACCTTTAAACTGCTACGTTCAGTTAGGGCAAGACAACACCATTCCCTGACCACCGCCCCTAGGAATCAAAGAAACCTGAAGGTTTGATCGGTAGGTCAAACGGGCTTGGGGTTAGGGCAAAATACGCGGACTGTTTTGGCGTGGTATAAGTTGCAAGTAGTGCGCTGACTTTGGGACAAAGTACTTTACAGGCATACCTCTGACAACATAGGTTTCAAGTACGGTCTCACTCTGTGGGAGTACATAAGCGACGTACCTCTGACAACATCGGTTGCAAGTATGGTCTCACTCTACAGGAGTACGTAAGAGACATACTGCTAACAAGAACTTGACATGGAAAGTGGAAAAACTCGATTGGGGACCAGAGGGGTCTTTGATGCAGTGCCTAGCGGACAAGAATAAGAAATTAATTGAGAAAATGTTTAAAAATATTTGTCAACCTTATGACCCACCCACAAAACGGAGAGAGTGGTGGGACAAAGAAGCTAAACTAAGGGAGGGGAAAGCCCTCATTTTAGTTACTGGAGCATATTTAAACTTTGTAGATGTACTCGAATATGGACCAAAAACGGGTGCCCACAATGTAATCGGGTGTCAGTAATAGCAACAGCTCCTGTAAGGCCTACAGAGGTAAAAGTAGTGAACTGCGACGACATAGACAGAAAGGCATCTGAAAGTAATCTCGACAATGACGGCTGGAGGATACCACCCCCATATGACAGGATGAAAATGGCACCTATTAAAGTGGAGTTTATCCCAGGCACTCCAGCACTGTCAGTGCCAGCCGGAGTAGCCGTCGGTACAGTGCCCATCCCAGCAGTACCTCCACAGATAAAAGCCACTTACATATCCTTTTCCCGCGGAGATAAATTGAAACTGCTGCAATTACTGCCGGTTTGAAAACGCCGACAGAGTATTGCAGAATTTTGGTAAAAACGAAGAGAAATGAGATTATGTAATAACTTCCACAATCGAGATGTTACAGGACGAGTAGGAGCAAAGATGAGTGAAACAATGTGGAGTCACAGCACACGTAACAGAATTACTGGCCCTCATTGAGGCATTAAAATTAGCAGAAGGGAAACGAGTAAATGTATATACGGATAGTAGATATGCATTTGCAGTGATACATGATTAAATGACAGCTTGGAGTAGGATAGGATATGTAACCTCCGGTGGGAGGCATATAAGGCATAAATAAACTGTTAGAGAATTAGTGGAAGCAGCAAAGGGACCGAAGGAGGTAGCAGTGATTAAGATAAAAGCTCACCGCAAGGTAGAGAAGGAGCACCAGAAAGGGAACATGCGAGCCGATGAAGCAGGTAGCGCAGCGGCAGGCACCGAAATCCCAGTATCCACAGCAGAATGCAGAATAGGAGAAGAGGAGGTACACATTAAGGGAGTACAGGAAGAAACTGATATAGAGGAGCAAGAACATTGGACAAAAATCAGAGCTATAAGGGGAGGGGATGGAATATGGAGCTCCCCGTTGTATCCAAGGGAGCTTGTTATAAGTATACCACGAGCCTGATTATGGAGGGCGGAACAGAGTGATAAACAGGTTAAGCAAAGATTGGTGGTGGAGTGGCAAGGGACAGGAGGCAGCAAGACATTGCTGACGTTGCATCATTTGTGGACAGCATAACCCTGGAAGGCCCATAAATGTTAGAATGGCACACCAGCCTCGACACAAGGGCCCCTGGGAAACTATCCGGATAGACTTTACCGGATCCACACCCAGTACTCGAGGGAAGAAATACTGCTTGGTGATTATAGATCAATTCACTGGGTGGGAAGAAGCATTCCCGACCTGAGACTGCAGTGCGAAGACAGTGGGCCAAATACTCACATATGATGTAATCCCAAGATGCGGGGTCCCACTGCAGATCAACTCGGATCAGGGAACTAACATCACAGGAGAAGTCATGAAGGAAGCCTATAGACTGCTAGGAATAAGGCAGAGACTCCACATCCCATATCACCCACAAAGTTCAGGAATGGTAGAACGCATGAACCGAACCCTAAAAACAGCATTAGCCAAAGCTATAGCTGAAACAGGACAGGAATATGTGGACGTCCTTCCGTGTATCCTAATGAGACTAAGGGACACCCAAACAGAGTAACCGGATTAACACCGTATGAACTTATGACCGGACGAGCAATGCACTTACCAGAGGGAGTAGCATCCGGCAGCGACGGACTGGGACCCAAGAAGGATAGAATTAATAGTAATGTTCAAACATTAGACAACCAGTTTAGATAAGAGGTAAAGGTGCTACAGGACATTAGAGATAAGGATTATCAACCCCAAGGGTTATTAGAGCCCTTACCACAGGTGGGCGAACGAGTGTTTGTCAAAGTCCCAATAGAATGGTCAGGATTCTCCCCTAGATGGACCGGACCATTGGAAGTCATCATGACCAGTGACACGTGCGCATGCGTAGACATGAGAGGAATGGGTAGACGGAAACATTGGAAACAACTGAAACGATATAGCATTAACCCAAACGACCTTAAATCACACAGGAATGATGGACCAGACGCCAAAGATGTACTAACACCTGGGGGCGACCAGATTTCTGCTTAATTTACAGTTAACATGGGCCTCGTACGGCGGACACTCGAGGCACACTCCCTAAGTTCTACCCACAGAATGTTGCCTCTAATCACCACGTTCCTGATAATATTAGGGACACCACAAGCTGCCCAAGGAACAGAACACATCCTGAAAAATCGCGAACATCCAGAGGACCAGGGAGACCCGAAATGCCAGCAGGTCCTCGTGGGGGAGGGAATATATTTGACATGTATATTCTGGTGGGAGGGCACCGAGACCCCCCTCGGAATGCGTCGAATTTTTCGCGGGTGTATGGGGACACAAACCATGATATTGGGCGTCGCGATAATGTACAATAGGACCTTGTGTATTGAATCTGATAGTAAAAGGGTATGGATGAATGTCCGGACCTATCAGAGATGTATACAGATTAAGTTTGAGTATTTACCAGGGATGTCACAGGTATTACATACCTGTAGAAACGTGTGGCCGCACGTTAACTATGTGCAGTGCCTTACCGCACAGGGTACCCACACAGGTATGAATATATCAGACATCGTCGGGGAGGGTTGCCGGATACAAGACAGGGAATTCTTCCCGAATTTGGACGATCACCAGCCTCACGTCTTTGCAATGTGCGTTAAGGCCATGCAGAGGTTTAAGCCTACGTTGTACATTTGTGCACAAGATGATGAGACCTGTCAATCCCCACTAATCCGGGTAGGGTGGGCTGAACATTGGCCAACAGCCCCAGGCCAGCAACACGAGCTCTCACAAAGTCTACGACATCCCCTCCTCCAATACAGTTCCCAATCCTAACCAATGGACACCGAGCGGTGTGGTCTTGCGAATGGAGGGGACCCAGTTATCTGACATACTGACTGGCTTAAGTAACGGCACATACCTTATAAATGCCCTGGATACCCAATCCGTGAAAGCAAGCTCAGAGAGTCTTAAAGAGACCATGCAGATTTTGCTCCAGAGGCACACGGGGGAGGTCCGGAATGGAGTAGACTTGGGGCAGCAGACCACCAAGATATTATTACAGGGGCTTCCGATAATGAAGCGGCATGCGACCACCATTAACCGCGTAATTGATCGAGAATACGAGGATGCCACCAATGGATTGAAGTGGGACACTTATCATGCATATGGGGAATGGATGATAGGACAAGCCCGACATAACCTGGACCAGATGCAGGCAGGTAGGGTCCCCGACTGGATCAACAGTACCCACCAACTTCAGCTGGCACAGCACCCAGGATCACTGATATAAAAGCAGAAAATGCTGGAGATACTCAGCAGATCATGCAGCATCTGTGAAGAGAGAAACAGAGCTAACGTTTCAGGTGGATGACCTTTCGTCAGAACTGGAGAAAAGCAGGAAATGGAACAGATTTTTAACAAATGTAGGTGCTGGGAAAGCGGGGAGGGGATTCAACAACAAAAGGGAAGGTCTGAGATAGGGTAGAATGCAGGAGAGGTTAAGAGACATTCAGAGACATTCAAGGCAAAAGGAGATGGTACTGGGTGGGACAGGTTAAGAAACATAGGATGGCTCTAGATGAAGTTTAAATTGCGCTGGCAGAACAAAAGGCAGCTGCCATGTGCGAGAGAAGAAAAAATGGCACAGACAAAAAGTGTGGATAAAAAATATGTATATGAGGTTATGATCTGTAATTGTTGAAATCTATGTTGAGTCCAGAATGCTGTAAAGTGCCTTATTGAAAGATGAGGCACTTTAAGATGATCTCGTCACCCAGAATCAGTGGATAGCTGTGTACTAAAGGGCATGACACGAGTCTACCCTATGACGGGTGGGTGCACTGACTCTCACACCTCGTTAGTAGGAATGATGCTTATGATCGCGATAATGACTGGAGATGCGAAACCATACCCGCAGTATTAGGTAGAGAACATAGGACTCGTCAGGGGAAGGGACTACCTGCAGTATTAACCAATGGATCAATACGCAATCAAAACAAAAGGAACCATGAGAGGGGCCTCATTGACTGGGTGCCACAGGGAAGGAAGCCTAACGATCTGCCCACACCCGGTGGGACAAGGTAATAAAGATGAATGCAGGTTCAGTTAGACTATCTGATTTGTGCTGGAAATGAGCCCAGCAGAATCTGATCCGACCCAATCTGCCTACCGGGGAAAGTGTGAGTATTGTGTGGAGACAACCCAACGGACGTACGACAATGGTGGACTAACATGTAACATCATTAACCCCAACCTCTGCATCACCCCCAGCTTACCCATGACAATCGGGCGTGCACGGATGACATACATTCACGCACGAAAAACGGTCACCCGGAACCTAACAGACGAGATCAGAGTGGACCTGGGCTATATGAGCAACACCTTGAAGCGTCCATCATGCATTTCTCAGAGGATTCAAAAAACCTTAGCGACCCTCTGCAGGATAACATTAAACGGCACAACATCCTAGAACAAGAATTGCAGAATCTAGACAAGGAGATGGAAACTGAACTCCTAAGATCCCATGGTATGAAAAGGCCTGGAACTGGGGCTTGAATGTAGATATCCACCCTTGGATCCGCATCATCTCTCACGCGCTGCTACCACTACAATTAGTATTCATATTAGGTTGGCTTACAATGACTTGTGCTGCTTGATCGAAACGCAGGACCAAAAACAAGGCAAAGGCGATAGTTAAGGAACAGAGTAAGCTGCTCAAACGTGTGCAAGACGAAGAAATTATGAAGCTCTAGAAGCACTACATGCCCCCAAACTAGCAGCTGGCCACTGCAAGCGGGGCGGGGCACCTAAGGAAGTACTAGTATTAATTGGTCATCTTAGGTAGATTAGCCAAGGACCAAAAGGGGAGACTGAAGTGGGACATTGCGTCCTTCATGAATTAAGGGGTTAACAATGCAGCTTGCACACTAACATCAACGGCTGCGACAGAAACCGGCGGAGACAGCCCCGACATGCTGACCACAAGGTCTCGATGCTTTTCAAGATTAAATGGTGCTAGCTCTGAAACAACATCTATATTGTTCAGACGGTATCAACCACAAACTATGGAACCTAGAGACATGTGGTTCGAGTAAAGGTTACAAGCTGCAACAATTAGGTGAGAGCATAAAAATCCTGTGCTTTATTGATGAGGCAGGCGGTACCTTAATGCTGCATGAGCTAGATTAGAATTATTGGCGAATGATTATGTGAAGGGAGGTAGGGTATTTGCCAATCAGCAACTGTGCACGCGGGCTTTAGGCCAATTAAACTGTGTAACGGGATCATGCATGGGACTGCGCTTGTATGATTGATTGTATAAAAGATTGCTTAAAATTTGTAACAGTCTCCTGGTGCGCCAGTAGATATTATCTCCCCACTGGTGTAATAAAGACCATTTGAATAACGATCTGAAACCTTGTGTCGAGTGTTGGTTTAAAGTACTCCACAACAGTACCAAATTAGGAGAATAGCTCCGAGGACTGCAATAAACTTTAGGAAGACATAAACAGTCTTTCAGAATGGGCAGATAAATAGCACATGGAATTAATAGAGAGAAGTATGATGTGGTTTCTTTCGCCAGGAGGAATAAGCAGGGCATTTATTCCTTGGAACGTTATCCTATCGATGGAAACTTAAACATCCTTACACTCGAAAAGTCCCTATTATATCATCAATATTGGTGCAGTCCTCCTTTAATTACATTTTTTCCATAGACTGAAATCATTTCCCTGGTGAAAGAAGAAAAGTAACTCCTGTGAAAATCACAGCGGAATGGAAAAACCTCACAAATAATCTTCAAAAGGCAAAACATGAATTACATTATATACAGAATGGCATCACAGTAAACAAGGAGAGGGGCTGCAGCCCGCCAATAGGACAGTTCTGTACTAGGAAGTGACGGAGCGTGTTACAACCCAAAAGCCATCAACAGCCATCCAATTGGATGCAGCCACAGGATCATATAGCGGCTCCGCACGAACACTGGCGCGGAATGGCAATTAGCAAATTTTACTGGATGTTTCTTTGTTATTTTTATTTCGTAACTTGTTCGAATGAATTTTGATTGCAGTTTAAAAATTTTACTGAAAAGGAAGTGGACCCAATTAGGAGTAATTGAGCCGGGCTGTCAATCAGGCTTTGAGGGGCGGGGCTGTCAATCAGACTGTGAGCGGCGGGGCTGTCAATCAGAGAGTTTGGGAGCGGGTCTGTTAATCAGACTGTGAGGGGTGGAGCTGTCAATCAGACTGTCAGGGGGAGGGGCAGTCAATCAGAATGTGAGGGGGTGGGGCTGACACTCAGATTGTGTGGGGCGGGGCTATCAAGGAGACTGTGAGGGGGCGGGGCTGTCAATCAGACAGTGAGCGGCGGGGCTGTCAATCAGACAGTGAGGCGCGGGTCTGACCATCAGACTGTGAGGGGCGGAGCTGTCAATCAGACTTTGAATGGAAGGGGCTGTGAGTGAACGTCCGGGCTGCCAATCAGACTGAGGGTGGCGGTGCTAGCAATGAGACTGTGGGGGCGGGGATAGCAATCAGGTTGTGAGGGGCACACTGTGAATCAAACTGTCTGGGGCGTGGCAGCCAAACAGACAGTGATGGGCGGGGCTGTGAGTGAGTGGCCGGGATGTCAATCAAAATGTTTGGGGCAGGGCTGGCAATCAGTCTCTGAGGTGCGAGGCTGTCAATCAGACTGTCCGGGGCGGGGCTGTCAATCAGACTGTGAGGGGCGGGGCGGTCGATCAGACACTGAGCGGACGGGGCTGTCAATCAGACACTGTGGGAGCGGGGCTGTCAATCAGACTGTGAGGGGCGGTGCTTTCAATCAGACTGTGAGGGGGAGGGGCAGTCAATCCGAGTGTGAGGGGCGGAGCTGTCAATCAGACTGTGAGGGGCGGGGTTGTCAATCAGACTGTGAGGAGGTGGGGCTGTCAATCAGACTGTGAGGGGTGGGGCTATCAATCAGACTGTGAGGGGGCGGGGTTGTCAATCAGACAGTGAGCGGCCGGCCGGTCAATCAGACAGTGAGGCGCGGGTCTGTCCATCAGACTGTGAGGGCGGGGCTGTCAATCAGACTTTGAAGGGAAGGGGCTGTGAGTGAGCATCGGGGCTGTCAATCAGACTGAGGGTGGCGGAGCTGGCAATGAGACTGTGGGGTCGAGGCTATCAATCAGGTTGTGAGGGGCACACTGTGAAATAAACTTTCTGTGGCGTGGCAGCCAACCAGACGGTGATGGGCGGGGCTGCGAGTGAGTGGCCGGGATGTCAATCAAAATGTTTGGGGCGGGGCTGTCAATCAGACTCTGAGGGGCAAAGCTGTCAATCAGGTTCTCTAGGGCAAGGCTGTCAATCAGACTGTGAAGCGCAGGGCTGTCTATCAGACTATGAGGGGCGGAGCTGTCAATCAGACTGTGAGGGGCGGGAATGTCAATCAGATTGTGAGGGACAGGGCTGTTAATCAGTATGTGAGCGGCGGGGATGTCCATTTGACTGAGGGGCGGGGCTGTCAATCAGACTGTGAGGGGCGGGTCTGTCATTCAGACTGTGAGGTGTGGGGCTGTCAATCAGACTGTGAGGGACAAGGCTGTCAATCAGAATGTGAGGGGCGGGGCAATTCATCAGACTGTGAGGGGCATGGCTGTCAATCAGACTGTGAGGGGCGGGGCTGTCATTTAGACTGTGAGGGGCGGGGCAGTCCATCAGACTGTGAAGGGCGGGGCTGTCAATCAGACTGTGAGGGGCATGGCTGTCAAACAGACTGTGAGGGGCAGGGCTGTCCATCAGGCTGTGAGGGGCGGGGCTTTCAATCAGACTGTGAGGGGTGGGGCTGTCAATCAGACTGTGAGGCGTGGGGCTGCGAGTGAGGGAGCTGGGGCAAAATGATTTTTAAAAATGTACTTTTCTTTAGATCATCACATCACTACTCACCCACATAAATAGGCCCTGTATTAAAATGAAGGCGATTCTGTCGGGTTTGTGTATGAATTTACTCAGGAAAAATCGCGATGTAAATAAGAAGGGCAGATTTAGGAACAATAGATTAACTATTGTGCTGCTGGGTGTACACAATAGGCCACCAATTGTTTTTTTATTCGGTCCAGGAAGCGGGTGTCGCAGGCAAGGCCTGCATTTATTGCCCATCCCTAATTGCCTTTGAGAAGGTGGTGGTGAGCTGCCTTCTGGAACCACTGCAGGCCGTGTGGTGAAGGCACTCCCACAGTGGTGTGAGGGAGGGAGTTCCAGGATTTTGAGCCAGTGACGATGAAGGATCGGCGATATAATTTGAAGTCAGGATAGTGCATAACTTAGAGGGGGACATGTAGGTGGTCGTGTTCCTATTCACCTGCTTCCCTTGTTTTTCTGGGCGATAGAGGACGCGGGTTCGGGAGGTACTTTCAAAGATGCCTGGTGAGTTGCTGCAGTGCATCTTGCCCATTGCAACCATGGTGCGCTGGTGGTGCAGGGAATGAATGTTTTAAGTGGTGGATAGGGTGCCAATTTATTGGGCTACTTTCTCCTGGATGGTGTCGAGCTTCTTGAGTGTTGTTGGATCTGTGCTCATCCATGAAACTGGAGAGTATTCCATCACACTCCTGACTTGTGCCTTGTGGATGGTGGAAAGGCTTTGTGGAGAAGGAGGTGAGACATTCACTGCAGAATACCTAGCGTCTGACTCGCTCTTTTTGCCACCATATTTATGTGGCTGGTTCAGTTAAGCTTCTGGTCAATGGTGACCCCCAGGCTATTGATGGTGGGCGATTCCTTGATGGTAATGCTGTTGAATGTCAAGTGGAGGTTGTTAGACTCTTGCTTGTCTGAACCCGCGTCCTCTAGCACCCAGAAAAACAAGGGAAGCAGGTGAATAGGAACACGACCACCTATATGTCCCCCTCTAAGTTACGCACCATCCTGACTTCAAATTATATCGCCGATCCTTCATCGTCACTGGCTCAAAATCCTGGAACTCCCTCCCTCACACCACTGTGGGAGTGCCTTCACCACACGGCCTGCAGTGGTTCCAGAAGGCAGCTCACCACCACCTTCTCAAGGGCAATTGTCTGACACTTGTGCGGCGTGAATGTTACTTGCCACTTAGCAGCCCAAGTTTGAACATCCTCCAGGCCGCTGCATGCAAGCATGGACTGCTTCATTTTATGAGGAGTTGCGAATGTAATTAAACACTATGCAATCAACAGTGAACATCGCTGTGCAACAAGGGTTCACACTACTTGAGTACCTCAATATTCTTTCAGCGCAGTCTGAGATGTCAGCACACGTGTATTTAAAATTTAAAACAGCTTTCTGCTGAGCATGGTTTGTAAATTGACTGACAAGATTTGGGGGAAAAGATATCTTCAGGGGATGATAGCAGTAGGGTGTGCAATATTCCTTCAGGCATATCTGAATGTGTCAACTTGATAACTCTGTTTTGGAAGTGGAAACTTTTATTGCAGCAGTGAAAGAATTAGGGCTGTTAATGCCTGGACGTTTTGTTTATGTATTTATTGTTTTGGCATTTGTTTGTATCCTTGAGGTACCATAACTTACTGGGAGTATGCATGGAATTTAGTGATCAAAGGCAAAATTTAGTATCAGAAATGTCCTGGGACTGAGATGATGGGCCTTCAACAACTACAACCATCATCCGTTGTGCTAGGCATGACTACAGGCAGACGAGAGATTTCCCACTGCTTCCTATTGACATAAAGTTTAGTAGAGCTTCCTGATGCCACTTCGTTCAAATGCTGCCTTGATGACACGGGCAGTCACCCTCAGCTCACTTCCGGAATTCAGCTCTATTGTCCATGTTTGCACCAAAGCTGTAATGAAGTCTGGAGCCACGTGGTCCTGGACGACTGAGCAACTGTGAGCAGGTTATTGGTGAGTAAGTGCCGCTTGATAGCACTGTCGATGACACCTTCCATCACTGCTGATGATTGAGAGTAGACTGATGGGGCAGTAATTGTTGGATTTGTCCTGCTATTTGTGGACAGGACATACCTGGGCAGTTTTCCACATTGTCGGGTAGATGCCAGTGTTGTAGCTGTACTGGAACAGCTTGGCTAGAGGCGCGGCTAGTTCTGGAGCAAAAGCCTTCAGCACGATAGCTGGGATATTGTAAGGGCCCATAGCCCTTGCTATATCCAGTGTGCTCAGCCATTTCTTGATATCACATGGAGTGAATGAAATTGGCTGACGACTGGCTTCTGTGATGATAAGTATCTCAGGAGGAGTCCAATGTGCATCTACACTTCTGTCTGAAGATGGTTGCAAATGCATCAACCTTGTATTTTGCACTCACGTTCTGGGCTCTGCCATCCATGAGGATGGGGATATTCATGCAGCCTCCTCCTTCCGATAGTTGTTTAATTGTCCAACACCATTCACAACTGGATGTGGTAGGTCTTCAGAGCTTTGATCTTCACCGTTGATTGTGGGATCACTTAGCTCTGTCTATAGCATGCTGCTTCCGCTGTTTAGTATGCACGTAGTCCTGTGTTACAGCTTCCCTAGGTTGGCATCTCATTTTTAGGTATGCTTGGTGCTGCCCCTGGAATGCTCTTCTACACTTCTCATAGAAGCAGGCTGGTCCCCTGGCTTGATAGTTATGGTAGAGTGAGGGATATGCCGGGCCATGAGGATACAGATTGTGGTGGAATACAATTCTGCTGCTGCTGATGGCCCACAGTGCCTCATAAATGCCCAGTCTTGAGATGCTGGATGTGAATCTGTCCCATTTAGCTTGCTGGTTGTGCGACACAACACGATGGAGAGTGTCCTTAGTGTAAAGACGGGACTTTGTCTCCACAAGGACTGAGCGGTGGTCATTGCTACAAATGCTGTCATTGGCAGATGCATTTGCGACAGGTAGATTGATGAGGACGAGGCCAAATAGGTTTTCAAACGTGTTGGATCTCTCACCAACTGCCATAGGCCCAGACTGGCAGCTATATCTTTTAGGGCTCGACAAGCCCGGTCAGTAGTGGTGCTACCGAGACACTCTTGCTGATGGAATTTGAAATCCCCCACCCAGGGAAAATTCTGTGCCCTTGCTACCCTGAGCGCTTCTTCTAAGTGGTGTACAACATGGAGGCGTACTGATTCGGCAGCTGAGGGAGGGCAATAGGTGGTAATCAGCAGGAGGTTTCCTGGCCCATGCTTTTCCTGAAGCCATGAGATTTCATGGGGTCTGGAGTCAATGTTGAGATCTCCCAGGACCACTACATTCCATATAGCACTCTGCCACCACTTCTGGTGAGTGTGTCCTGCCGGTGGGACAGGGCATACCCAGGGATGGTGAAAGAGCATTCTGGGATATTAGCTGTAAGGTATGATTCTGTGAGTATGACTATGTTTGACTAATCTGTGGGGCAGCTCTACATATTTTGCCACAAGTCGCCAGATGTTAGTGAGGAGCACTTTGCAGGGTGGGCTGTGCTGGGTGTACCATTTTCATGTCCGAAGCCGGGGCCTGTTTCGATCCAGCTGGTCCATCCGGTGTTATTCTTATTATTGTTTCTCACAGCAGTTTGATACATTTGAGTGGCTTGCTAGGCCATGTCTTAGAGCGGTTAAGAGTCAACCACTTTGCTGTGGATCGGGAGCCATATATAGGCCAGACCAGGTAAGGACGGCAGGTTTCCCCTTCCCTACAGGACATTAGTGAACTAGGTGAGGTTTTACAAAAATCCAAGACCGGAGGAGGCAGACCTGTGTGGGATTGGCAGCGTGACCTGAGAGAAGGTGGAACGGCCATGAAAGAGCACAGCATAGGATGCCCGACACTGGAGTGCTGCGAGTTGGGAAAGAGTCCAAGAGTGGGAGCAGTCAAACAACAACAACTGCGGAACCACTAAAGTGACGCTACAACCAGGGAAGAAGCTGATTGGTAAGTAGGACCAGGTGAGTATTTCTACATTCCGGTCGTTGAAGTAAAATTAAGGTCTCTAGTTTAGAGTAAGTAGTGTTTAAAGGGAAGTAAGGTCCCTAGTGTATTTAATATTCTTTAAGTTAAAGGAAGTAACAGGAGTAAATTAATGGTAGGACATGGCAGGGCAACTCGGCAGCATAGAGTGCACCTCCTGTGCTATGTGGGAAGTCAGCGACACTTTCCTTGTCCAGGGCGAACACATGTGCAGGAAGTGTCTCCAGCTGCAGCTACTCGAAATCTGCATTTCGGAGCGGGAGCTGCCGCTGGAGCCACTGTGGAGCATCCGCGAAGCTCAGATTTCCATGGATAGCACATTTAACGAGTTGGCCAGACCACAGGTAAAGAATGCACAGGCAGGCAGGGAACGGGGTCCGTCAGACAGAGTAAAATAACTAGGAAGATAGTGCAGGAGTCCCCTGCGTCCATCTCCCTCTCCAACAGATTTTCCATTTTGGATACTGCCGGGTGAGATGGTTTCGCAGGGCAATGCTGCAAGAGCCAATTCCGTGGCACTACGAGTTGCTCAGCTGCACACGAGGGGAGGAAAAAGAATGGGAGAGCAATTGTGATAGGGGATTCTCCCGTAAGGGGAATAGATAAACGTTTCATTTGCTGCAGACATGACTCCAGGATGGATGTTGCCTCCCTGTTGCGAGGGTCAAGGATGTCACTGAATGGCTGCAGGGAATTCTAAAGAGGGAGGGCGAACAGGCAGTGGTTATGGTTCACATTGGTACCAGCGACATAGGTAGAAAGAGGGATGAGAAGTGCAACAAGAATTTAGGGAGCTAAGTAGCAGATTAAAAAGCACGACCTCAAAGTTTCTAATCCCTGGATTACTCCCGGTGCCAGGTGCTAGTCAATATGGGAATAGGAGGACAGGGCAGATTAATGCGTAGCTAATGAATTGGTGCAGGAGGGAGGGCTTTAGTTTCCTGGATCACAGGCTCTGTTTTTGGGGAAGGTGGGACCTGTACAAGTCAGACAGGTTGCACATAAACCGGAATGTGGCCAACATCCTTGCGGCGAGGTTGCTAGTACTGTTGGGGGAGGGGGTTTAAACTAACTTGCTAGGGGGATGGGATAAGGTGTGGTGGCATAGTAGGGGCTGACGCACAGCCAAATATAGAGGAAAAAACAAGTCAGCCTGGAAGGCAGAGCAAATATGCAACGGAACAAAGGAATATGGCAAGGCTGGCTGGCATTTATTTTAATGCAAGGAGTCTTGCGAGTAAGGCAGATGAATTGAAGGTGTTGATGAACACATGGGGGTACGATATTGTTGCTATCACAGGGACATGGTTGAGGGAGGGGCAGGACTGGCAGCTCAATATTCCACGGTAGGGAATCTTCAGGCGAGACAGAGTGGAGTGTAAAAGCGGAGGGGGTGTTGCAATATTAATCAAGGAGTCAATGTTTGCTGTAAGGAGGGATGATATCTCAGCAGGTTCCTCTAATGAAGTCATGGGTAGAGGTTAACAACAAAAAGGCTGCAAGCACTTTGCTGTGAGTGTACTACTGGCCTCCAAACAGTCAGGGGGAGATAGAGGAACAGATATGTGGAAATAATAGTGTAATAACAGTAGGGGATTTCAACTTCCGCAATAAAAACTAGGATAGTCAGATTGTGACAGGCTTAGAGGGTGCAGAATTTTTAAAGTGCATCCAGAAGAGTTTTTTGAGCCAGCATGTCGAAAGTCCTACAAGAGAGGGGGCGGTACTGGACGTAATTCTAGGGAATGCAGCCGGGCAATTGGTAGAAGTCTCAGTAGGAGAACATTTTGGTGACAGAGACCATAATTCGGTGAGATTTAAGGTAGTCATGGAAAAGGACAAAAATGGACTGGAAATAATGGTTCTAAATTGGGGGAAGGCCGATTTTAATATGAAAAGGCAGGATCTGTCCAAAGTGAACTGGAATCAGCTGCTTGTAGGAAAATCGACATCTGATCAGTCAGAGTCTTTCAGAAAGTAAACAGAGAGAGTACAATGGCAACATGTTCTCATAAAGGTCGAGGATGGGACCAACAAGCACATAGAACCGTGTATGTCAAGGAATATACAAGAATGGATTAGGAATAAAAGGGTGGCTATTGGCAGATATAAAAGACTGAAATAAATGGAAGCACTGGAGGAGTATCGAAAGTGCAGGGGGGTATTTAAAAAAGACATTTGGAGAGCGAAGAGGGGCCATGAAAATAAACTGGCGGGCAAAATAAATGAAAATCCCAAGCTGTTTTATAAGTATATTAAGGGCAAGACGATAACCAGGGAAATAGCAGGGGCGATTAGTGAACAAAGTGGCAATCTCTGTGTAGATCTGGCAGATTTGGGCCAGGTTTTAAATGAATATTTTGCACGAATGTTCATTATGGAGAAGGACAATTTAGGCATAGATAGCAGGCAAGGGGATTGAGATATACATTAACAAATTATTATTGAGAGGGAGGAGGTACAAACGGTTTCAGCGGGCTTAAAAGTGGATACATCTCCAGGCCCAGACGACATGTATCCCAGGCTGCTGTGTGAGTCAAGGGAAGAGATTACAGGGTCTCTGACACAAATATTCCGAAAATCTCTGTCCACAGGGGAGGTGCCAGAGGACTGGAGGACAGCAAACGTAGTACTATTATTCAAAAAGATAGTAAGGATAAACTAGGGAATTAAAGGCCAGTGAGCCTAACATCAGTAGCAGGGAAATATTGGAAAATATTCTGGGGGGCAGAATTAGTCTCCACTTGGAGAGGCAAGAATAAATCAAGAATAGTCAGCATGACTTTGTCAGGGGGAGATAATGTCTAACCAATTTGATTGAATTTTTTGAGTGGGTGACTTGGTGTGTGGATGAGGGCAGTGCAGTTGATATAGTCTACATGGACTTCAGTGAGGGTTTTGACAAAGTCCCGCATGGGAGGCTGGTCAAGAAGTTAAGAGCCCATGGGATCCAGGGCAAGTTGGCACATTGGATACAAAATTGGCTTAGTGGCAGGAGGCAGAGTGTGATGGTCGAAGTTTTTTTCTGTGATTGGAAGCCTCTGTAATGTAATGTACTACAGGGATCGGTGCTGGTTCCTTTGCTGTTTCTAGTGTACATTAATGATTTAGATATGAATGTAGGAGGTATGATCAGTAAGCTTGCAGATGACACAAAAATTGGTGGAGTGGCAAATAGCGAGGAGGGAAGCCTAAGGCTATGGGACGATACAGACAGTTTGTTCAGATGGGCAGTATAGTGGCAAATATTATTTAACCGTGAAAAATGTGAGGTGATCCATTTTGTGAGGACTAAAACGGCAAGGGAATAAACAATGAAAGGTAGGACCCTAGGAAGGACAGAGGAATAGAGCGACCTTGGTGTGCATGTACATAGATCGCTGAAAGCAGCAGGACAGGTAGATATGTGATTAAAAGGCATATGGGATACTTACCTTCATTAGCCGAGGCATAGAATATAAGAGCAGGGAGGTTATGATGGAACTGTACAAAACGCTAGTTAGGCCACAGCTGGAATACTGTGTGTAGTTCTGGTCGCTACACTATAGGAAGGATGTGATTGTATTGGAGCGGGTGAAGAGGAGATTCATCGGGATGTTGCCTGGACTGGAGCGCTTCAGCTATGAAGGGAGACTGGACAGGCTGGGGCTGTTTTCCTTAGAGCAGTGAAGGCTGATGGGTGACCTGATTGAGGTGTACAAAATTATGAGGGGCATAGATAGGGTAGATAGCAAGTATATTTTCCCCTGAGTAGAGGGGTCAATAAGCAAGAAGCATAGTTTCAATATAAGGGGCAGAAGGTTTAGAGGGGGTTTGATGAAAAACTTTTTCACCCAGAGTGTGGTTGGAATCTGGAACTCACCGCCTGAAAGTGTGGTAGAGGCAGGAACCCTCAGAACATTCTGAAGCATTTAGATGGGCACTTGACATGCCATAGCTTACAAGGCTACGGGCCAAGTGCTGGAAAATGGGATTAGAATAGACAGGGCTTGATGGCCGGTGCAGACACGATGGGCTGAAGGGCCTCTTTCTGTGCTATATAACTCTATGACTGTAATAGTTTCATGGTCACCATTACTGATTCTACCTTGTTATTCCAGATGTATTTAATTAACTGAATTATAATTCCTGAGATGCCTGCTGGGATTTGAACTCATGCTTCCGAATCATTAGGCCAGGCTTACTGGATTCATAATCCAGTATCGTAATCACTATGCTACCGTTCCTGACGAAATGGTCGGATAGAGATAGAGCAGCAAATTTGCATCCAAATTACAGAAATATGCAATAATACAGAGTAATGAAAGTGAGTGGCTTCAATTATCCCAATAAAGACTGTTACAGGGCAAAGAGCGGGTAGAATACCTTGTGTTTGCAGCCTAACGATGAAGGAAACAGTGTTGCTCTTGGATCTCGTTCTGGGGAATGAAGTGGGATAAGTGGAGCATGTTTCAGTAAGTGAGCATCTGCAAAAGAGTGATCACAATATCACATGGCAGCGGCTGATTTAATTTTCTTGCTATTTGGAGTAATTCTGCATCAGATTAACGATGTTTATTTCCCATATTCATTCCTGAACTATACTCCGATATGTAGTCTCAATATCGCCCTGCTTTACTTTTTGATTGATTGCTCTGTCTGGCTAAGTGTGGCTTATACCTTTGATCGATGTGTCGCTATTTGTTACCAAACGTTGCGAACAAAATATTGCACCGAAAAAATGTGGCTGTGGTGATAGCAGTGGTGTGTCTCTTAAGCTTTTTAGAAAATGTTCCTCTGTACCTTGTATTTGAACCTCGGAAAATAATTGACAATGTATCATGGCCCTGCTATGTAAAATCAGGCTTCTATATCGTGCCCATAGGGTAGCATTTTTGTGGTTTGAAACCTTTTTAACCCCATTTGCACCATTTGCGTTGATCGTGATGCTCAATACCCTGACCATCAGCCACATTGTACTGGCCAATTCAGCGAGGAGCGGTCTCCGAGTAAACAACAGGGTTCAGAGTCACACTGATCCAGAGATGGAGAACAGAAGGAAATCAATCATTTTGCTGCTTGCTATATCTGGCAATTGTATACTGTTATGTTTGGTAACTGTCATAGTTTTCCTGTGGAATTTACAGATACTCAATTTACGGAAGCAAAATACATCGACTCATTCACCATTGCGGAACAATTCGGGTATAGGCTGAGGTGTTTGAGTGCTTGCACAAAAACGTTTATTTATGCAGTGTCCCAGAGCAAATTCAGAGAGGAATTAAAGAATGTAATTCAGCGTCCCTTGGCTCCCATTACTAATGTAATCAAACAATTTAAATGATCCACGGACCTAAAACGTAATTTCATCTATCGCAAGTGAGCAGAAGTTGTTCAATTGACATCTACAAACAGGAATCTCCAAAGGAAATGTAAGCTGTAATCTGTTCCCCATATTAGTTGTGATTTTGTCGGAGCTGAAAGATGCTTGGGATATTATTAAATTTTGCCGATATTGTATGACAGGCGACTTAGGATCTGAAATACAAATAAGAACTTTTCCGATCCAAAATAAAATATATTAGACAGACATATCTGTTGCTTTTACGGATCTAAACCCAATATCGGTTTCCTTAACATTTCCCGCAACCCTTACTCCTGTCTGCAAAACATTTACGTATTAGTTCAAACGGCTATCTATTCCTATCAAAGGATTAATTTTGTAAACGTGACATAAAAATTATTATTTAATATTTTAGTGTCTTATTGGGGTGATCTCCATTCAATTATCTGTCAATAGTATGAAGGGAGATTCCCTTCGCCTATTGGCTGTCCTGGCCCACGTGTTCCTCGTGGTGCTTGCGAACTGCATGCAACCCTGGCCCCTATGCATTTCGACTGTGGAGAGCTCCAGGAATGGATGTGTTCCGACCTCGGAAGCCCTCAGTAAAGTTCATAGATTTTTTTCCGATAGGAGGCATCCACACGCAGGAAGTCTCCTAGCGGGGATTATGGGACTTAATTTCCTATTCAAAAAATCAAATTTTTGTTTAAAATGTTTAATTGAAGGGCATTTTAATTCATTTTAAATATGTAATGTTTAAAAATATATATTTATTGTGCTGGTGCATTTTTTACGTGATCCCCATTCATACTTTTGGCAGTTCTGTACGTACGGACCTGTCAAAAAGTTGGATGGGGGTTCCCTTCTTCCATTGGTTAGGCAGCCCACGTGTTCCCAGGACTGCGTACAAACCGCTTGCGCCCCTGGGATACGTGGGTCTCTGCCCGCGCTTACCCGGAGAGGCCAAGGAGTGCAAGCCGCCATTCTTCCCCGGCCACCAGGTAAATTCATAGATATTTTGCAGGTCGGAGGTGTCTGCCCGCGGGCAGCCTCTGATCGCAAATATTGGCCCATTAAGTACTGCAAGCAAATAAATAACAATTAGAAAACTCAAAGTTTCCGACATGTTCCTTGTGTAATAACCTGACAGGCAGCACAATTTGTTGTGAAGTTTTAAATTATAGAATTTAGTGGGGATTTCGACGCATTTGTAGATACTCTTGTAATTTTCATTCGGTGCCAAGTTTTAGTATCGCAGCTTGGTTAAGTTTGGTTAATATTATTGAGTAAATTTAGAGATGATCTGAAGAATATGATTAAACGTCCCCTGGCTCCAATTCTATCCCTCAACTATAAGAGAAATAATGCAATAGAAATGAAATGTGCACACAGGAATCTCCCCGTCGAATTGCTCGCATTCAATGGAAGCAGGTGCACCGGTGTTTCGTGTTTCTGCACTCGCCAGTCTGGTATTTTTGTCAATTAAATTGGCCCGCTTTCTCCGGTGTCTACCGGTACATACGTGATGCGTACATGCCCATAAGGGCCCCACAAGTTCTGGGTTTTCGCAAGCAATGCAAATGGGATTCTTTTATGAACCAATATCTGCGTCTTTATTCATCTCATGCACAGTCTCATGAGCTCACATCTAACAATGAACCCATCTCTTAGCAGACAATATGTGAGATGCTCGCCATATTCCCTGTCACCACAGCAGGTGAAAAAATAAGCTGCCAGATTAAGGCATATAGGCTAAATTATTGAGTCAGATTTATTTACAGGTGTAAAAGTATACAGACACAAAAAGATCCAATGCATCCCCTGGAAAAGGGCATTCTCAGGCGGGCAGTTGGGCTATCTGCCGAACTACTGCCCAGCATATGCCCATCTCATTCTTACATCTGCTAAAAACAGTTATAAGTGTTTAAATGAATATAATTTTTTACCAATTAATTAAACATTAAAACGCCGATATAATAAGTTACGATTATTTTCGACTCTTTAAAATATTTAAGTGTATTTTTCAAATAAACAGATATTTTTTTTAAATGTTTAATGAACTTGTATTTTAATTATTTTTAATTTTGTATTTTTTACAATTTATTTGTTATGTAAAAGTGTTTTTACGTGATTTCCATTAAGGTTTTTGGGGATTCCTAATGGATATCCCACTTCCTTCATTGATTGGGCTGGCCCACTTGATCCCAGGGTGCTTGCAAACCACCTGCGCCCCTGGGTTAGGTGGGCCCCTACACAGCCGCAAGCTGAGAGGCCCAGGATTGCAAGTCGCCAAGGATATCGAGGCAGCAGTTAGGCGCGGATTTTATATGCGGATCAGAGGCATTTCCTTGCGGGAAGCCTCCGACTGCAAATTCAGACACATTCATTAAATGGGGATGAGAATTCGAGAGCGCTCAATCCAAAAACCCCGGCCTTGATATTTGGAGCTACAGATGGGATATTCTCAATAAGACACAATTCTATACTGTCATGGCCCCTGATTTAAGATGACCGATTACTTATTTTAATTACATGATATTCTGGGCTTCTCCTGATATTCAGAAGAGTAAGAAAGTGGCTGTGCTCAGACTCTGGCCAATGGTGGGAGCATTGTGACATTCAGTAATTCTGGGACACGAAATTCAGGATTAGAACACTCGGATTAAGCTTCCAGGATTAAATGGCAGCTGTTGTGCAGTAGGTGTGTATAGTAATCTGGGATGTAATGTTTAAGTTATCCACCAGATGGAGCCAAATATTAAGGGTTTATATTCACCAGTGTTTAAGGTAAGGGGTCTTGAATTCAATGTCCTGGTACACCAGTTTATACAGTAATGTGGCATTGCATTATGGGTATGACTCAGAGGTTCATCCTCCATCTTGGTGCTCGTGCAGTAGAAGTGTGTGCCTTGCCTCCAGCTAAGAAGAGCTGTTTCACTGCTACACCGTGTAAATAAACAGTTGGGTTTTGTTCCTATTATCTCGCTTCTCTCAGTGCCTGACCTTACCACTTGGATATCACATATTGGCGATGAGGATCAACAGATCACATCTTGATGAAGAAAGAAAAAGAGCACTGAATAACGGATCATGGCTGCTATGGTAGGAACTGTCTCTGCTTTTGATGTTCAGACGCAGACCTGGGATGAATACTGCGAGGTGTTGATGCATTTCTTTGAAGCAAATAGATTTAATGATGTCGGAAAATGGAGAGCAGTTTTGCTCACTTCCATGGGAAGTCAGACTTATTGTTTAATGAGAAACTTATGCAGTCCTGCAAAGCTGGGAGACAGATCATTTGCTGACTGAGTGGACATGCTAAAGGACCATTTCAATCCCAGACCACGTGATATTGTGCAGCGTTTCAAATTTAATTCCCGGAACAGAAAACCGGGTGAGACAGTATTGGATTATGTAGCGGTGTTGAGAAAATTGGCACACGATTGCAATTACGGCAACAACCTGAAAGACATGCTGAGAGATAGACTCGTTTGCGGGTTAATGGATGATCGAATGCAGCGGAGATTATTGTCCGAGACTGGGCTTACGTATGAAAAAGCGTTGGAAATTGCTCAAGCCATAGAGACAGCGAACCGAGATGTAAAAGAAATACAACGTTCAGACTGGGCTACTACAAAGCAAGTTGGAGGTCAGGTTATTGTGCACAAAGTGAACATGCGTCAGAAACCACAACGGGAGCATGTAATGGCATGTTATAGATGCAATGGCGATCACTTGACGAGGGAATGCAGGTTTCTGGTGGAAAAGTGCCACAAGTGTGGAAAAAAAGGACATATAAAACGGGCATGCAGGGCAAAAGTAGCCATGGAGGAATACAAAACAAAAGGAGGAGGAAAGCCAAACCTAGGAAGAGAAGTGAAAAAACAGGGAGCACATCACATCAGCGGAGAAGCTGAGAAAGAAGAAGACATGTTCATAATGCACAGTATGGTAGAGAACATTCCAAAAGTGGATCCTATCACTTTGCAACTGACAGTAAATGACTCTAAGGTCAACTTTGAAGTGGATAAAGGATGCAGCGTAACCACAATGAACAGGGAGGAGTACTCAAAATTGTGGAACTGTGCAAAAGTTCCAGAATTAAAGTCTTGCTCTATGCAGCTTAAAACATATACCGGTGAACGAGTGGCGACATTGGGTACGGCTACTGTAACTGTGCAACACAGGGACACTGTGGAACAGCTACCTGTAGTTGTAGTATCGGGTTCTGGACCAAACCTGTTAGGTCGCGGCTGGATACAAGAACTTAAATTAGATTGGGGAGCAATAAATCAAATAGAGGGAGGCAAACAGTTGTCTTTGCAAGAAGTGTTGATTAAACATGAGAACGTATCCAAGGAAGAAATTGGCACATTTAATGTCCCCCCAGCTAAGATTTATGTAGACAAGGAGGCACTGCCAAGGTTTTTTAAACAACGACCTGTGCCGTATGCCATGAATCCGAAGGTAGAGGTTGAGCTTGAGCATCTTTTGAGAGATAACATACTGGAACCCGTGAAATGTTCAGAATGGACATCTCCCATTGTACCTGTTTTAAAACCGGATAATTCGGTAAGACTCTGTGGAGATTATAAATCGACAGTAAATAGGGTGTCTAAACTAGAATAGTATCCTATTCCCAAAGCAGAGGATCTCTTTGCAAACCTGGCTGGAGGGAAGAAATTCACAAAGCTGGATATGAGTCATGCGTACTTGCAGATTACACTAGATGAGGAATCCAAGAAGTATGTAACCATAAATACACACAAGGTTTTTTTTACCTATAACCGTTTACCATTCGGTGTCTCATCTAATACAGCTATTATCCAGAGGAATATCGAGGGTGTACTGCAAGGGATCACACATGTTGCAATCCATCTGGATGACATTCTGGTGACGGGAAGAACCGACCAGGAGCATCTGAGCACTCTGAGAGAGGTACTACAATGATTGGATAAGGCTGGGTTACGGCTCAAGAGGAGTAAGTGCACTTTCCTGGGGAATGAGGCCGTGTTCCAGGGACACAGGGTGGATGCCACCGGGCTCCATCCAATCAAGGAGAAGGTACAAGCACTGCAGGAGGCCTCAGCTCCTACCAATGTGACTGAGTTAAAAGCTTGCCTGGGACTGCTAAACTATTATAACAGATTTCTACCAAACTTGGCAACAGTGTTAGCAGCTCTTCACAAACTTCTGCGCAAGGAGACACAGTGGCAGTGGAAAGAGGAACAGAGGGTTACATCTGAAAAGTCCAAGAAACTGATGCTGTCCTCGGATGTGCTGGCTCACGACAATGCAGAGAAAGACATCATTGTCTCTTGTGATGCTTCACCTTACGGTGTGGGGGCGGTTCTTTCACACAGCTTGGAAGATGGAACAGAAAGACCAATAGGGTTTATGTCTCGAACACTGACACCAGCAGAAAAAGCTATTCCCAGTTAGATAAAGAGGGATTAGCAGTAATGTTTGGGTTACAGAGGTTTCACAAGTACATATATGGCAGGAAATTCACCAAATGCACCGAACATAAACCTCTTCTATCTCTTTGTAATGAAATGAAAGCAGTACCACAGATGGTGTCACTCCCGATCCAGAGGTGGGCAGTGACGTTGAGGGCATATGAGTATGTCATCGTTCTCAAGGCGGGCAAATACCATGGGAACGCAGATGCCTTGAGCCATCTTCCACTGGCAGGTACACCTATCCATGCAGCTCCAGAGGGCAGGGTTTTGATGTTCGAGGACACAGACACGGCAAATGTGACTGGAGAACAAGTAAGGACATGGACAGGTAAAGATCCAGTACTGCCTAGAGTCCGAGAATATTTGATGAGGGGTTGTCAACAGCATCCGGAAGGGAATGATTTCACACCTTACAGTGTCAGGAAGACCGAGCTGGGATTGCAGGATGGTTACGTGTTGTGGGGAGAACGAGTGATTATTCCACAGCCAGCACGACAGTCTATCCTAGGATAACTACATCAGTGTCATCCTGGAGTTTCACGTATGAAACCTTGGCAAGGAGTTACTTGTGGTGGCCAAAGCTAGATGAGGAGATAGAAAATCTACTCAAGACATGCAGCATTTTTTAAGTACACAGGAAGGCACCAGCAGCGGTTCCTCTCCACCCCTGGGAGTGGCCAGATAAACATGGAGAAGATTGCATGTAGATTATGCGGGTCCATTCATGGGAAAGATGTACCTCATAATCATTGATGCCCATTCCAAACGGATGGATGTTTATCCTGTAAATTCTGCTTCATCTACTGTTACTATAGACAGCCTGTGTCAGAGTTTTAGTAATCAAGGGCTACCGGAGATCGTAGTAAGTGACAATGCCACGTGTTTTGTGAGTACAGAAACAAAAGAGTTCATGAGAAACAATGGCATAGTGCACGTGGCCTCAGCTCCATATCATCCATCTTCAAATGGACTTGCAGAGAGAGCCATACAAACATTTAAGGAGATGATGAAAAATAGTGCGGAAGGGAGTTTGGCAGCCAAGGTGTCACGAGTTCTGTTCAGCTGCAGAATAAGACCTCAATCTACCACAGGACTCTCTCCTGCTGAGCAATTTTTAGGATGTCGACTAGGCTCCACTCTTGACCTGGTTCACCCAGATCTAAAAAGGAAGGTGGAAAACTGACAAATCAAACTAAAGGAGAACCATGACAAAAGGACAAATAGCTGCAGTTATGGAGAAGGAGATGCGGTCCTTACCAGGAATTTAAATTATGGTCCAAAATGGATTCCTGGCATCATAGACTCAATGACCGGTCCAGTATCATATACGGTCATGGTGGGAACTGGTCAGGTAGTACGCAGATATGCAGATCAGATACTGACCAGACAAGGGGAAATCGAAATGGAGGTTCCAGAGGAGGTGTTGGAGGACAAGTTGGCCCCCAGTTATCCAAATGCATCAGTGGTACCACCACCACGAACAGAGCCAGTTCCACCTAGACCCCTTCGTCAAGAGGAAACCATCGTAGCAGAGTCAGATACTCTGAGTATTGCTCAGGAGCAGCAGGTGGCTCTACCACAAACAAGCAGGGACTTGACTGTAAGTAGTTCACCAAGGACTCACAAGCCGCGAGAGAGATTGATAATGACCTGCTAGATTCGTTCAGTATGGACTATCATTAAAGAAGTTTCCTTATGGGAATTTTTTAAGAATTTTGTTAAGAAATTAACTTTCAACTTAAGAGGGGAGGGATATATTATTCTGGGATGTAATATTTAAGTTATCCACCAGATGGAGCCAAATATTAAGGTTTTATATTCACCAGTATTTAAGGTAAGGGGTCATGTATTCAATGTCCTGGTACACCAGTTTATACGGTAATGTGGCATTGCATTATGGGTATGACTCAGAGGTTCATCCTCCATCTTGGTGCTCGTGCAGTAAGAATTGTGTGCCTTGCCTCCAGCTGGGAAAAGATGTTTCTCTGCTACACTGTGTAAATAAACAGTTGGGTTTTGTTCCTAATATCTCGCTTCTCTCAGTGTCTGACCGTACCACTCGGATATCACAGTGTGCTTAGATTCGGAAGCACAAAGTACTTGGCGTGGTTTCTGCAGCGTTGCAGCAGCGGATCTGAGTTTAATTAACACTGAGCGGGGGTGGGGGTGGGAGGGGGCTTCTGTTTAGGCCGCACTGGGAATTGAATATTGCGAGAATCAGCACCTGGTGAATCCTTTCCTTTGGCAGCACTGCAGAGGCAGAACAATGGTCTGGTAGAACTCGGGATTCGAATGTGTTTTCTGGCGGGGGGAGGATGAGGAAGTGTCTGAACCATGGGTGGGGGTGGGAGGTTCCCAGCATCTGACAGCACTTCGGTTGTTGACCAGGAATGTGAAATTAACTTTCTCGGAAATCCCTCTGTAGATTCTGAAGTCAACAATTCTCATTGCTTCTTTGAAAATGACGAGTTTTTCTATGACTTTAACAATGAATGACTGCTTAAACAGACAAATATTGAATAAATGCATAATCGTCAACGTATCATTTTACTTCAAAGCTTCAATCGAAAATCTTTTACACACAATCGTCAAGGAAACATTCACCCAATTGGTCGTTTCTTGTAGCTTTAAAGCTTCATTTAATTTAATGCTTATTTCCTAAAACGACCAGAGCATCTGTTCGAAGGACAGCTAATGTAGCCTGAATAAGAACACATTGGCTTTGTTTTTCCCGTGTTCATGTCGATTGGTGGCCTGAAAGACATACGGAAACAGAAATGTTTGACCTGCTTCCTAGGTCAAGATGAGCAGTATTTCCTTATAAGGAGTTACTTTCTGTGATCAGGCCTGCAGGTGTTCAGCAAGGAAAAGCTTTTGATAATTTTGTAACAATTCCTTTTAAAGTGACAAAGGGTACTAGCAGACCATTAGGACGAGGTAGATAGAACTGCTCTGTAAAATTAATCTTCTGTAGCGTACCCACATGGGTAGCATTTTTGTCATTGGCAACCATTTTATCCCTGTTGGTTCCATTTGTGTTGACGTTATTCATTAATGTTCTGACCATTAGGCACGTTGTACTGGGCAATAGAATGAGGAGGAGTCTCAGAGGGATCAGCAATGATGAGAATCACACTGAGACAGAGATGGAGATCTGAGGTATTCCATCCTTATTCTGGTGTCCATTTCTTGTAATTTTATGGAACATTACATTTTATATTGTTGTAATTTACAGATGCTGAATAATTAGAGGCAAACTATACTGATCATCTCAGCATTATGGGGGAAACGGGATATATGATTAGGACTTTGAGTTGATGCACGAAAATATTTACTTAAGCAGTGTCCTGGAGGAAATTCAGAGAGGTGTTGAAGAACATGATTAAGAATCAACTGGCTGTAATTAGTAAGTAATTTAAATAGGTAATGATTTCATCAGTTAAAAAAAAATATTAACACGATTAGATACAGTGTGCATACGCACAAATCTCATGTGGTGTGGGAAATAATGGCTTCCCTTGTTCCAATATTAAATTATACACAGTGTTGTGCAGTAACCACCTAGAGTGGACTCAATTAAAACAATATTATCCCATGTCCTTTAATGATAACTCTTCAGGTATATTTTTACACTTCTCAAGTGCTTGAACAGCAGCTCCTATCATTAGAAAAGATGATGCCCAGGCTTAGTGGTTTGACAGCAGAGACAGGAGCGCTCGTAGTTACTTCAGGAGGTAACGCCCATGTCTCCCCCCTCGAGCACTATTTCTTGTGAGGTGAGAAATGGCCCTGAATAAGTTAAAACCGCGCTTTGCGAAGCAATTTCTTACTCTGCCTTGTCACAATACTGTGAGGTTTGATTATATTTTTCTGGATTCTGACAAAATAAAGACATCACTAGCAAAAACACAACCTGAAACACTCAACTTGTGTCCTGAAACTTTTTAAAAAATCGAATACAGTTTGAGCCTTTGCATACAGCATTGCAACTTATCAAATTTTCGTGTAGTAAATATCTAAGCTTAATAATTGAGAGAATAGAAGGAAGAGGTTAAATACTTCTTGGCTGTGCAAACTTTCAAAATAAACCTTGATGGTGGTGTTAGCTATCACAACAGAAGCTTCAGATTAACTGGAAGAAAATGTAAAGAAGCAGTGATTTGAAAGAGTATGAAACCATTAAAATAAGACAAAGGACCAGAATTTGCAGTCAAAATAACGGCGATGCTAACGGCTCTCACATTTATTCAAGTGCAAATTGGACAGCAATTTCAGGCGAGTGCAAATGCGCCGTTAATTTGGAAAATCCAGAAGTTGCTGTCCAAGTTGCGCTGCTCTGCTGTCAGCTGCCTGAAAACGGCACCTTGCCGTCTTGTCTCCCCATTGAAACGAATTGAACGGCATGAATTTCCTATACTTAACATCTGAGATAGGGACTAAACTCGCCACATAAATCGAAAGCTTGTCCATATCATTCTAAGAATCCTTTTTATGGCTTAATAAGTATTACTTCCTGCCAAACTACTTATCTGGCACAGAAAACGATCTTTTCGAAGTGTGGAGTGTCTTTCCTTCAGCTTTTGATTGTTGCTGGAGATTTTAAAAACTTTATTACATGTTTTTCTAATACTTTTTCTTATCTCTCTCTCTTTTAAACCAATATTTCTGTTTCTCTGTGTATTTTTTTTTTCTGTACCTGATTTGACATTAAGTTCACTTTTCCAACTTACACTTCCTAATTCAGCCTCTGCGCTGCTCAGTAACAATCCTTCCATCTGATTGGTTAATGAGGTGCTCAGTGACGATCCCTGTTCACACAAGTCCCAGATTCCGCTCTTTCGATGTTCCACTTATTGCAAGTTGCCTTGCAAAACTCATGGTAATTTAATGGGAATAGGCCAATCTAACAAGAGGCAGGGGACATTTGATCGCTGGTTAAAGTAAATTCTGGCACTTTACTTAAAAAAAAAATCTTGATAGTTCAGGTTCTGCCTTATCCCAATCTTTGTTCTAACCTCCGTAGCTTTTTTAAAAATTCCAGTTAAATGCAGCTTCTCATTTCCTGGTCTCCTGTCTGTGAGAATTCCGCAAAGTGATTGGCGTTTCAGACAGCCTGTTGACGTCACAGGGGATTCCCACCACAGCGCGCAGAAATCACTTGAACGTTGGAAAAAAAGCAAACCTTTTGCCACAGAGATCGCGAGAATTTTGCAAATTCTGGGCCATCAACTTTCTGATAAATATCTCAAAATGCTGCGAGAACAATTATTCAGTGACAGTGAGTGTCCTTTATAGACCGTCATCTTCTACAGCTCAGAATCTCACAATCAGCCTGAGCAGCTGTTGGGATGAGATAATACACAGCAGCAACCTTGGGTTAGTGAGGGAACTAAGCACCTGTGCGCTTCTGAGGAGGTCTGGATTGGCCTGAACTAGCTTCCTGCCGTTCAATAACCAAAGGTTGTTAGCAGCTTTAAACAGACTCCTGGGCAATGTGGGAATAGTATGTCATCTTTACATAACTTCCACTGCAGATTTAGACAGACGTAACTGTTGGCTGTGGGGTAAATAAACACTACATTTGCCTAATATATAGCTTGTTAAAAGCTTCTTTAATCCTCTAATGTTACACAAGTGGTTAGAACCAGCTTCACGCACAGAAATCATGCATCAGCTTTTCTTTGGACCCTTTTGTTATGAATGTTCAGTGTGCTGTTGGGCATTGTTTTTGAGGAAAGACACTCACTTCAGATTTGTTCAGCTATATGGCTGTATAAGAACATAAGAACATAAGAAATAGGAGCAGGAGTAGGCCAATCGGCCCCTCGAGCCTGCTCCGCCATTCAGTAAGATCATGGCTGATCTGATCCTAACCGCCAATCCACTATCACAGAACCATCTCCTGAATCAAACAGAATTAGACACATGAAATAGGAGCAGGATCAGGCTACACGGCTCCTGGGCCCGCTCCGCTACACACAGGGCCATGACCGATCCGAACCTAGACTCATGTCCAAATTCCTGCCCACTCCCCGTAACCCTTAATTCCCTTTACTTCCAGGAAACTGTCTATTTCTGTTTTAAATTTATGTAATGATGTAGCTTCTACAGCTTTTTGGGGCAGCATGTTCCATGGACCTACCACCCTCTGAGTGAAGTAGTTCCTCCTCATCTCAGTTGTGAAAGAGCAGCCCCTTATTCTAAGACTATGCCCCCTAGTTCTAGTTTCACCCATCATCGGAGGCTTTTGAATTTTAACAGAGGGTCCATCAATGTCATGAAGACTTCTGCAGGTTAATCTCCACGGATTTAAATCAGAGGTAATTGCTCCGATTGTTTATAAAGAGGACAGTGGGCATATTCTGCCACTCTTGTGCCTGGATTGATAGGATAACCTGGGCAGCGTGAACACAGATAAGTGGGCAGAGAGAGGAAAATGCCCAGAAAGCATCCTGCCCACTTACTTGTACATTTAATTCAATTACATTTTCGCTGCATAAGAAAAATAATTAAAGAACTTTTTTAACACACAAATTGCAAACAAATATCTTTTTTTATAACACGAGGCAACTACTCTAAAAATCTTTGAAGTTAGTGCAGCTGTTTGCTTGTTCTGTTAATGCTTCATAAATCATTTTTAGAATTAACCCGAAAACAATGTCCTGTGTAGTGTTACTCTGCCACTTTTCAAAGATAAGTAGGATTCCACAGATTCACAGGATAGAAAAATAAATATCTATGCCTCTCCCTTAGTTATTTTCATGATAATAACATCCTCTTGTAACACACTGTGCAATAAGAGGAAATCATTTTCCCGGGTTTATCTCATCCAAACTCTTCAGTATTTTGAACTTTTCCGATAATAACTGCTCAACCAGTTGCCTTAACTCTTCGTGTGAAAGGTCCAGCGCTATTGGTGGATAAAATCTGAGATACAGAGTTGTCCATCTCCCATGGCATTACACATGGGGATGAAATTGGAGAGTGGCGAGGCCATATAACAGGTGGTAGCACATCGGTCGCCAGATATCCAGTTCGAGGGGAGGGTCGGACAACGGGTTACAAAAGCGATTCTGCATGTTTTGTTTCTCTGCCCATTTCCAATTTCAACACCAGTGAGGCAAAATTAAAGTTTACAAATTCGACTTGGTTGTTAACGCGAAACGAGTGGTATCGCTTCGTGGGTCTCTTACACTTTCTGCCCAATATTCATTTCCATTGAAGTCAGTGGAACTGTCTATCGGTTGGGTCATAAAAATGGTGGCAGGTGTGGTACCACCCATCTTGCCATAAAGAGAAAGACGATTTTATACCACAAATTTATTCTTTAGATGTAGCCGCGTTAGAGGAGAGTGATTAATTGGTCAGGGTATGCAGGCATAATAGAATCCCGACTGTAAAGACCTACATTGTGCTCTTCTTCCTATACATCTGATATAAGTTTTGATGTATACATTTGTAATGGAAATTATCTGTGCAATCTTGTCATGTTGTAATTGCACCCTCCCAAGTCTCTAACTTTTACTTCCATTGTCTTCAATAGAGATGTAAATCTGGAAAAGGTGCTAATGCAGCTGATCCAATATCACCTTTTTTAACTCTAACATCAAATGTTAAAATCAACATATGAACATAAGAAATAGGAGCAGGAGTAGGTCATTCGGCCCTTCGAGCCTGCTCCACCATTAAATAAAATCATGGCTGTTCTTCTACTTCAACAACATCTTCCCTCCCTATCCACATATCCCTTAATACCCTTAATATGCAAAAATCTATCTAACCCTATTTTGAATATACTCAACGACGGGGTACCACAGCACTCTGGGGAACAGAATTACAAAGATTCATAACCGTTTGAGTGAAGAAATGTCTCCTGATCTCAGCCCCAAATGTCCAACTCCTTATTCTGAGACTTTGACCACTAGTTATAGACTCCCCAGCCAGGGGAAATATCCTTCCAGAATTTACTCTGTCAGGCCCCTTATGAATTCTGTAAGTTTCAATGATATCACCTCTAATTCCTCTAAACTCTAAGGAATATAGGCCTAGTCTAAACAGCCTCCCTATGTCAGGCTGTTGCTTGAAGCGTCTGGAACTCAGGTATCTGCACTTTGGCAGCAGGCCCCAGATGTTTAAGAGGAGCAGTAGGTATCGTACCCTAATGGTTAAGTTACTGGAATAGCAAGCCAAAGGTCTGAAAGTAATTGTCCATGGAACACAAGTTCAAATACTACTATGGAAGTTTGTGAGTTTAATCTGTTTATTATTTTTTTAAAACGCTGGATATAAAATGGTGGTAACAGTAAAACTGACCATGAAGCAGCCGAATTGTGAAAGAACTATTGTCCTATTGGATGGATAGCTTGTGCCCTTACCAGGTTTGGCCTAAATGTAGAATCAGTAAGCTCCCCGCTGGACTGGAGCTAATTTACAGTACAAACGGGAAACTGTTCACCCTCCGTCGCCTCCAATCCAGATCCAAGGTCGACCCATTCTCTGTCGTCGAATTACAGTATGCAGACATCAGTAACACATCAACGTGGCTGACAAATTTCTCCCTCCCCGCCGATATAGCTTCTCCATAAATGCATCTATGCTACCTGCTTCAATTGTTCCTTGTGGCAGCAATTTCCACCTTCTTGCCAAGTTTCCAAAAGTAAGTTTCTCCTGGATTCCCTATTGGAATTTAGTGACGATGTTATACTTATGACCTCCAGTTTTGGAACTGCCCCCACCCCACCCACAAGTGGATACAGTTTGTCTACGTCTACCCTTTCAAAACTTTATATTAGCTTACAGACGTCTATCAGGGAGACAACACGGGGAGCGAATACTTTTTACAGGGAATTTTGGCTGTGGTAGATGATCTTTCTTACCCAATAAATAAGTTGAAATACCCTTCCTTATCAATTAACTTTAATAAAGTTTTTACATTGATTTCGTTTCGAAATAATTTAAGAAAATTATTAGTTATACACCAGGGAAACAATAATTCAGCAGTTTGTAAACCAACCTGCCAGGGGCAAAACCGATGGTTTGGATCGACTACCTGTTTAAACTACGCCCGATTTTACTTCCCAAGGGGCGGAAAGGGGCGGCCAATTCGATATCGTCAGTTTCCCACTGGTCGTGTTAAGTTAAATTTAAGGGATTTTGTTGTTAAACAATTTTGAATGGGAGCAGGTGCTCAGCTGGTCCAATCCTTCCATTGGACATAATTTTAACATTCTCACTATGACGCAATAATGTGAGAATAACAAGCTATTATTGCTAACACACAGGCTTTTCCAGAAGGGAGTGCTGAGTTAACATTGGGTGTTACTGTAAAATGGGCGGAATGTAATTGACTTCCCATTATGCGTGTCGGCTGATTTTTCTTTAAAGACTTCAAAATAATGGCGGCTACTTTGATATCGTCCATTTACATTATCGCCCATAACTGTGAAATAATCTTGGGCGGAAGTGGAAGAAAGACAACAGCCAATTGGATGCAATTATTTACTCTTTCCCATTTTCTGTTCCTTGACTTCAATGAAAACGAAAATCAGCGGGTATAAAAGTTTCGGTTTCAGCCCGAAAATGCAGATTCGTCCGATTGACCGTTTCTTAATTTAGTTTAAAGCTCCATTTATTTTAATGCTTACTTCCTGAAATGTCCAGAGGATTTATCCGAAAGGGCAGCCAGAGTAGCCAGGGTATTGACATTGTTTCTCTTGTGTTTGTGATGAGTGGTGCCCTGAAATGCCTTTGGGAACACAAATGTTTGACCTGCCTCCTAGGTCAAGACGGGCAGTAATTCCTTATAAGCAGATACATTCTATGAGCACAATTTCAGGTATTCAGCAAATGTTAACATCTGATAATCTTTGCAACAATTCCCTTTAAATTGCTCATTTCAGATCTGCAGCAATTCACAGCCTGTGATAATCACTGCCACAATGCCCTTTAAATTGCCAATTCAAATTTGCTGCGTAAAATTAAGCTGTTGGACCGTACCCATATGGGTTGCATTTTTCTGGTGGGAAACCATATTAACCCAATTTGTTCCATTTGAGTTGATTTTACTGCTCAATGCTCTGACCAACAGGCACATTATACTGCCCAATAGAATGAGGAAGCGTCACCGAGGAAACAAGAATGGTGAGAATCACTGATTCAGAGCTGGTGAACCACAGAAAATCCATCATTTTGCTTCTGTCCACCTCTTGTAGTTTTATACTTTTATGGAAGATAACTTATCCTATAGTGTGCAACTTACAGATGTTCAATATTTAGAGACAAGTTATTCTGATCCTCTCACCAACATGGTAGAAACTGGATATTAAGATTAGAAATGTGAATTCCTGCACAAACAATTTTGTTTATCAGTGTCCTAGTGGAAATTCATAGCTGCATCAAAGAATATGATAAATCGTTCTTAGTTGCAATTTTAAGTCTATTAAATAGGTAATGGATTCAGAGAATTAAATAAATTATATCTATTCAAGCTGAAGATAGGTTCTGCAGTACAATTAGTGTGCACACGCTCAAAGCTCACGTGACATGTAAAATAATGCTTCCTCTTTTCCAAACATGCTTCATGGACGATGTTGTGCAGGAACCATCTAGACTTGATGCTTTCTTATGCTCAAATTCGATTATCCCTTCCCTAAATGGGAAACCTATATATATAATTGTACACTGTTTGTGTGCTTGAACAGCAACACGTATCAATATATTTTGTTTTTGTAAACAACGGGTACACAGGCTTGGTGGTTTTACTGCAGAGACTGGGGGGCTCGCAGTTACTATCGGAGGTAACTCTCATGCCTCCTGCCTCGAGCACTCTGTCCTGGAACCTGAGGTATGGAACTGAATTAGTTAAAACCGCGCCTTTGAGAAGCTAATCCTTGCTCCACCTTATCACCAGACTGTGAGATTTGATGCTATTCCTCTGATAGCTGCCGAAAGCAAGAAAATCATTAACGTAAATAAAACCTGAGGCTGTCAACCTGACTTTTGAAGTTACAAAAATACTCTAATAGAACATGATCTCTTTACATTCAGCATTGTAACTAAGCAAAATTTTGATTAGTAAATTTTCAACCTTAATGCCTTGAGAGATAAGAAGGAAGGGGTTAATTAATTCTTGGCTGCACAAACTTTGAGATGAAACCGTGAGGTTGGAATCAGCTATCAGAACAGCAGCTTCAGACTGACTGGAAGAACGGGCAGCACGGTGGCATAGTGGTTAGCACTGTTGCTTCACAGCGCCATGGAACCTGGGTTCGAATCCGGCCTCGGGCGACTGTCTGTGTGGAGTTTGCACATTCTCCCCGTGTTTGCGTGGGTTTTCTCCGGGTGCTCCGGTTTCCTCCCACAGTCCAAAGATGTGCGAGTTAGGTTGATTGGCTATGATAAATTGAACCTTAGTGTTATAGGGATTAAATATGTGGGGTTACTGGGATAGGGTGGGATATGTGTAGGGGTCACAGGGATCGGGTGGGATAGGTGTCGGTGCAGGCTAGATGGGCCGAAATGGCCTCTATCTGCACTGTGTGATTTCTGTGAAAATGAATGAAGCAGTGATTTGAAGGATTTCGAATGAGTTTAAAACAACACATCATCCAATAACTTTAATTTTGTAATTCTCCACAGTTCCCCGTTATTTTATTTAACTCCTGTGCATTTATTCGTTGTACAACGTATCCTGTGTATTGTAAAACCTGCTGCAATCAATTTAATGTAAAATAAAACTCGAGCAAAGATGAAGTTAAAATCATAGATATGATTTATCCAATCAAAAAATAATTGTCATCAAATAAATTTCAACTGAAAAGAATCTAGGCTAATCCATTTTTACTCGAAAATGTATAAGGACAATGTTCAAACATTATCCGTGAAGGCACAGACATTTCCCAATCTCTACCATTGTTACCTCAAGTGACGTGGTTTGACCCACACATTTCCTTCCTACAGCTCCCTCCCCCGGAAAAAAGTAAAGTAAAAAAATAAAAAGGAAAAAAAAAAGAAATGAAAAAAGACAAAAAAGGAAAATATTTTTTTTTTAAAAAGCTCCCTTCCCCGTGCCTTACATTTCATAACATTCTGTGACGAAATCCCCAATGTCACATTCTCAGCAATGGGTGGAGTTTGGTTTGAAGCTGATTAGTTGATTACCTCACTTTTAGAAAGGCAGGAAAATGTGCAGAAAGGCATTTAAAGAACACAAATAATATGTATATGCTTTACTTTTAGCTTCCTCGTTAAAACTAATAAGGAAAACAAATGCTGAACATTAGGAGCAGTTGAATGTCTTGACATCCAGAAATGTCTTGTTGTAAGAAGGATGATATGAGTTTAACAACCGATTATAAACCGTGTTCAATTTCCCTTTCTATTGAAGCCAATGGAAGGGGAAAGTGGGCGGTCCTATTAAGGGCGTCCAAGTCGATATCGTTCATTTTACATCATCGCTCAGAGTTAAATTACTCCATACATTATAATTCATATGTTGGGGTTTCACTTCACCACACTGCACATATAAAGGAGTACGGCCTTCAGCTGCCGCACAACTCGATAATGGTAAAGGAGATCTTCGAAGTGCTCCTTCCAGCGGGAACTGACTGCTTCCCAGTCCTTGATGAGCACCTCTTCATTCTTGGCCCGCAGTGGGGAAGGGCCTTGGGTGCTTGGGCCGTAGATCATCTTGACAGCGCTAAAGAATCCATGCACATCGTGGTTGTCGGCTAGCTGCTGGATCTCCTGCGCATTCTCCACCCACCAACTTTTCTTTTGGTCGTGAGTTTTTTGTTGGACCTCGACCTTCAGGCTTCTGTAGAGCTGCTTTCTTGCTCTTGAGTTCTGTTGCTGTTTCCAGATCAGGAATGCATTGCGCTTGCAACTTATTCTCTCCTGGATCTCCTGGTCATTCTCGTTGAACCAGTCCTGGTGTTCCCTGGCTGAGTGACTGAGCGTCTCTTCACAGGTGCTGATTATGGAGGCCTTGAGTGCAGACCAGATGCTGTGGGCACTCTGTGTCTCTGCATCACTGGGAGTCGTCAGGTTGTTTGTGAGGCGCAGGCTGAATTGGGCTTTCTTAGCGGGGTCTTTGAGTGCTCCAGCATTAATTTTCCTGCGGCATTGTTTCTGTTGCTGCTGCTGTTTTGGGGCTACATCGATGGAGATGACAGTGCAGATTAGGCGGTTGTCTGTCCAGCAGGTATCAGCTCCTGCCATGGCGTGTGTGATGCGGACATCCTTGCGGTCCCTCACTCAGATGATGACGAAGTCCAGCAGATGCCAATGTTTGGAACGAGGGTGCTGCCATGAAGCCTCTGTCATCGACATGACTGTCCTCAACTCCATGCCACAGCATACTACCCGCCACCACCTCAGCACAACCCCAGCCCGGAATGAGGTTGAAAAGGCCATCCGACAACTGAAGAACAACAAGGCCTCAGGAGCAGATGGAATCCCCGCCGAGGCACTAAAGCATGGCAGAGAAGCACTACTGGGGCGACTTTATGAACTCATTTCTCTTATTTGGAAGGAGGAGAGCATGCCAGGGGATCTCAGAGATGCTGTAATTGTGAGCATCTTCAAGAAAGGTGACAAGTCCGATTGCGGGAAATACAGAGGAATATTCCTGCTATCTGCCACAGGGAAAGTCATCGCAAGAATCCTCCTCAATCGCCTTCTCCCAGTGGCCGTATAGCTCCTTCCAGAGTCGCAATGCGGACTCTGCCCACTAAGAAGCACAATGGACATGATCTTCACCGCACGTCAATTACAAGAGAAATGCAGGGAACAGCACCATGCATTCTACATGGCCTTCTTTGATCTCACAAAGGCTTTCAACACTGTCAGTCGTGAGGGATTATGGAATTTCCTCCTCAAATTCGGCTGCCCTCAAAAGTTTGTCACTATCCTCCGCCTGCTTCATGATGACATGCCAGCCGTGACCCTGACCAGCGGTTCCACCACAGACCCAATTCATGTACGAACCACTGTCAAGCAAGGCTGTGTCATCGCACCAATGCTCTTCTCAATCTTCCTTGCTGCAATGCTCCATCTCACCCTCAGTAAGCTCCCCACTGGAGTGGAGCTAATTTAGAGAACAAACGGGAAACTGTTCAACCTCCGTCACCTCCAGTCCAGATCCAAGGTCGTCCCATCCTCTGTCGTCGAATTACAGTATGCAGACGATGCTTGCATCTGCGCTCACTTTGAGGTCGAACTCCAAACCATCATAATCACCTTCACCGAAGCATACGGGAGCATGGGCTTACACTAAACATCCGTAAGACAAAGGTCCTCTAACAACATGCCCCCGCCACACAGTGCTGCCCCCCGATTATCAAAATCCACGACAAGGCCTTGGACAACGTGGACCACTTTCCATATCTCGGGAGCCTACTGTCAACAAGGGCATATGTCGACGACAAAGTCCAACACTGCCTTCAGTGTGCCAGTGCAGCCTTCGGTCGCCTGAGGAAGAGAGTGTTTGAAGACCAGGAACTCAAACCCGGCACTATGCTCATGGTCTACAGGGCAGTAGTGATACCGGCCCTGCTTTATGCCTCAGAGACATGGACCATGTACAGCAGGCACCTCAAAGCACTGGAGAGGTACCAGCAACGCTGCCTCCGCAAGATCCTGCAAATCCATTGGCAGGATAGGCGCAGCAATGTCATAGTTCTTGCTCAGGCCAACATCCCCAGCATCGAAGTTCTGACCACACTCAATCAGCTCCGATGGACGGGTCACATTGTCCGCATGCTCAATATGAGACTCCCAAAACAAGCACTCTAGTCAGAGCTTCAGCACGGCAAGAGAGCCCTAGGTGGGCAGATGAAATGCTTCAAGCACAGCCTCAAAGCCTCCTTGAAAAAGGGTAACATCCCCACCGGTACCTGGGAATCCCTGGCCCAAGACCGCACAAAATGGAGGAGAAGCTTCCGGGAAGGCGCCTAACACCTCTAGTCTCTTCGCCGGGAGCAAGCGGAAGCCAAGCGCAGGCAGCGCAAGGAGCGCACGTCAACCGAAGCAGCCCACCCACCTGCCCCTCCAACCACCATCTGCCCCACCTGTGACAGAGACTGTAGGTACCGCATTGGACTAATCAGTCACCTGCGAGCTCATTCTTAATGTGGAAGCAAGTCATATTCGGTTCAGAGGGACTGTCTAAGGAGAAGAAGAAGAACTCGATAATACACTTTATTCGTTGCTAATCTGTATGCAATACAGCATCTGCATTGGAGATAAGAGAAGATGTCTCAGGACACCAAAAACTTGCCTTTGAATAGCGCCTTTAAAGTAGATAAAACATCCAAGACACCTGACAGAGGCTTAAATAAAAATAATAGCCAGGAGCTACAGCAGGAGATGTTCAGAGGGTTGTCAAAAAGCTTCATCGAGGTGGTGGGATTTAAGGAGTTTTTAACAGGAGGCGGGGGAAGTAGAGAGAATGAAGGGATTGAGAAAGTCCATTCCAGAGCATGGACTATGGGCGGCTTCAGACAATGGAAAGTAAAGTCAGGCAGGTGCAAAACGGGCGGCCCAACCAATTTCTGCCGTGCTGGGTATGTTAAAATGAGGGTTACGGGGCTACAATGATACAATCAAAACCAATTCAGTTACCTCCATTTTACACCAAAGCTTTAATTGTCATTTATTGTGGTTATGGATTCAATATTGGAATATTATTCTCAATATTAGCAAAATAACAGGAAAACCAACAAGTATATTTTTACAGCTGAATAATAACAGTATATGAAATAACTTTGGCCGGTTGTGAATGAGAATAAGGACTCAAATGGACTGGACCTGTTTCTGGTTGGGGCGGATGTCACCGGTTAGAAAAGATAGTTACTTTAGGAATTGCAGTGTCAGAGCGATCAATGGAACTAGTTTCGATCGGCAAGATGAGTCGGAGAGGAATTTCCCAGATTATTTCACCCATATTGGCCTGTTATTTTTCACCTTTTTTTGCCTATACCATTAGCTCATAATGGCCCAGATATTCTGATCGCAAGCCTCCCGCGGGCGGAGGCCTGTGATCTGGAAAAATCTGCGCCCTTACATGAGGGCTCCCGGGATGCAAACAATTCCGGTACTGGGCCTCTCCAAACTGCCAGTGCGCAGGGCCCACATATTCCAGAGGCGCTGTTAGTTCGCAGCATCCCTGGGAACCCGTGGGCCATGGGGAGCCAATCAAAGAAGGGAATCTCCCTTCAGACAACAGCAAAATACTGCGGATGCTGGACATCTGAAATAACAACAGAACACGCTGGAAAAACTCTGCAGTCCAGGCAGCATCCGTGGAGAGAGAAACAGTAAATGTTTCAGGTTGAAGACCTTTCGTTAGAACAGGAAAAAAGCAGGAAATCAAACAGAATTTAAAGCAAATTTCGGGGATTGGAAATGGGGGAGTGGATGAAAGCACAAAAGGGAATGTCTGTGATAGGATGGAAGGCAGGAGAAGTAAAGAGGCATTAAGAGATTTTAAAGGCAAGAGGAGGTGATAATGGGACAGGTTAAGGAACAAAGGATGGCTGTCGATGAAGTGTGAATTGCGCTGGTGGAATGAAAGACAGCTGCCATGTGGGAGGGAAGAAAAATAGGCACAAACTAAACATGTGGATGAAAATATATACATGATAGGGGCCGAGGTTATTATCTGAAATTGTTGAACTCTATGTTGAGTCCAGAGGGCTGTAAAGTGCCTAATCGAAAGATGAGGTGCTGTTCCTCGAGCTTATGCTGAGCTTCCGTGGAACAATGCAAGAGGCCGAGGACAGTGAGGTCTGTGTGGGAATGGAACGGTGAATTAAAGGACAGGCAACCAGAAGCTCGGGGTCCCCCTTACAGACTGAATGGTGGTGTACTGCAAAGCAGTCACCCAATCTGTGTTTGGTTTCCTCAATGCAGAGGAGACCACATCGTGAACTGCGAATACAGTATGCTAAATTTCAAGAAGTACAAGTAAATCGCTGTTTCACCTGGAAGGGGTGTTTGGGGCCCTGGACAGTGGGAAAGGGGAGGTATAAGGGCATGTGTTGCATCTCCTGCACGGGAAGGTGCCGGACGAAGGGGAAGATGTGCTGGGGGTGACAGAGGAGTGGACTAGGGTGTCACTGAGTGAGCAATCCCTACAGAATGCTGAAAGGGGAGGTGAGGGGACATGCATTTGGTGGTGGGATCCGCTTGAAGTGGCAAACTCTATTGTGGTTCAGGGAGGGAGGGGCAGGTGTGAGGGCAGAAGTGCGGGAGATAGAGCGGATATGGTTGCCAACCATTTCAACCACAGTAGTGGGGAATCCTCGGTTGAGGAAAAAGGAACACATGTCCGAAGTACTGCTATGGAAGGTGGCATCATCAGAGCTGATGCAGCAGAGATAGAGAAACTGGGAGAATGGAATAGAATCCTTACAGTAGGCGGGGTGGGAGGAAGTTTAGTCCAGGTACTTGTGGGAGTGTGTGGGCTTGTAGTGAATGTTTGTCAACAACCTATACCCAGAGATGGTTACGGAGACGTCGAGGAAGGGAAGTGTTGGAGATGGACCATGTGAAGGTGAGGGAAGGGTGGAAATTGCAGGCAAAGTGAATGAAATTTATTAGTTCAGGTCGAGAGCAGGAAACAGCACCGATGCATTCATTAATGTAACGGAAAAAGAGGTGAGGGAGGGGACCCGAGTAGGATTGGAACAAAAAGTGTTACACATATCCCACAGAAAGGCAGGCATGGCTAGGACCCATGCGGGTTCCCATAGCAACACCTTTGATATGGAGGTAATGAGTGGAGTCAAAGGAGAAGTTGTTCAATTTGTGAACAAGTTCAGCCAGGCGGGGGAGTGTGGTGGTGTACCTGTCAAATATATGAATGGTGATCACCCCAAAACATTGTAAAATGTTAAATAAATTTTAAAAATAATCACATATTTAAGATGACTTGAAATTACAATAAATTGACTATTTTAAACAAAAATATAAATTTTTCAAAAAAATAATTGAAGTTTTTTACGGGGCTAAAATAAACATACCTTTTTCTAAAGTGTTTTAAATGATAAATCACTGAAAAAATATAAATAAATATTTTTTTCGGCTCTTACCAGGCACAAGAATTGTTTTCTGTGGGTGGAGTGTCTCCTAAAAGCTGCGCTCTCCACCCACAGAGGCCCTGCTACAGTGCAGCGGTGGATCCGTCAAGAGCTTTCTTGACAGATCGGAAATGCCGGTTTCCAGCGCATGCACTGTGCATGACTGACAGTGGCATTTCCGATGTCCTTGCAGAGTTTTCTCACCCATAGGGATCGGAATATCCGGCCCTTGTTTTGGCAGGGTGGAGAATGCATATATTGTGATACACGAGGTATCACAATCGTGTCGGAAAGTCGAAATGGACCAGAACCTCTTCGCATGTCCGTCATTGTTCGTTTGTTCCTATTATCTGAATGAAAGTGGAAGTCACAGCATCTATTTCCAATATCTCTCAATGCAGCAAGTTGTATGGAAGGTTGGGAGATGTATCTTAAATTGCTGGGGATATTAATGAGACCGAGATATATCGAAGAGGGTTGAATTTCCAAAACTAATATTTGGGAAGTTTGGACAGCATATAGTTGAAGATGGACCTTAGGAACAAGAGCTCTGAGCCACTTTTCAGTTAGGCATGGAGAACAGTACACTATCCCCAAGCATAACCTACCCTTCACAGGGCCCATATCAACCAGTAGTGCCCAGTCTTTCCCGACGTATCGATAGACTGGAGATGGGTTTACACCTGAATAAAGAGAACATTTGGCATGTCAGCCCTGTGCTTATTGTGGCCAACAAATAATCACCTGGAGGCACTTAGTAAATGAAGCATAGGCACAGGATGTACACATCACGCGACAGCAGCAAAATCACACCCACTAGTAATAATACCGTCTGAATCAGAAAATGTCCACTGCTATTGGGTAAATTAGTTTTTCATAATCTTCCACATCTACCTCCATCACTGCATATATCACTGTGTTGAGATACCGTGGCAAACGTGGGAGTCGAGACCAGAGTTGGTGAAATACAACTGTTTTAATCTACATCATGGCAAAGAGAACTGGAAAAGCCCGCACAACCACTTAAATACTCCCCAGACAGGAAGTGCTCCCGGCAGCCTGTTCCTGCGGGAAACAAGTTGCTGGAGGAAAGGGCCCCCGGCTGGGGTGTCTGCTTAAACTGTCCGTGCCGCCGTGAGCGGATTATGTCCTGTGGTGGCGTGTCGCCACAGAGCTCCCCCCAGAATCCACTTAGGAGGAGTGGACGAGTCGTGACGGTGGTCTAATGGTTCTGCAGGAGCGGCTCTGAGTGGTCGCTGGTCTAGTTGGCGGGGCCGGGTGGTTCGCCGTCAGCTGTGCCGGCTTGTTGGCAGGGCGGCCTCTAGTTGGAGGTCGGGCCATGGGGACCTGTTCCCCTGGTTCTGTGTGAGCTTGTTTGAGCCGGTCGATGGAGACTGTGTCGACCCTGTCGCCGAGGCGCAGCTTGAAATTTTTTAAGGAGCGCGGCCTTCAGATATTCATACTTGCCTTCCACTGGTGGATCCTGCAGCAGTGCCCAAACCTTGGGGACTGTGGCGTAGGTGAGAGAGGCGATGAGGTAGTCGTACTTCGTGGCGTCGACTGTAATGTTTTCAGCCGGAATCTGAACTCGGCTTGAACGAACCAGGCCTCGGCCAGTTTCTCCCAAAAGTCTGGTAGTTTAACCGTGACTGCGTTTGTATCCACCATGCTAGCTTAGGATTCGTCCTGAGCATCGGGGTCACCAGTGTTGAGATACCGTGGCAAAGGTGGGAATCGAGACCAGAGTTAGTGAAACACAACTGTTTTAATCTACATCATGGCAAAGAGAACTTGAAAAGCCCACGCAACCACTTAAATACTCCCCAGACAGGAAGTGCTCCCGGCAGCCTGTCCCTGCGGGAAAAAAATTGCTGGAGGAAAGGGCCCCCGGCTGGGGGTGTCTGCTTAAACTGTCCGTGCTGCCATGAGCGGATTATGTCCAGTGGTGGCGTGTCGCCACAACTGAAAGAATAAACATGTTGTGTCTGGAGGGTGATGTGCACCAAATGGTAACAAAAGAGGATTAGCTATAAAATAAACCCCCACAGATTTGCGGATTAAAGACAAAGAGAAATGGCGGGGGAGAAATTCAACTTCGGCAGGGTCACAAAAAGTGCGGAAGAAGATCGGCCATCAGTTATGCACCCTGTCCGATTTTCCTATCCAGTGATAAGAATCAATAAACTAAGTTAGGCGGGGTGTCGAGCGGTCGGCAGTCCATGTACCACCCACTTGGTGCCTAACACAGTGGAAATTAACCGCTATAAACATCTGAAGTAAAAAGCAGCATTTCCCAGCCTACAATGGGACATGGTTAACATTCAGATATACGAGTACAAGGGGCAGGCAACATAAATGCCACATACATGAAACAAGAGAAAGACCAGCCACCCTATGCTGACCTTCAATAATGCGGCCATCACTGAGTCGTCCTTCATACCCATCCTGGGCGTTAGCATTGATCAGAAGATGAATTGGAATGACATATTTACACCGTGGTTACAAGAACAAGACAGAGTGTCTTCCCTGAATTGAGTCGACCATCTCCTAACCGCTCAATGCCTCTCCACCATCTGTAATGCATAATTCATGTGTGTGATGGAACGCTCACCTCTCCTGGCAGGCCTCCTATCTACCACACTACATAAACTTAAGCTCATCCAAGACTCTGCTTCCCGTATCCTCACTTGCACCAAGTGCCGTGCACCCATCACCAATATGCTCACTGACCTACAATGGCTCCTGGTCCCGCAATGTCTCCATTGTCATATTCTCATCCTTATGTAGAAATCCCTCCCCAGCCTCACACCTCTCTATCGCTGTAACTTCCCCCAACTCTCTGCGACCTTTGTCCTCCTCCAATTCTGGCCCCTTGTGCATCCTGATTTTAATCACTGCACCATTGGTGGCCCTGCCTTCAGCTGCCGAGGCCCTCAGCTCTGTAATTCGTTCCCTAAAACTCTGTGCCTCTCCTCCTCACTCTCCTCTTTTAAAACGCTCCTTAAAACCAAGCCCGTTGCCCAAGCATTTGGTCCTCTCTGCTAATATCTCCTTATGTCAAACCTTTTTTATAAAACTCCTGTAAAGCGCCTGTGTTTACGATATTGAAGGCGTTGTGTAACCACAAGTTGTTGTTATTGTTGTTGTTGCCTGGATGGGTGCCGCTGTAATCACACTCAAGCCGATCTACACCATCCAGGCCAGAGCTGTTCCCTTTCTGCCGCTGTAATTGGACCCAATATCCACCCCTCCACCGTCAGCGCCCTGTTGCTGCAGTGTATAGGATCTAAGAGATGCATTGAAACAACTGACCAAGGTAACTATGACAGCACCATTATTCCATTCAACCTCAGCCTCCAAAAGGAGAAACAGCATCAACGCTGTTGGAACCCATCAACTTCACGAGCCACCTCCAAGCCACACATTATTCTGATTTGGACGTATGTCAGAATTCCAGAATTCCCTACCTCTCCCGATTGTGGTCATGGCATCACCAGGGTATTCAGAGGTCCAAGAACCACCACCTCCTCTATACATAGAAACTCAGAAGATGGGAGCAGGAGTAGTCCACTCGACCTCTCGACCATGTTCTGCCATTTAATGAGATCATTGCTGATGATCGAAACTCAGTACTCTGTCCCTGCCTTCTCCCCATATCCCTTGATCTCTTTAGCCTCAAGAAATATATCTAACTCCTTCTTGAATATATTTAAAGAATTGGCCTCAACTGCCTTTTGTAGTAGAGAATTCCACAGGTTCACCAGTCTCTGGGTGAAGAAATTCTTCCTCATCTCTGTCCTAAATGGCTTACCCCTTATCCTTAGACAGTGACTCCTGGTTCTGAACTCCCCCGCCAACGGGAACATCCTTTCTGCAACCAGTATGTCTAGTCCTGTTAGAATACGTTTCAATGAGATACCCTCTAATTCTTCTAAGCTCCAGCGAGTATAAGCCCAATCGACCCAATCTCTCCTCATACGTCATTCCTGCAATCCCAGGTAACAGTCTGGTGACTCTTCACTGCACTCCCTCCATGGAAAGAACATCCTTCCTCAGATAAGGAGAACAAAACTGCACACAATACTCAAGGTGTGGTCTCACCAAGGCCATGTACAACTGCAGCAAGATATTATTTTTCCTGTACTCGAACCCACTCGCTACGAAGGCCAACATACCATTTGTCTTCTTAACCGCCTGCTGCACCTGCATGCTTACCTTCTGCGACTGGTGCACAAGGACACCCAGGTCTCGTTGCACTTCCCCTTCTATCAATCTATTGCCGTTCAGATAATAATCTGCCTTCCTGTTTTTGCCACCCAAGTGGATAACCTCGCATTTATACACATTATACTGTATCTGCCATGCATCTGCCCAATCACCCAACCTGTCCAAATCATACTGGAGTTTCTTGGCATCCTCCTCACAGCACATACGCCCACCCAGCATTGTGTTGTCTGCAAACTTGGAGACATTACATCTAGATCCATCATCTAGATCATTAATATATATTGTGAATAGCTGGGGTCCTAGGACCGATCGCTGTGGTACCCCACTAGTCACTGCAAGCCACTCGGAAAAAGACCCGTTTATTCCCACTCTTTGCTTCTTGTCTGCCAACCAGTTCTCTATCTATTAGATCCGTGAGTCTGCGAGTATGATGTTTTTCAATAACCACACGGATGCTGTAACTTAACAATAAACAGGTCTTTACTGGAGGAGGGTAGTCTCAAGACTGGCGGTACAGAGGCATGCGCAAGGCTTATATAGAGGTGTGGTCACTGCCGGTACTACAGTATAAAGGAGCTGTAAAAGTAGTTCTGTCTTAAAGGTACATACACTACAATTCCTCCCCTTTTAGAATAGTAGTACCCCTAATATTCAAATAACAAGTAACACTTTAACATGTATATTAAACAACAATAGTCCATTTATAGATTCAGTCTTTGGGGTGGCTTCCTGACCCTTTCGGGATAGCGCCTTTCCTGAGGTTCTTGTTCTTAGTGCAGAGGCGATTCTGGCCCCTTTTCATCGGGTAGTTCATCGGTCTCCACTGCTACTGGTTCTGAGGTATATGCTACCGGTATGTCGGGTTCATCCCCAGGTACTCGAGACATTGGGTTGACTCGTTCCCGTGACGCTAAGATCTGATCGACGTGGCATCTCACAATGTTCTCCCCGACATCCACTGTGTACATTAATAGCCCCTGCCTTGTGCATATCGTTCCGGGTTGCCATTTCTCTGTTCGATAGTCGCGGGCCAAGACTGGTTGTCCTACATTGATGCTTCTTGTCGGCTTCTCATTGATGTGCTGAAATTGTTTGTCCTCAACATTTCTTCGCACATTTGGTCTGAGCAAGTCCAGACGCATGTGTCACGTTTCAGTAGGCTAATAAGAAATTGTCCACCTTATGCTGTAGTGGAATATCATCGTCGCACATGGCCTTTATCGCCTTCTTAAAGGTTTGTACGAACCTCTCAGCCAATCCATTTGTGGCTGGATGATACGGGGCAGATGTGTAATGCCTTACCCCATTCCATCTCATAAATTTTCGGAACTCTTCGGACACAAACTGTGTTCCATTATCAGAGCAAATCTGCTCTGGCAAACCGTTTCGGGTAAATATGGTGTGTAGGACTGCAATCGTTTTCTCTGCAGTGGTTGATGACATTTTTATCACCTCAGGCCACTTCGAATGAGCATCAATTGTTATTAAGAAGATTGAGTCCATGAATGAACCAGCGAAATCAATATGCACCCATTGCCATGGAGAGGAGGGTCTCTCCCATGGGTGTAGAGGGGTATGCGGTGGTGCATTTTGGACCTTCTGGCATCCTGAGCAGCTCTTAATTAGGTCTTCGATTTGTTGATCGATTCCCAGACACCACACATAAGCCCTAGCAAGGCTTTTCATTTTCACTCCCCCCAGATGACCTTCATGTAGCTCATTTAGCACTCTCTCCCTTAACTTGGGTGGAATCACCACTCTGGATCCAAACATCACTGTCCCCTGGCATACTGACAGCTGTTCTCTTCTGGATGAGAATGCTGGTAATAGTGAGTCGCCATGTGTTGGCTATCCCCTCACCTTCAAATCATATACCCGAGACAGCGTCGGATCATTGCGGGTCTCCGTCTCTATATCCGCGTTCGTTACTGGCAATCGTTCAATAATTGACGAATAATATATCTCGATAGGGTCCACTGCTGGTGCTTCCTCCACAGTAGGCAGTGGCAGGCACGATAGTCCATCAGCGTTCCCATGCTGCTTCGTGCCTGTATATTCTATTTCATATTGATTCGCCCCTAGAAACAGGGACCATCTTTGTAATCATTGTGCAGTCATCACTGGCACGCCCTTCTTAGGATTAAAGATGGAGACAAGTGGTTGGTGGTCAGTCAGCAAGGTCAACTTCTGCCCATGCAGATAGTGGTTGAATTTTTTTACTCCCCATACTAGGCTGAGGGCCTCCCTGTCAATCTGGGCGTCGTTGCGCTCGGCTGACGTTAGTGACCGAGACGCAAAGGCTACTGGCCTCTCCAACCCATCTGGGAATTTGCGCGACAGCACCGCTACAATACCATAGGGTGATGCATCACATGCCAAACGAATTGGTAGTGCTGGGTTGAAATGGGCCAACACTTCTTTCGATGTGATCAATTCTTTACACTTCTGGAAAGCTCATCTCCGTTCGTCATCCCACTTCCATGGTACCCCTGTTTGCAGTAGGTTGTTCAGTGGGTGTAATACCGTAGACAAATTTGGTAAGAACTTGTGGTAGTGGTTTACCAGCCCGAGGAACGACCTCAGTTGTGACAAATTTTCCGGTGCTGGAGCCTTGACTACTGCCTCAATCTTTTCAGGGGACTTATGTAACCCCTCTTCATCGATGACATGGCCACAATACGAGATCTGTTTCTGGAAAAACTCGCACTTGTGGCGATTAGCTCGTAGCCCATACTCTTTTAATCTGGTGAGCACCTTCTCCAAGTTGGCGAGGTGATCACTTGCATTTTCGCCCGTGACCCGGATGTCGTCCAAAAATAACACTGTGTCCCTGGAGTCCCTTGCAGGACTTGATCCATTGCCCTTTGCCAGATAGCCGGAGCCGAGGCTACCCCGAACACCAGCCGGTTGTATTGAGAGAGACCTTTATGAGTGTTAATCATAAGGTATTGTTTCGAAGCTTCTTCTACCTCCATTTGCAAGTACGTCTGGGTTAGATCAATTTTGGTGAAGCGTTTACCTTCAGAAAGCGAGGCAAAAATATCCTCAATTCGTGGAAGTGGATATTGTACCGTGTGAAGGAGTGGGTTCACTGTCACCTTACAATCCCCACAGGTGTGGACCTTCTTTTGTTCCCCAGGCATATTACTCAATGACCTCCTCATTACAGGAACGATGGGTGTAGCCCACTCGCTCCAGTCCACTTTGGACAGTACTCCTGAACGTTCCAACCCTTCCAGCTCTGCTTCGACAGCTGGTCTGATCGCATAAGGCACTGGTCTGGTCTTAACAAACTGTGGGCTTGCATTTTCCTCTATTTTAATTGTTGCTGCTATGCCTTTTAGCGTTCCGAGTCCCTCCTGGAACACTTCCTTTGCATCAGTTAGCATTTTTGACAGTCGTCCAGGTGTGACATCGTCATCCTTTTTGGCCTCAACCTTCAGTGCCTGTATGGAATGCCAATCTAATTGTATCTTCCGGATCCACTTACATCCTAGAAGTGGTGGTCCTCCATCTGGCAATACATATATATCCATTTTAGCTATTTCCTGGCCTTTATATATCACTTTCACCCTTATTTTTACTTTTGGGTATATTTTTGCCCGGTGTACGTCTTCAGGACAATCTCTGTAGCTTTCAAGGGTATATGTGAAAATAGCCGCTTGTAGTCCCTTTGGTTTATGACTGTTAGGGCTGATCCTGTGTCCAATCACATTTTCAATTGGACTCCGTCTATCTTGAGTGTAACTCAGATAGTCTGGTGATCCTCCATTTTGGTTACCTTATGTAGTTTCAGACAACCCAGCTCCTTGCTTCTGGAGTCTGTGTCACTTTTCTGTTCGTCTGAACCACTGTCCATCACCTGGTGTACCTTTATGTACTTCTCCTGTGAAGATTGCTTACTGTTGGTTTTCTTTTATGGAACTTAAATCGTTCTGCTATCAGCAGCAGTGTGGGGTTTAAGTGGTCCTGTAGGATTTCTACTATGCTTTTGAAATTATTTTTCACCGGCTTCTCTGGTGTTATTAGATTTCGCAGTAACCCATAAGTTTTTGCGCCCATGGAATTTAACAAAACCAGTGCTTTACTAGCATCTGGCACTTCATTCGCCCTGCAGCACACTTCAATACGTTCCACATATGTCGCCCAATCTTCGACCTCATTGTCGAACGTAGAGATACTGCCACTCTTCGGCATCCCTGGGTATGATTTAACTGTTAAAAATGGTGTCTCCCGCACTTCCCCTTCTTCTCCGCTGGCACAAAATGGCATCTCCCGCGCTTACCTTCCTTCCCGCGCTCGCCCTTCTTCTCCGCTGCGTCTTCTAAAAATGGCGTCTCCCACGCTGTTCCTTTTTCTCCGCAGCTCAATGGCATCTCCCGCGCTCTCCCTTCTTCTACCCGTGGACACTGTTCAGCCCTTGAGCCCTGGCTGTGCTCTCCCCTCTCTCTCTCCGGTTTGTTTTTTTTTCTTTTGAAGCTACTCCGTTTTCAACCCTTGGCTGCACCCTGTGCGCTTCACCCTCTGTCTTACCCCGTCGACGCTGCTCAGCTTTCTCTCAGCTGTCGGCCAGCTCCAGCCGCCGCTGTCTGGGAAGGGTCTGCGCTGGAACTGTCGTCAGTCTCTTGCTGATCATCGTGGCTGGGGAACCAAGCCCGGCTCTCCACAGCCCCCCCTGCTATGTTCACTCTCTGCCGGACGACTGAACGGTTGCTCGTGGTCGATGCCCGTGTTCCTGGCCTCGACTTTCTTACACCGCCCTCCCGGACCAAATCCTCGAAGGGAAATGCAGAGTTGCAGGTAGATTTGAATCGACACTCGTCTCCACTGTTAGATCCGTGAGTCTGAGAGTATGATGTTTTTCAATAACCACACGGATGCTGTAACTTACAATAAACAGGTCTTTACTGGAGGAGGGTAGTCTCAGGACTGGGGGTACAGAGGCATGCGCAAGGCTTATATACAGGTGTGGTCACTGCCGGTACTACAGTATACAGGAGCTGTAAAAGTAGTTCTGTCTTAAAGGTACACACACTACACGATCCAAGTCAGTACCTTGCCCCCAATCCCATGTTCCTTAACTTTACACGCTAATCTCTTATGCGGGACGTTTATGAAAGCCTTCTGAAAGTCCAAATACACCACATCCACTGGTTCTCCCTTACTATTCTATCAGTTACATCCTCAAAAAATTCCAGTTGATTAGTCAAGCACGATTTACCTTTTGTCTTTGTCTGATCCTGTCACTATATTCCAAGTGCTCTGCTATTATACCTTTTATAATGGACTCTAGCATTTTCCCCACTGCCGTTGTCTGGCTTACCGGTCTATAATTCCCCGTTTTCTCTCTACCACCTTTATTGAACATGGTGTAACATTAGCTACCCTCCAATCCATGGGAACTGTTCCAGAATCTATAGAACTTTGGAAGATGACCAGCAATGCATCTAATATTTCTAGGGCCTTTTCCTTAAGTACACTATGATTTAGATTATCAGGCCCTGGGGATTTATCGGCCTTCAATCCCGTCAATTTCCCTAACACCATTTCCCTACAAATAATGATTTCATTCAGTTCCTCCCGCTCTTTAGACCCTATGTTCCCTGACATCTCTGGCTGGTTATTTGTGTCCTCCTTTGTGAAGTCAGAAACAAAGTGTATATTGAATTCGCCTGCCATTTCTTTGTTCCCCATTATAAATTCCACTGATTCTGACTGCAAGGGACCTACGCTTGACTTCAGCAATTTTTTTCTCTTCACATATATATAGAAGCTTTTACAGTCAGTTTTTATGTTCCGTGCAAGCTTACTCTCATACTCTATTTCCCCCCTCTTAATTAAGCCCTTTGTCCTCCTTTGCTGAATCCTAACCTGCTCCAACCCTCAGGTTTGCTGCTTTTTCTGGACAATTTATATGTCCTCTCCTTGGATCATATGCTATCCCTAATTTCCCTTGTTAGCCATGGTTGAATCACCTTTTACGATTTATTTTTATGCCAAACAGTGATGAACAAATTCTGTAGTTCATCGATGCGATCTTAAAATGTTTGCCATTGCCTATCCACCGTCAACCCTTTGAGTAACATTCCCCAATCCATCCTACCCAACTCGCACCTCATACCATCGTAGTTTCCTTTATTTATATTCAAGACCCTAGTCTCTGAATCAAATACTTCACCCTCCATCTTAATGAAGAATTCTATCATATTTTGATCGCTTCGCCCCAAGGAGCCTTGTACAACAAGATTGCTAATTATTCCTTTCTCATTACATAATACCCAATCTAAGATGGCCTGATCTCTAGTTGGTTCCTCGACATATTGGTCCAGGAAGCCATCCTGTATACATTCCAGGAATTCCTACTCCACGGTATTGTTACTAATTTGGTTAGCCCAATCTATATGTAGATTAAAGTCAACAATGATAACTGCTGTGCCCTTATGGCACACGTCTCTAATTTCCCATTTAATGCCATCCCCAAACTCCGCAATTCTTTTGGGGGCTCTGTATCCAACTTCCACCAACTTTTCTGCCCATTGGTATTTCTCAGCTCTACCCATACAGATTCCGTATCATCAGAGATAATATCCTTCCTTACAATTGTGTTAATCACCTCTTTAACCAGCAATGCTCCTTTTAACCTCCTTTTGCCTTTTGCCTGTCTTTCCTGAATATTGATTACCCCTGGATGTTGAGTTCCCAGCCATGGTCACCCTGGAGCCATGTTTCCATAATCTCAATCATATCATATCCGTTTAAAACTATTTGCGCATCTAATTCATCCACCTTATTAAGAATGCTCCTCGCATTCAGACACAAAGCCTTCAGGCTTGTTATTTTATCACTCTTAAACCTGTTAGAATTATTATTTACTGTGGCCATGTTTGATTTAAACACTTGATTTCTCTGACTGCCACGTTTGCTTTTCTCCTTCCGGTCTTTTGCTTCTATCCTTGATTCTCTTCCCTCTGTCTCCCTGCACAGGCTCCCAAACCCCTGCCATTTTAGTTTTCAACCTCCCGCACAGCACTAGCAAACTCTCCCCTAAGACCTCAGTCCCGGAAATGCCCAAGTGCAAACCATCCAGATTGTACTGGTCCCACCTCCCCAGAACCATTTCGAATGTCCCAGGAATTTGAATCCCTCCCCCTTGCACCATTCCTCTAGCCACGTATTCAGCTGAAATATCCTTTTATTTCTACTCTGATTAGCACGTGGCACTGGTAGCAATCCTGAGATTACTACCTTTGAGGTCCTATTTTTAATTTACCTCCTAACTCCCTACATTCAGCTTATAGGATCTCATCCTGGTTATTAACTATATCCTTGGTACCTATATGCACCCCGACAACTGGCAGTTCACCCTCCCCTTCCATAATGCTCTGCAGCCGATCCGAGACATCCTTGACCCCTGCACCAGGGAGGCAACATACCATCCTGGAGACTCGTTTTCATCTGCAGAAACGCCTATCTATTCCCCTTAAAATAGAATCCCCTATTACTATAGCTACCCCACTCTTTTTCCTCACGTTCTGTGCAGCAGAACCACCCACAGTGCCAGGAAGTTGGCTGCTGCTGTCTTCCCCCAATAAGCCATCTCCCTCAAAAATATCCAAAGCGGTATATTGGTTTCAGAGGGGGATGGCCACATCATACCCCGCACTACCCGCTGGCGCCTACTTCTCTGCCTGGTGGTCACCCATTCCCTTTCTGCCTGTGCTGCCTTTACCTGCGGTGTGACCAACTCATTACATGTGCTATCCACAACATTCTCAGCATCGCGAATGCTCCAGTATGTAACCGTTTACAGCTCCAGCGCCGCATTGTGGTCTGCCAGTAGCTGCAGCTGGATGCACTTCCCGCACACATGGTCATCAGGGACACAGGAAGTGTCCCTGATTTTCCACATAATGCAGGAGGAGCGTACCATGGCACCGAGCTGTACTGCCATGACTTACACTTTAATTAATTCAAATTAAATTAACTCAAATCAATCCCACCAATTACACTACAATTAAATGATATACTCAAGGGCCCTTGTTTACCAGTAGTCCCCGCTACACAACAGAGATCCTAGAAACAATAAACCACTACATTTAAGTTTGGAATAAAGCGGGAAAGAGAGAAATACTCACCAACCAATCACTTACCTGCTTTCTGGTGGCGTTAGTCTTCCATTACCTTTTACTCCTCTCTCTCCTCTCGCTGACTCTGTGCCTCTCGCAGGACCGCCGTTCAGCTCCGGTCCCACACCTTCTCTCCTGTCCTCCTATCACTGACTCTGTGCCTCTCACAGGTCCGCCGCTCAGCTCCAGTACAGCGATAGATAGTCAATATGTGCAGCTTTACCCGAATTGCCCACATCTCAAGAACTGTAAAGAGAATGTGTACTGGATCACCTATCCCTCATATACTTCAAACTTTCACCTAGCGATGCTAAGGACTTGTTGAAAATAATGCACTGAAACTAAAGCAATATGAAACCCGCTGCCTGTGCCTCCAGCTCCATTGTACAGAGCGAGTGATGCTTCATCAGGGCCTGTCTCTCTAATTCCAAGTTCACAGTACAGGACTTTATATGCACTGAGCTGACTGTCCAGCGAATGAGGATTCAGGCCTTTGTATCTCACTGCAGTAATATTCGGGCCTCACTCCATTCAGCGCTATAGATTTGTGGAAGAGCAGCTCACTGTGCTGCCGCGGTTACATGGTCAGCAATAAACTATCCGTATATTCTTCTAATGGGTTTAACTCTGCGCCTTAAACCCTCGCAGTGTCCAACCACAAGTGGAAGACGGTCGTTGGAATTTGTAGCAGGCAGTGGTGCAAAGCTGCTGACAGTGAAGCAGCGGCTCGTTTCACACTCTGCTCCATTTCCTTTCCCACCAAAATCAATGGGGAAGAAAACCAGGTTGTGTATAAATAGCGCTGCTGATTTGCTATCACCTGTTTTGTGCTGCCACTCAGGATGGATTTCAGCCCAGTCAGTGTAATAGACTTGTCTTCAGATCCAGGGCATTTCACCGTGGGCTGCACGCCTGCTTAATTCGAGTTGCACGAGTTGCCACAATATTCCAAGCATTCATGCTAATGGAGAGAGAATCAGGCAGAGCTCATGGTAGATTTTACACAAGGCATTCCCGACAGACAGCTCCTACTCCCCAATTTTGAGGGAGAAATGTTGGAAAAATGACTTCCATGATATCTCATGGTGCTTATTGGAGCATATTGGAAGAAGAATTAAAGTCAAGTACCTAGATAAAACGAAGATAGTGCTAATCTAGCATCAATAGGCACACATATGTCATTAAACTCTTCAGTACATCTTTGAAAATATGTGACATGCTTTGCTTGTGAGTCTTGTCCATCAAGGATTTACACCAACGCTGCACAAAGATGCTTCCTGTAATAGTTTTTTTTCTACATAAATCAATGCCAAATGCTAGCATTTAATATTCTTGCTATGCCGCTGGTACCTATGAGTGTGAAACAGTCCCCTCCTCTCTGGTGATTAGAGTAACGGCAGCTGCCTAACCTATTTGTTCAATAAATGTGACCAATGTCAGTGATTGGGTAACCTGATTGCCCCCATGGTCTCTCACTCAGGTATAAAACAGTGGTTTCTGAGAAGCCATTGCATCTATTTCTCAATCAAACCAGCCGGTAAGATCACAGCTCCTAGAAAATGGGATGGCCAATCATTATGCAGATAGAAGAAATGTTATACCCGATTCTTGCAGCGATTGGTGTTCCTGGTAAGTCAATTTGATCAATTGTTATTTGCCCTTACTGATGGTTAACAGTATTATTGTTGTTACCTTCTCACAGCATTGGGGGAGAGCTTGACTTTGTGCGATGGTGTGAAGCGGGTGATGGGGAATGAGTCGTCTGCTTCACATCTCTCCTGGTTTTTATTTCTATTAACTTCAATTCAACTCAAAATCGAGAGATGGAAAACAAGCTGCCGATTCGCTATCGCCAGTTGTACACCATTGCACTAAGTCATAATCTGTCCCAATATCTATTTCTGTTCCGATGAATTGAGGCAGTCAGTAATTACAGCAATTGCTGCATTAAAGTCAATGGAAGGGGAATCGGACAAGGTGTATAATGGGAGGTCAATTGGGCATCCACCATTTTACATCATTGTTCAACGTTCAGATTACACCTGTGTGATTTTAGTTTCCATTTGGTGGATTTTCGCTCTTAGTTACGAAAGGAAAACAGACAATAGCGCTTTGGCTGCCCATTTTACAACTTGCTCGACTTTCGTTTACATTGAAGTCAGTGGAAATGAAAGTCCAGGGCTGTGTGAAACAGGCAGCTGATCGCTACACGCCAGTTTCTGCCAGGCGGAATAACTGAACAATCACCCCTGGCGATGTCTATGGAAAGTACAATCGGTGCGGTGCAAAACTGGTCGGTTCAGTTTCCCACTCGGCAAATTAAGTTAACTTTTATTCAAAGTCTCATCTACAAAATGAGGAGATGCCCCATCGTGATCTGTGGCACTACCCCTGTGTGGGACAGTCTGTGTACAACAATAAAAATCCTATACTGGGTGTCCATGAGGCTCTGTGGTTCACAGTAGCAGTGAAATTGTTTACCACCACAGTCTCTAACCTCATGGCCTGGCATATCCCTCAATCTTCCATTATGGTCCAGCCAGGAGAACAACCCGGGATTAATGCTGAGTGTTGATTAATGTGCAACATTTGATGAGAAGCAAATTTGTTAACGTTGTTGTTGGGATGGGGGTGACGCTGTCAAGGCCATATTTATTACCCAGTACTAATTTCCCCGCAAAGGGGTTATTGCGTATCATCTTGGTACTGATTTCAAAGAGGATTATTTCAATGTTGGGCATTAGTGAAAGCATAAGCAATGTCGAATTGACTGCTCATTAAGTGCTCACCTGATTTTCTTTCCATTAACTCCAATGGATGGACAGTTAGAAGTGGTGTATCAACTGGGGCTAATTTGATATCGTCAATGTTACACTATGGCCCAAAGTTAAAATGAACCCCAATGTATTTGGTAATTTGAACAGATGGATTACTACACCTTGAATCCTCACATTATTAGAGTTCAGAGCATTATCAATCAGAATATTTGTAATAAAGGTATTTGGTCTGTGTAGCTGATCCACGACAATGATAGAGTGTAAACAGAGCTCGGCCCATTTTCCACTCCAGTGAATCAGTGAAAAGCCAGATGGGGAGAGGTGTATAGCGGACCATGGATCGACATTCGCCTGTTTCACACTATCGCCACAATTAACATTATTCCCAATGTGTGTTCTCTGAATTGGTGGTGACAACCTTTGTAACAAGTGGATATAAACTGATGCATTCTGGAGAAAATCACTTCATGCTACATCATTTTATTGTTTCCTTGAACTAATTCCAGAAAAAGTTCGAAGGTGTGTGAACATACTGTAATCGTGTTGCCATGATTTGCGCCTTTACACGCTGTGGAGAAAGCAAGAATTGAGCGACAGGATTAGACAAATCGGTATGATTTTACACACGTTGCTCATCCCTGTCTTAACTCTACAGTGAGTCACTTTCGGTTATTTTTTTATCTCTTGCAGCTAATTTTTTGACGATTGTGATTCTCTCCCATGGAAAGTGTGGTCTCTCCAAATGCATCACTCGCTACCTGATTGCCATGGCAACTGCGGATCTCCTGATCATGATATTTGATGTGATACACTATGCGATCTATGATATTTATTTCCCATATTCATTGCTGAACTATACATCCAGCTGCAGAATCAATCTCTCACTGCTTTATTGTGTCATTGATTGCTCAGTCTGGTTAACAGTGAGTTTCACCTTTGATCGCTTTGTGGCCATTTGTTGTCGGAATTTGAGAACTAAACATTGTACAGAAAGGATGGCAGCTACCGTTATAGTGACAGTTTGTGGACTGAGCTTTTTAGAAAATGCTCCAATTTATTTTACCTATGAACCCCGGGAAATAATTGACAATACCTGGTGGTTCTGCACTGTTCAGTTTAGCTTCTATACCTCTCCCGCCTGGGTGGCCTATCTCTGGTTAGACAGCATTTTAACACCGTTTGCTCCATTTGTTTTGATTTTACTCCTCAATGCTTTGACCATCAGACATATTTTAGCAGCTAATATAATCTGCAGGAGAATGCAAGTCAGGAATTGTGAGAAACACAATGATCCAGAGATGAGGAATTGAAGAAAGTCGATCGTCTTACTGCTCGCCCTTTCTGGTAATTTTATACTGTTGTGGATGTTAACTCTTATTTATTACGTTTGTATACAAATTACGGACTCGCAGATTTTTCAGACAGATTATACCAACCCTTTCACCCTCATGGAAAAAACAGCGTATCTACGTCAGCGGCTCAGTTCTTGCACCAACACATTTATTTTTGCAGTGGCTGAGACCAAATTCAGAGAGGAGTTAATCAACATGGTTAAAAGACCCTTCACTCTAATCATTATGTTAATTAAACATTGATGTGAACAAGAGTATTCCACAGCTGACTAGAACCCACATTGTTTCACAATGTTACTTTAAAAAAAGAGAGAATTGCACAACAATGGGGAGATTTTCAATCAACCCTGTTCGATACTGGGCGGGTGATCAGCTCCATCAGTCATCACCTACGGGTGAAAGTGTAAATCTCCCTGAGGAGTCACATTGAAGCCTCAGATTGTTGCTCTTTTCAGATGGGGCGATGGAAAATCTGTTCCTATTTTACACCATGACAGATTCTACTTTTCATGGCAACTGGGCGCCTGTATCACCTGCCATTCAGTACTGCCCGTTTCGATTTACGGCGATGTCCAATCTCATCCCCCAAGTTTGTGTTCCCGATATATTCCTCTCCGCAGAAATTAACAGCGGTGTCCATCTCTGCACAGTATCTCCTTCCTCTCGTTCAACTCATCATAAGCTCTTGAGGAACAGGAATGACACAGGATGGGAAGTCACTCCAGGCGCTGTCAAATGGAATTGGGTTGGGACGAAGGATTTTGCAGAGATGGCTCAATTTTAACCTGCCTCCCCTGGCAGGTAGTCCACGGCATCAGCTGGAACACCGGTTTTACAACCTGCTCGATAATACTCTCTGTTGACTGTAATGGAGAGTTTTTATAAATGAAAGGTGAAAACCAACGTTGCACCCGATTCGATCAGTTTCCCGATGGGCGGGTCGAGTTAAAATTGCAGTAGAAGCCCAGACTCGGAGGTGCGCTGCCACGTTCACATCAGTGACTCACATCGACGCCAAAGTTCCAATGTAATTGCAGTTTTTGAAATGTACTTACAACTAGACCCTTAAAAAATTGCATTTCGCAGCATTCTTAGTATTATTATCTTCCAGGTGAAGCTTTATTCAGTAAATAGTAATTTGTTGAACCCACAGTTAAAGTTTAATAGGCGCTCTGAGAAATCCTTCAATGGGTTATTACAGTTTATTTCAAGGTTTGTTTCCACTTCAACTCGTCTGTGAGTAAAAGTAATTTTGACTCGGGCGAATGAGTAACCCTGGTCTCAAAATTAAACTTACCAAGCCTTTAGCAGCAGTATGTGGCCTGATCTCAACAACAGGACAGAAAAGCAAGGAGGATAATTCCCCCTTGTGACAATAATGTAAAGCTGGTGATATGGCACATCCCATTTTATACCTTGGCCAAGGTTCCTTCCGATTCACTTCCATGGAATATAAATTCGGGAGGGTGAATGAGGAGCAGTCGATCCCATATCGCCTGTTTAATATAATTGTCAACAGTTAAACATTGCCCAAATTAATGGAGAAAATAAAACGAAATACATAGAAATTGGACCCTGTTTCCTTTTTTACAAGTGCAAGGAGGGCCAATTTGAGAGAGCAAAGTCCTGCCTCCGATCAGAACCAGAGTTCGCGACGCTGCTATATTTGCATAGTCAGCTGCCCAGGCGCCCGGTGCGCCAGCCTAAATCAGTCAATCGGCTCGGTACATATGTAAATGCAAGCCTGACGTCTGTTTGAGGACCCCTTAACAAAATTGGGCGCAATGTGAGGAGCAGGCTCTGGACCTTCTCTGTTGATGGCCCTTCATTAGCTGCTGCAGCCTAAGCAGATACGGGCAACAACAAAAACTTGCATTGTTATAGCGCTTTTAACGTTGCAAAACGTCCCAAGGTGCTTCATAGGAGCGATTATCAGACAAAATTTGACAACCAGCCGCATAAGCAAATATTAGGTCAGGTGACCAACAGCATCTTCAAAGAGGTAGCTTTTAACGATCATCTTACAGGAGGAGAGAGAGAGAGAGAGAAGTGGAGAGGCGGCGAGATTCAGGGAGGGAATTCCAGAGCTGATGGCATCGGCAACAAATGTGCTCTTTAAACCGTTCCTATGGAGCCAGGAGGAGAAGGAATTCTCTTCGCGGCTCCACAGCACCTGACAATTTACAATCTTGCCAGTTCAGTTGTTTACTGACCCACCCTCCCAGGACTCACATCAGGGCAGCTGCTCACGCGCCGCACTGCAGGAATGTGAAATCCTCACAATGGACCAGCTGCCTCTGATGACGCGACAGTCGTCGGCCGCTCGCTCGTTTTGGGCCTTGCGACAGTTTGCTCTCTGGGCCCAGAAACTTGCAATAACCAATTTTTGGCTCAATGCTTGGCAAAGAGCTTGTGAGTATTGCAGAGCAGGGAGTGCAGTCTGAGATCAGTAGCAAGAGCTGCGACTGTGGTTTGGTGGTGGCAAAAATGCAAGGGACAGCCATTTGATTTTGTAAAAGCGGATTGATACCGATGTTTCCTCTAGTATTTTTGTACTGAGTGTGCCATGAACTCCTTTGTGTGCGACCATTCTGTTGTGGTGAAATTAAATAATCAAGTCCGCACACTAGTCTGTAAATGGTAAAGAGCCAAGCAGTTTATTTCAAACACAATATTATTCAACAGGACAATACAAACAGTCCACGGAGGGATCTAAAGGCTGATCAGGGAGTACAGCTTAGCGCTCCTGCAACTCGTTCCTGGCTGACTCCCCGATTGACATTAGTTTCCGTTATTTAAGTGTACAAAAGCCGTGGATACCTCGTGCACAACGCATGATATTGTTCTAATTGGCTTAAAGTCCACATACAACATTTGTTACATTGTTTTAATAGGCTTGAAGCCCGCATGCACAATTGCTGATTGCCACATGATCTTTACGATCTCATCTGTTGTTCCCCACGTGGTTTTACTTCCCTAGTTCGTGGCTGGTGCTTTTTTCTCCGCTGTCATCCTGTGTGCAAGCTGCACTGTTAACCCCTTAAGTCCTGAAGGGCACCTATGTTACCTTCACTAATAATCCACCTCACCTTCCGTCCGTGAGCAAATTTTACAACCACAACAACATTTACATCAACAACTTTTACAACAGCGGGAGCAACAGCAACCACTTAAAAGCATACATATCGTAATGCCATATTGCCCTCCCCACAGTCTCAAATCATGAGACAATCAGACAAGGTTCTATTAAAGTTTAACATAACTTCTCTGCTTTTAATTCTATTCCTCCAGTCATGAACCCCAGTTCTTTATTTGCACTCTGATGGCTTTTCTAACCTGCATTGCTACTTTTAATGATTTATAAATCTGTACCCCTACATCACTTTTTATCTTTACTCAAGTTAGACTCTTATTTTCCAAGGAGTATCTAGCCTCTTTATTCCTCCTACCAAAATGCTCCATCTCACGTGTACCTATACTGAAAGTCTTCTGAAATTTGCATGCACATTTTTCAAATTTGCTTACGGTTGAATTAATTAAAAGCATTTAGTTCCTCAAGTAGAAACGCTGTTAAAAAAAGACTTTTCAGAATTGACACAAAAGAACTGCATAATAATGGATTAACACTTCAGATATGTCCCTCAGTTAGTCGGTTATGTATTGACAAACATTCCAAAAACCCAAGATGAGCTGAAAGCAGCATTTCTATTCGTACAATTTGTATTAATTTTAATGTTTTCAATGTTTTAGCCCATCCCTCGTGTTGCTATACAAAGGCTGCACAGCCAGCAGGAGCAGCGACTTTCCTATGGGGCTGACATGCTGTGCGTCCAGATAGATAATTAGAATATATATCACAATGCAACCAGACAGCCAACAAATATAAAGTGATGACGTTCTTTAGTTGACAGTATTAACAAATTGAACAAAAACGGTTTTTTGAACTTCAATCAGTTCCAATAAACGTGGTCTTCTTGAACCAGCACACCCCCATGTAACATATTCGAAATGCAGCTTTTTTTCACAAGAGCAGAAAACACATAAATGATTTGTGTCATTGAATTAAAAACAAAAAGCAGGAAAAGCTATGATTTAACGGAAGTAGACATCCTCCTTTCTTCCTGGACACGAGAACCAATCAGACTACAACAGAAAATGCTGCAAAGTCTCAGCAGGTCAGGCAACATCCATGAAGAGAAAATAGAGTCAACGTTTCGGGTCAAAACCCTTTGTCAAGACTGACTTGTAAATGTTTACTAATATGTTGATGTAATGATATTAATTTACGAATTTTGCTTCTAATATTATTCTCTCAAACATTTTCCAAAATATTACTCCCTGCTCTTGTCAAGAAAAGTGTCGAATTACTTGAGATACATTGCAATGAAATAGCGGGAAACAAATTTCATTGTACTCTCAATTGTTAATCTATTTTTTCAAACATTTATACCAAATCGAAATAGTACATTATCAGTTTAATCGCAGTATTTTCTGTGTCTCTCTCAATAAACAAATAATAGTTTCTTCGAAAGTTGTTCCTGCAATTTTTATACGTCATTACATTTCTTTCTATTATCACTCCACTAAACGTTTAAGAGGAAATCTATTTTGCATTAACCCTGAGACATTTTCGGATTATGGAACAACAGTCTGTAAGACGTTCAGATTGTTTTAAGAATATAAGAACATAAGAAATAGGAGCAGGAGTTGGGCATTTGACCCTTCGAGCCTGCTCCGCCATTCAATAGATCATGGCTGATTTTCTACCTCATCTACACGTTCCTGCACTATCCCCATATCCACTTTTCCCTTAATATTCAAAAATCTATCGAACTCCGTCTTGAATATTCTCAATGGCTAAGCCTCCACAGCCCTCTGTGGGAGGAAATTCCAAAGATTCACCACCCTCTGAGTGAAGAAATTGCTCCTCAGCTCAGTCCTAAATGGCCGAACGCTTATTCTGAGACTGTGACCCCTTGTTCTACATTCCTCAGCCAGCGGAAGCATCTTCCCTGCATCTACCCTGACCAGCCCTGTAAGAATTTTGTATGTTTCATTGAGATTGCCTCACACTCTTCTAAACTCTGGAGATTATAGTCTACGTCGACTCAATCTGTCATCAGAGGACAATCCCCGAATCCCAGGAATCAGTCTGGTAAACTTTCGTTGCACTCCCTCTATGGCAAGTATATCCTTCCTTAGGTAAGGAGACCAAAACTGTACACAGTACTCCAGGTGTGTTCTCACCATGGCCCTATATAACTCCAGTAAGAAGTCTTTACTCTTATACTCAAATCCTCTTGTAATAAAGTCCAACATTCCATTTGCTTTCCTAATTGCTTGCTGTAACTGAATATTATCTTTCAGTGATTCGTGTACAAGGACACCCAGGTCCCTCTGAACATCAACATTTCCGAATCTCTCACCATTTAAAAAATACTCTCATTTTCTGTGTTTCCTACCAAAGTGGATAACATCAGATTGCTCCACATAATATTCCATTTGCCATGAGCTTGCCCACTCACTTACCCTGTTTAAATCTCAAGAAGCCTCCTTGCATCCTCCTCATAACATGCATTCCCACCCAGCTTTGCATCATCAGCAAACTTGGATATATTATATTTGGCCCCCTCATCCAAATCATTGATGTAGATTGTGAAAAGCTAAGGCGCAAGCACTGATCCTTGCGGTACTCCACTGGTTACAGTCTGCCAACCCGAAAATGAGCCGTTATTCAAATTCTCTGTTTTCTGTCTGTTAACCAACCCTCAAACCATGCAATATATTATCCCAAATCCTACGAGTCCTAATTTTGTTTAATATGCTCTTGTGTGGCCCCTTATCGAATGCCTTCTGAATATTTAAATAAAACTCATCCACTGGTTCCCTCTCATCAATTCTGCTAGTTACAACCTCAAAAAACTCGAACCGATTTGTGAAACACAATTTCCCTTTCATAAATCCGTGTTGACTCTGCCCAATCCTATTATTATTTTCTAAGTGCCCGGTTACCAAGACCTTATTAATACATTCAACATGTTCCCTACTACTGATGTTAGGCTAACTGGTATGTCTTTCCCTGTTTTCTGACTGTGCACTTTCTTAAATAGTGGGGATACATTTACTGCCTTCCAATCCGCGGGAACCATTCAAAATCTATGGAATTTTGGAAAATGTCAAACAATGCATCCACTACCTCTATAGCCAGCTCGTTCAAATCCCTTGGAGTTAGGCCATCTGGCCAAGGGGATTTATCGGCTTTCAGTCCCATTAGTTACTTCAGCACTACGTTTGAACTAATACTATTGGCCCAGAAATTCGGGTCGGGGTCTTTCCGCAGGTGGAAGTCCCCAATCTCCACTTACCTACCGCGCCGGCAGTTGAGCTGTGGGCCCCCGTGGAATCCCCGTTTGAACGTGGGCCTCCTCCAACTGCTGGTGCACAGTGCTTGTGTATCCCAGGGGCACAGTTAGTTTGATGCGTCCACTGGGATCACGTGGGGCATGGAAAGCCAATGGTAGCAGGGAATGCTTCATTCATAAGTTTGACAGGAAGACCTGTCAAACCTATAAATACTATAAGCCCCAAAATATCACTAAATATTCAAATAAATTTAAAAAAAACATCACATTTTTAAAATAAACTATAAATTACATGAAATAACTATTTTAAGCAATAATTTAAATTTTTGAGAAACTATTTTATTTTCTAACGGGGCTAAAAATAAACTCACATTTCTTTAATGTACTTAAAAATAATAAACCTGTGGAAAAACTGTTTTAATTTTAATTAATTCGCCTTGCGGCTGCTTTTTACATGTCTAACTTCTGGAGACTTACCTTCCCGGGAAAACGTGCAAAAAAAAGTCAGTTCGATACGCACGCGCAGCCTCTCCTGCGCACGCATTCGACCTCTGAACCCCTTCTTCCAGGGGAACAGAAGTGCTGGTTTCCCGCACATGCGCAGTGCATGCACGAAACCGGCACTTCCATTGGGCTTACGGGTGAGAACCCCATGCGTACTCACCCGTGGAGACCAGAATTTCTGGGCCAATATCTTTCAATTCCTCGTTCTCTCTAGACCCTTGGTTGTCCAGTATTTCCCGGAATTTCTTGCGTCTCCTTCCATGAAGGCAGACGCTAAGTATTTGTTTAATTTCTCTGCAATTTCCTTATTCTCTATTATAATTGCTCCTGTCTCAACCTATACGGAACCCAGATTTACTTTTGCTAATCTTTCCCTTTTTACATACCTATAGAAGCTTATACCGTCTGTTTTTATGCCTCTCGCTAGTTTATTCTCACATTCTATTTTACTTTTCGTTTTCAATTTCTTGGTCCTCCTTTGCTGAATTCTAAACTCCTCCCAATCCTCAGATTTACTACTCTTTTGGCAGCATCATAAGCCTCTTCCTTTGATCTAATAATAATGTTAACGTTTCTTGTTAATCACCATGAGACCACTTTACCTGTGGAGTTTTTGTGCCTTAAAAGGAATGTATATTTGTTGTAAATTACATATTAATATTTTAAATGTTATCCATTGCTCCCCCATTCTCATAATTTTTAATGTCGTTTTCCAATCTTCTTTGCCAACTCGCCCCACATACCTACGTAGTTTGCTTTGTTTTTAAATTGTCTGAAAGTTTATAGAGTTCAGACCCTGGGAACAGACAACTCGGGACAAAGACTCAGGGTGAACTATTCTTTACTTAAAATCAGCAGGAGGTTACAAATAAGCACTTAAATATTACATGAGAACCTGTACTCAAGTCCTTTACTTAGTACAAGTAAACACGCATGGATCTAATCATTTACTTTAAGTTCAAGTCATCATAAGCAGACACATACCGACTCACACCAGTGAGAGGTTGGCTCGACCGTGACTAGACGTATGACATTAACTGGCAACTGACCAAGTTGCCCTCGAATGCAGCCTCGAAGGTCTTTTAGTAGCACTTTTTAATAGCAAAAACTTGGGAACCCACCAACAGCATTCATGTCCTGAACTGTGTGAATAGCGATGTTTTCTCTCTCTCACTTTCCTATCTGTTTTGACGCTTGGTGAACCAAGGCCTGAAGAAGTCCTTGTTTTTTGCACCTGAATGTTGACCCCTTATTCTCATAGAATTTTCAAGGTCTTATATTTTGGAGAAAAATAACAGCTTGCAATAGCATCGGTTATTTTACATATTTATAACCAAGAATTCTCTTGCCCACAAAGCCTGTTGGTACTTTAAATTTGATCACATTAGGTTCAGTCAGGTTTACAGTGATCAGTTTATTCTTACAGAGTCCACCCTCAAGTGGTTGTGTACCTGGATTTAAGGTCACAGGCACTTATACTACATCGTCATCTTATTTTTTGCATGTCTTCTGCAACAGCTTGATCAATGCTTGCTGCTTGCGGCATCTGTTGACTCGACAAGTTATTATCAGAAAGTAAAAAAGAAATACAATCAGCAACTGTACAATGGTTAAACATGGGAGATATTTATTATCCAGGGGTGAACCTCGATATTCATCCCGATATCCCACCAAGACGGATCATCACCAAATTTAGATATATCTTTGCACAGGTTTCGGTTCTTCTGGGCCAAGGTATGAAAGTGCTTTTGGGACTGACTAATGTGTTTCATTAACACTACCAATTGTTCTGGCAGATGTGGAATGTCGTAGCCGAACTGAGTTACGTACTGATGAAATTGCTCTTTTAACTTACAGTTATATCTACTTGCCTATTCGAATGGTTTTTTAATAAAACTGGCGCCCCAAGTCTCACAGGTCGGACTGGGGTAAAGCACAAAGTTCCCGCCACAATGGGACAAGTCAGATTGTTAATTTACTGGTATTCCGGGTACTTTGTAGTGACCCAATATTCACCTTTCCCTCGATATGCAGATCGTATGGGGAAGTGATGTTCCTCGATCACTTTCATGGTGCAGTTCCATGCTATACCATCCCAATCAAACCTGCATGCTGGGGCTGCATGTTTTACCGTGTCATAAGGGCAGATGAATGTGTCCCGAGCTTGAGCACCCCCGGAAAGATCTGGGCCACCCAAGTGGTCTCATTACTCGGGTCACATACTGTGGGAGTTTGTCATACCTTATTAAGTCATCTCGTTGGCGCACCCCTATATTCTTCCCGTGGAAGAGAAGAGTTGGGGTCGCCCTTTCCTGCAGCATTGGATTGTACAATACCATCCCTAACAGGGTAATGTTGTTCTGTCTTGCAAAAGGCATTCACGATTCACCGGGTACACCTATAACGACATGGTTAATTGCTAAGTGGACATTGTCCTCAGGTGTCGATCAGTCACCCACGAGGGTAGCTTCCCCCCAGCAATGCTCTGCAGGTTTTCACGGGTTTGTTCCACGTACCAAGATCCATACATTACACACGCATCATTTCGTGCAGCCTTATCAGAGGCCTTCACATCTTCCTTTATAATCTGATTTATATTTTTAGCATGGGATTCCAAATTCTTTACCACATCTTGCAGATGGATCGTTATAATTTGCACCTTTTTCTCTTCCTCATTTTCCAGAACATTTATTTCAGCCAGAATTTTCTTTAAACGTCTTCTGACTTCCATTATAGATTGATCCAAGCTAGCCAAATCAAGACTATTGCTCAGGGTATTTCCAGTGTAGCATCATTTATCAAACCCGTCGCTTTGTGATATCATTTTCTTTAATAAATTCGGTAATATTATTGTGTGCACCGTTTAACACATCAGTCTTCCTCGGGTCTACATGATATAAAGGCTCGAATTCTGACTCTGCCATTGGTGTACTCTTTTTTTCCCGAAAACCTCTCTGTTAATTCCTGCATCATTCTCCCATATAACTGCGCTGTCTCTGGATTGCACCAATTCGGCAACCCCTCGGTCAGATTAAATTTTACAGTTACCATCTCATGATGCACATCATGGTAAAATATCCTCCGAGTTGGGATTACCACTAACTCATTTGTTAGCCCCGGAGAATGTTTGCGGCAGACAACCTGGATTCCTTTTTGTTCTTCCTGCGATTGTGTTTTATTCGTAGGGAGGGGAAATTTAGGACAGACTTTCAATTCCACCATGTGCATTATTTTGTTTTTACATTCCAACACATGATAATGTGTGCAACCCTTGGAACCCCTACACGGCCTTCCCTCCCTGTCCACGAACCATTGGGAGGGATCCCTGTCATCTATTATATTCCCTTGGATACTTTTCCCGCCTATCCAGTGGACGTGAGCTCCACAAAGTGGCGTTGTCGATAGGAATGTATGGTTAGATGGCGTCTCCGAAGTGTTTACACACCCATAGATTCCCTCATGCTCGTTCCACCACCGTGGCCAACACAACACGGTTTTCCCGTTATTTTCCGATTGAGTTGGGCTCCCATTATTCCGCCAAGGATCCCCTATCTGTTGTTAACTAGTATTGGCTCCCGCTTTGGCCTGAAATAACCATAAACACGGCTGACTTGTAGTACCACTCTTACACTTTACACATATTCGCCTCCCTTCTCGACCGCATATGTGGTTTCCCGTACTGTTCCTGAACAACTTGTGTCGCATGTACCCTTGATGGATCAGAGGGTAACCTCCCGAGCGGTATCGCGGGGTGAGTTATGGTGCAATGGTAATGATAATTTGAATCACTGGATGCTTCCCCATGTGCTGCTGCTGCCCTTACAAGGTGGAGCGCTATGCCACACAGCAACCAAATTAGCCTCTCCGTCTTTCTCTGCCTTGTTCTGGCTTGTGGGAGAGGGTACAATCGATGTGGTACTCCCGGTCACGTCTCCCTGCACCCTGCCATTGTCCGCTTAGCCGCTGTTCTGATTATTCACTATACGGCTTTGGCCGTTTCCGAGGTCGTTGCCTCATATTGTAACAATACTGTACCTGGGGAGGTGTCTCATCATGCAGGGGTGTCTCATTGGATGGGGGCGCTGCATTAGGCAGCCCTTCTCCATTGCCCCATTGGAGAGGATGAGTCTGTCTCACCATGATCATGACCACGGCTTGCTGTCTTCTTCTGCAACCACCTCCTTAATTGGTTTATCAGTCAGAGGGTGGACTAACAGGTGTGTGGGATTCGCATGGGTCTCCCCATTACCAAATCATGAGGGGAGTGACCCGATCCTTTAGAAACTTTATTATGGATCCCCTTAAGAAGTAGTAGAAGTACCTCATGCCAGTTAGTGTCCTGTTTGCTTAATACCTTTTGCAGGGCCAACTTGAATGTATGATTAATACTTTCCACAATCTCCAATGATTGTGGGTTGTGGGTCAAATGCCATTTCACTTCAATTCCAAGCAATTTCAGAGTGGCTTGCATTACCTGCCCTGTAAACTGACTTCCCTGATGTGACTATACTACGCAACGAAGACCCCATCTGGAATATACCTCCCTAACTAGGGTCTTGGCCATGCATATGGCTGCGGACGACTTGAACGGGAAGGCCTCTACCCACTTGGTAATCTTGCACCATCAATATTCATCTGGTCCCCTGCTTAAAAGGAAAAAGAAACAATCAATTGCGACTATCCTACCAGCCCAATGGATTGATTCGTCAATTCCTGATTCACTTCTGTCACTGTGGTGAATCATCCACTAAAATTAAAAACCTTCAATTTAATAATGCCCAGTATCATACAGCAAAAAAAATTGTCGTGTGGTGAATTAACAAAAACAGCTTTCAGTGGACAGGGTTAACTCATTTCCATATTTGTAAGAAGGCGGGGCAAATTGTCAAATGCACGCAATTTCGTCACTTCACGTAATTTAAATACACTTTACCGATCGTAAAAAACAGTTGGGTTTTCACAATTTAATAGGTTAGTTTAAAACACAATTTTATAGTAAATTTAAAGCTCGTCAATAAAAAACTGTTACTTTTGCAAAATCTTTGCGTCTTTAAAACTTGCAAAGATTCTGATCAATTCAATTTAGCAGGTACAAACATCAGACATCATAAATATTTTGTTAAGCAACTCCACACACAATAGCATATCATTGTTCTTGCCTTGGTCACACATATTTGAACTTGGTCAGAAATTTTTAAAATATCAATTATTGATGTGATAACCTCATGTCCGGAACTAGAGGCTTTCACACAATTTACATCAACAAGAATTTCACCATAAAAGTCTGGTTTAAACAGGTTATTTAACCTCAATAAGTCCACTTCAATTCATAGCAATATCATTAACTAAATAGTACCACTTGAAAAAGATTGAGGAGTTTCCCACAGACTGTAGCTTCGAAACATTCATTCAACTTTTTTTCAGGCATCACTACACTGAAAGTAGAAAAAGGGACAGAATCTTTCCTTTCCTCCTTTCTTTATTTCACCATAGGCTACTGGTCACCAACTTAGAAAGTGGGCCCCTTGGAATTGCAATAGTCAGATTAAGAAGAAAGTGCTTTGTAAACGTTCAAATTGATTTAAAATAAAATCAAAGAATATCTATTTTTATGTAGTCCAAATAAAACAAAATATTTTCAAAAGTTCCAGTTCATTTTCTATCAGACTCGATCAGAAAACATGGTAATCGTAACTTCAAGGCTGAAGATTATCTTTTGTAAAACAAACTGCCTCTGATTTATAGTTTGCTGTCTCAGCCTTCCCCGTAAAAATATTTCTACAGCAGTGCCTTTAACTTAAATGCAAATCACAAAGTTTCTCCCACCTCTAAGTGCACAATCTTAAATTTAAATTAACATATTTAACACGCTTAAAAAGTCCAACATCCAACAAAGGGTTAAACGGCTTTTAGCTCCATGCAAAGAAAAGTGGGTGGAGCTAAAACAAACACAGCACACTCTTTCTTTCAAAGACAGATTTTCAGACAAAAGAAATACTGTAACTCCTCAAAATTTATAGTCAGGAAAACTTCCACAGTTCATCACACAGATTCACACAAACTGAAATTCCAACGTACTTTAACGTTCCTTTCACTCAGCAAACCTTGTGCTTTATTTGTCTCGGCACAGAAGCTGATAGCTTCCATGTTGGTAAAACTATTAAGTTTCTCTTTTTTTACCTTATTTTAAATCGTCGTCTCAGCAGCTTTTCCAGGCTCCCCAAATCCTTCTTTTTTCCCTTCCTATGCTGAGTTTTCAGACTGGGTAGCCTGCAACTTAGAACTTTTTCACTCTTCATCTACCACTCTCTCTCTCCTGCACTTTCTGTTTCAACTCCAGTTTCTTAATCCATTTATTAGATTCAGTGTGGACCCCACGAGCAATCCGTTCTGCTAGAGCCTATTAATGAGTGACCTTAAATGCAACTTTCGTGTCCTCAGTGACATTTTCTGCCTGCTCTGCCCGCTGCATCTGTTTGGATAGTTCTTTTGACAAGACATCGCACTGATCCTGATTATTTATACATTGGCTTTTGTGGTATTGATTCTTATTACACCTCATCTCCGCCTGTTCCAACTTTTCCTCAAGCCTTTTCCTACTTTCCCTTTCTTCCTCTGATTCTTTCCTTAACTAGATATTTACCCTTTCATCAGATATAACCTGCCTCTTGTATGCCACTAATCAAACCGATGTCCTTACACTTGGCTGACACATGGCCATTGTGTCCACTGTTCAGCCTCCAATACTGGAAAATCACCATCAATAATGAACTGTACCCATCATTCTTTGAGGGCTACCTTCCCTGTCACATATGTCGTGACTAATTCATCCATCGTTTTTGCCATTGTTTGTTCTGAACAGGACAAAGTTTGGGCGCCAACATCTGTAGGACCTTCAGGTTGATTTTACATTCTGTCTGACAGTTGATCGTGGAACAGACAACTCGAAAAAAAGATTTTAGGGTAAACTATTCTTTACTTAAAATCAGTAAGAAGTTACAAGGAAGCACACAAAATATTACATGACAAACCGTAATTTATCCTTTACATATTACAAGTAAGCATGCATGGATCATATAGTAAAACATCTCGTACTCAAGTTATTTACTTACTACAAGTAAACAAGCACGGATCTAAATATTACATATAGCAAAACCACCCACACTTAAGTCATTTACTTATTACAAGTAAGCACAGACGAATTGAAACATTTATTTTAAGCTCAAGTGATCATAAACAATCACATACCTACGCACACCAGTGAGTGGTCGGCTCAGCCGTGACTAGACGCATGACTTTGACTGGCAACTGACCAAATTGACCTCCACTGCAGCCTGGACTGTCTTTTAGTAGGGCATTTTAATACCAAAAACTTGGCAATTCGCCCACAGCATTCATGTCTCGAAGTGTGTGAATAGCGTTGTTTACTCTCTCTCACTTTTCTTTCTGTATTGGTGCTTGGTGAACCAAGGCCTGAAGAAGTCCTTGTTTTTGCACCTGAGGTTGACTCCTTGTTCTCATAGAATTTTCAAGGTCTTATCTATTGCAGAAAAACAACAGACTGCAAGCACATAATTTATTTTAGAAATGTTTAGCCAAGTAGTCTCTTGTGGTCAAAGCCTGTTAGTACATTAAATTTCTTCAATTTAGATTCAGTCAATTTTACCATGAACGATGGATTTTTACAAGTCATTGCAGCATTGAGAAATATGCAGAAATTCTCTGTGCTTAGGAGATTCTTGAGCACCAGTAACGCAGGCTATCCAGTCACTTGAAAATTACATGTGGATCAATAGGGGCATGAATTCTCCTCTGAATCTCACACAGAAGCCTTGGGCTTCCCCATACCTGGCCTCCCCCACTTCCTGAACATGCCTCCTGTCCATCCACTTACCTTGTGCCAGGAACCGGCTCCTTGAAGGCCCCAGGCTGCACCCTCCTGACACCCGACTTTACTGGCCTGACAGCACCTTACAACAGATTTCCATGGCATACAGCAGGAAGGTAGAGTTAAGGTAGAAGATCAGCCATGATCTTAAAGATGGGCTGAATGGACTACTCCTGCTCCTATTTCTGCTCTTCTTTCCGGCTGCAAGTTCTGCAGGCGGAAGTCTAATCATTCCTAGCCGTTAAAATTGGTGGAGTTTGCCCACTGCTTCTCCCAAACACGCGCGCCATTCACTCTCCCACCCTAGAATTAAAATACTTCCTACAAGAGATGTCATTTTCCGCTTCTGCTCGGCCCAACCATTACTTACTCTGTCATATGTGTCCAGCATTTCAGATCCCCAGTCAGAACGAGACTTATGAAAAACCTGAGACGTGATGTGTGTCATTGAAATCTTCATGCAACAGTGAATCACTTGGATTCAACAAAGCGAAAGGACGACAGACTTCACAGTTTACGAGATATTGTTTTAATGTCTAAATATTGGCTCCTTCCAATGATAGATGTTTTAATTGTTCCCCAATCAGAGACGTTGAATCCACCGATCATCAATCCATGTGCATTAACATTCCAACCAGGCTGTCTTTTCAACACACAAATGGTTTCATTTCTGCTTAATTTATTTACAAACAAAGGCACGGACAAAGAAAAAGAAAATCCAATAGAGATTATATGACGTATATTTTTACACAGACTGATGGTGTGCACAGTTAACGTCATCACTACAATAGGAAAAATGGAATTGAATGAAATTTCATGATCACGTATGGATAAGCATTTTAGAGGGTTTATTGAAATGACATTCGAGTGGGCAAACTGCCCAGATAACTGTTAATCCCTCTTTAACCTCCACACAAGGTCTGTTAATACCTCCAGAAATATAAAATATCTGCATTTCTGCAAGGCTGCTCAGCTGTATACAAGTAACTATATCACTTTCTGTGTGTATCTGAATGTTCTTCAATCGCAACTTTAGCATTGAGGTCTATTAATATAAATTATAAATCGCATTAATTAGAACAGCTAGGGAAATTTATTAATGCAACTAAGTTCTAGAGACAGCAATCCATCATAAGTATGCATATGTATTTCCTGAAATGCCTCAAATTTCCCCTTGACATTCAATGGCATTTCCATCACTGAATCCCCCACTATCAACATCCTGGGGGTTACGATTGATCAGAAACTGAACTGGACCAGACATATAAATACTGTGGCTACAAGAGCAGGCCAGAGGCTGGGAACTCTGCGGCGAGTGTCTCACCTCCTGACTCCCCAAAGCCTTTCCACCAGTCAGGAGTATGATGGAATACTCTCCACATGCCTGGATGAGTGCAGCTCCAACAACACTCAAGAAGCTCGACACCATTCAGGATAAAGCAGCCCGCTTGATTGGCACTCCATCCACCACCTTCAACATTCACTCCCTCCACCACCGGTGCACTGTGGCTGCAGTGTGTACCATCTACAAGATGCACTGCAGCAACTCGCCAAAGCTCCTTCGACACCTCCTTCCAAACCCGCGACCTCTTCCACTTAGAAGGACAAGGGCAGCAGACGCATGGGAACATCACCACCTACAAGTTCCCCTCCAAACCACAAACCACCCTGACTTGGACCTGTATCGTCGTTCCTTCACTGTCACTGGGCCAAAATCCTGGAACTCCCTTCCTAACAGCATTGTGGGTGTACCTACACCATATTGACTGCAGCGGTTCAAGAAGGTGGCTCACCACCATCTTCTCAAGGGCAATGAGGGATGGCTACTAAATATACGCCTAGCCAGCCAGCGACGCCCACATCCCATCAATGAATAAAATAAATAAATACATATATAAATGTATTGCAATAATCTGTAAATGAATATCCTCGAATTAAGGAGTGTTTTATCATGACTGAAGGAATGGAGATGTCGAAATATTTTTTTTGGAACGTATGATGTTAATAATATTCTAGAATCCTTATCCTTTCAGCTGACAAAATCATTGCAAAATATCTCTGATCAGCAGCAGTGAATATGACTCGCCTCATTTTGTTTGTTCAAATGACTGTAACTAATGCCAATCATTATGCACTGCTCATGTGTCGCTTGAGGTTTCTCTCAGGTATAATTAAGAGCTTGTTTTGAAAGCAGAAGTTCTGCGAGTCCACAGCATTAACTGGCAACGTCGCTTCTCTCCGAATATGGGACAGCCGGTGATCATACAGATAAAAAATATTTATTATCCTATTCTTGCAATAGTTGGACTTCCTGGTAAGATGCTTATAATACTTAACAGTGCTTCGCTGTGTCACTATTCCTGCTGTCAGAGTAATGATATTATCTGTTTGCTTTGATGTGTTTTATTTGCAGACACTGATTATCGAAATCAAAGAAATAACTGAAAATGATCCAAGTTTCTGTCATATTGTTAATGTAACAACCTGAGAAGAAGCACAGTTTACTCTGACTATTAAAATTCAGCCAATTTTTGGAAATTCCTTGTCCTTGATAGACAGTCTTGTAGTTCTGTGTCAAGTCTAAGTATTAGTATCGGATCGAGTAGCCAAAACAATAATTCAGAAAGGGATTCCCGGAGGCTGCTCTAGAAAAGGCAAATGATACTTTTGTTATATGTATGTGAATCCAAGAGCAATAGAACAGATACTCCTGCACCCACAATAAATGTTGGTGTATTGTGGCCTCCGTGGGATTGAATCCCACTCATAGACTGAACCGGCTGCCAGGTCAGCAGCGGCGCTGACTGATTCCTCGCATGCAGCTGGCCATCAGCGTGTAAACAAGGCTGAAAGCCGACCCTCAGACACTGAAATTGATATTCCTCAGCACCGTTTGACGGGCTGGGAGGGAATGGGCAGCACATTTTACACCCAGTCTGATGTTCGTTATGAATGCGGTCAGTGGAAGGGAAATCGGGTTCATTGTACAGCAGACTGCCTGTGCGCTATCAACTCATTTCACGCTACTGGTGAAGACGAATTGCACCGCTAACTCTGGCATGTCTTTTGTCCCGAACCCATTTTGGGTGCAACTCGAATTGTCCATTCATTTTGAGTCAAAATGGTGGAGTGCAGAGCGGTGCGGAGGAAGTCAATGGAATTGGAATTTGTGCAAAACGGTCCGCAAATTCGCTATCGCCAGTTTTACGCCACTGCCCAAGAGCAATGTCACATCCATGTTCAATATAATTCCAAGTTGCGACAGGAGCAATGAGTATTAACACTGCTGCTGACTATCGAAATCCGTGGGCATATGTGTTGGTGCCAGGCCCGGTCACTGGTCGCTTGTTACTACTCAGCAATAGAGCTTATACAGCAACCTGATGTGCTTCATTCTGAAACAGTGCGATATATTATGTTGCTTCAAGCTGAAGTCAGTTAGAGTTCTGAGGCTGCAAAGCAAAATGAGACAAGTGTTACTAAAGCACGTCCAGATACTGCTGTGCTGTTGTAATTCTAAATTCAAATGTTGATATCTCCGGTAATCTTGGGATCGATTTTAGACTTTACATCCGGGGTGCTCTTCATCACCTGGGCCAAGCACAAAATTCCAAATCCTCCACGGAGCAAAGGCTTCCCCAAAAACAGCAGATTGTCCTCCATTACTTTCAATGGAAGAAAATTGGGCGGGTTCTGTTAAAGCCTATGGTCAGAGCTGACAGATTTTTAATTCTACACATAAGGACTGCAATCTATCCCAATTTACTAGGCATGGTAGAAGTAGAGTGACTGAAATAAAATTTAATAGGTCAGCTCCCGAAATCCCACCACGGCTTCGATAAAAGTTCTTTGTGATCTGGGAGAAACATTATAAAGTGTTGAACTTACCACAGGAGATTGACAGATCCGTTAGCAGTAATTGTATTCAATGGTGCTGCTGCAGACTCTAAACCCCTGATGCAGGGGTCATTTCCACCATCAACAATGGGATGAAGGTCGGGCGGGCTTCACATTATCCTCCAGGTGGTAAAGGTGAAAATTACCGTCTTTACTGGTCCTCTCATTCGTTTCGATAAACCAAGAGATAAATGATTCAAATCAATAATAGACCTCAATTTATCTGTTGGTAGTTTTTTTTCAAAAATGTTTATTATTTACAATAACTGGAGGAAAGAGTAATACGGCATCACACATCAAGCACAGATGGACGATAGATAAACTGGGATATGTTAATTATATAAGATGTCCATCAAGTCACAAGGATTTCCAATGCTATGTTTATACAGTTAAAGTGCCCAAAGTTTACGGTTCCACCCTTGACAGAGATTTGGATCTGAGACAAGAGCTATTGCTTTTTACATTAGTCCCCTCAAATGGGGAACAATAATTATTTTGTCGGAAATTGATGGACCTGAAACGTCAACTCTCTCTCTCTCCACAGCAGCATTTTCTCCTTTTATTCCAGATATCCGGGATCCTCAAATTTTGCTTATGGCAATAATTACACTTGGATTCTAATGTACAGCTTAAAATATATTTAGAATAATTGTTGAGAAATTATTTAAGGAGAGTTTCTCATGTAGCAGCAGCTCTCTGTGGGTAGAAATTCTTGGGCGGAATGTCACGGGCTGCCTGTTATCACCCCTCCCGATATTCAGCTCCATTGGTATAAGAAAATGGACATCGAGCGGGCAGATAAAGGGAGGCCTGCGAATTACCACCCAAGACAATTCTGGTCCTGTTTGCAAAGCACAGTCGTTGTTTCCTTAGCCCAACTTGATATTAATAGCTATTGCACTTTATTAAGAAACTAAATTTCAAATGCGCTTTAAACGTTTGCATCTGAGTCAAACCAGCGTCCACATTTCTAAGAATAATTAATATATCATACAATTCACTCAGCCCATCCTCAGTCCCCACGTATCGCTGGTCATTTAACCGGTTACTTTGATTTGTAAGCGATTCGAGTGGTACATAGTTGGGACACAATCCATAATGAAATGTTTGTCATTATATTGTGCACATGAAAAAATGTATCACTGAGAAATGTCCTTAGCTCGTTATTGGCTGAGGAAAAGCAACTGCTTCCAGAATGCTAAACGAAACAATATTGCAATCAGAATCGTATTATCACACTGAATCATACAATGCATTATAATTGAGGATATTTGAAATGAGATACTGGGTGCATTTTCAATTGAACGCTTTGCTTCAGTCTGGTTTTGCGGTGCACCTGCCTGCTGTTATCTGTTAGTGGATTCGCAACACCGATTTACACCAGGAAAGACAGATGGAAAGCTACCCCATGATGTGTATGGAAGGACAGGGATAAGCAAATCAGCCGGCCTTTTGGATTTTTTGAACATAGCCGGAACTTCCTTTCTGTTGAAGTGAATGGAAATGAAAATTGGGCGGATTCAATTGTGGCCGCCAATCAGAAAAGCCCATGTTCGGTCCAGTGAAAAGTTGAAAATCCAACCAGGTCATTCATTGAAGCATTGTTTCATTTTTGAAGTAACTCAGAATAAGTTAGCGACGTGTATGCATAAAGAAATGCATCATTGTATAATAACTTGGCTCATCTGATCGATTGGAGGAGATAAAGAGAGAGAGAGAGATTTGAATGATACGAAAATATTCCATGAATTTCATACAAAGAATTCTCGACTGTTGATTCCCTCAGAGTAAGAAGAGTTATTAATTTAATTCCCTCTTTTTTGCAGCTAATTTGGTGACAATTGTCATTCTCTCCCGTGGAAAGTGCGGTCTCTCCAAATGCATCACCCGTTATCTGGTGGCCATGGCAGCAGCTGATCTAATGGCCCTGATATTTAATGTAATTCTATATCAGATTAACGATGTTTATTTCCCATATTCATTCCTGAACTATACTCCGATTTGTAGTTTCAATATCGCCCTGATTTACGTTTCCATTGATTGCTCTGTCTGGCTAACGGTGGCTTTTACCTTCGATCGATTTGTCGTTATCTGTTACCAAAAGCTTCGATCAAAATATTGCACCGAAAAAACAGCAGCTGTGGTGATTGCAGTGGTGTGTTCCTTAAGCATGTTAGAAAATGTTCCAATCTACTTCATACTTGAACCTCGGGAAATAATTGACAATGAACCATGGTCCTGCTATGTAAAGTCAAGCTTCTACACCTTAGCCATATGGGTAGCATTTCTGTGGTTTGAAACCATTTTAACCCCATTTGCACCATTTGTGTTGATCTTGCTGCTCAATGCCCTGACCATCAGGCACATTGTACTGGCCAATAGAGTGAGGAGTGGTCTTCGAGGAAACAACAAGGTTCAGAATCACACTGATCCAGAGATGGAGACTCGAAGGAAATCCATTATGTTACTGCTCGCTATATCGGGAAATTTTATACTATTATGGATGGTAAATTTCATAATTTATCTATGTGTGCAATTTACAGATACTCAGTTTTTAGAAGCAAATTACAACGACTCTTTCACCATTGCGGAACAATCCGGCTATATGCTTATGTCTTTGAGTTATTGCACAAACACGTTTATTTATGCAGTGTCCCAGAGCAAATTCAGAGAGGAATTAAACTGTGTAATTAAGCACCCCCTGGCTGTCATTACTAATGTAATCAAATAAGTTAAATGGCTTGACAGAACTAAAATGCAATTCCATGAATCGGAAGCGAGCAGAAATTGTTCAACTGACATCTACAAACAGGAATCTCTAAAGGAAATGGAAGCTTCCATCTGTTCCCCAAATTCGATGTCATATTGTAGGAGATGAAAGGTTTTTGGGGTATTATTTACTTTTGCTGATAATGTAAGACAGGCGATATCGGATTGCAAAACACACACAAGATTTTTTCAGATCCGAAATAAAATCAATTAGACAAACATATCTGTTGTTTTCACTGATCTAAACCCAACACTTCTTTCATTAACATAGCCCACAACCCCTAACCCCGTCAGTAACACATGTTGAAGCAGCCAGCTACTTTCATCAATGTATTAATTTTGTAAATGATCCCACTTGCGTTTGATTCTTACAGTGAATAGGTCCTGCTGATCCTGCCCTTTATTCCCAAGTTGCGAATTTAACACTTGATTTCACAATTTTTATTAACAATTTAGACATTGGAATCATAAGCACAATTACTAAATTTGCAGAGGGCACCAAATTGGCGGGAGTAGGTGGGTTTGGTGGAGAGAAGGTAGCCATTACTGTGTGGAACTGCAATATAATACAAGAAGACATTTACCAATTTGCAGAATTGCCATTCATTTGGCAAATTAATTTTAACAAATGTAAGTTTGAGGTATTGGCCCAGAAATTCGGGTCGAGAATTCCTGCGGGCGCAAGCCCCTGACTTGCACTTACATAGCGCACCTGCCATTGTACTGTGGGATGGCGTGGGATTCCGATCCTGGGCCTCCTCCAGCTGCCGGTGTGCAGCACTCCGTGTATCCCAGGGGCACAGTTAGTTTGCAGCATCCCCTGCGATCACGTGGGCCATGGGGAGCGAATCAGAAGAGGGAAACTCCATTCATAGATTTGACAGGAAGACCTGTCAAATTTATGAATAGTTTTCGGCCCCAAAATCTAAGTAAATGTTCAAAGAAACTAAAAAAAAATCACATTTAATAATAACTATAAATTACAAAAATTTACTATTTTAAACAAAAATTTAAATTTTTGAAAAAACAATTGAAGTTTTTAACGGGGCTATAAATAAACTTACCTTTCTTTAAAGTGTGCAAAAATGATAAACCTGTGGAAAGAATGTTTCCGTTTTACTTAATTCACCTCTTACCTTCATAAAAGCAGGCCTTGCGCCTGCTTTTCTCACACACAGCTGCTAGGGACTTAGCCGCACAGAGAAACCTGTAAAAAAAGAGGAACTTCCAGGTCTACGCGTTGACTCTACAGCGCTCATGTTTGACTCGTGAACCCCTTCCTTCAAGGGAATTGAAGTTCCGGTTTCCAACGCATGCGCAGTGCATGCGCAAAACGTACTCACCCGTGGGGACCCGAAATTGTGGGCCATTACATTTTGGTTAGAAGAATTAGCAGCTACATATTATTTGGAAAATAATAATCTAAATGGGGTAGGGGAGCAAAGGGATCTGGGGATACAAATGCACAAGCCATTAAGAGTTGCGGCACAGGTCAATAAGGCCATAACAAAATCAAACCAATCACTAGGTTTTATTTCTAGGGGGATGGAGTTGAAAACTGGAGAACTTACGCGCAACTTGTTTCGAACCATGATTAGACCACACCTGGAGTGCTGTGTATAGTTTTGGTCGTCATGGTATATAAAAGGATATGGGGCATTGGAGAGGGTGGAAAGAAAAAAATTACTTGGATGATGCCAGAACCGCGAGGATATACAGATCAGGAAAGGATGAACAGGCTGCATCTCCTTTCTCTTGAAACGAGAAGCACGAGGACTTACATAATAGAGGTCTTTGAAATTATGAAATGTTTTGATACAGTAGCTATGGAGAGTTACCACTTGTGGAGAAAAATAAAGGCCGTCACCAAGAAATATACAAAGGAATTCAGAAGTAACTTCTTTAGCCAGAAAGTGGTGAGAATAAGGAACTCGCTATCACTGGAATTACTGGAGGTGAATAGTATAGGTGCATTTTAGGGAAAGCTAGCTAAGCAAATGAGGGAGAAGGATATAGATGGTGATGCTGATGCATGTAAGTGGGGCAGGATGAGATGAGGCTCGAGTGGAGCATTAACGCTGACATGGACTGGTCGGACTGAATAACCTATTATGCGCTGTTTACTCTATGTAATTCTATGTAAACCGCGAGTTCAGATCTCCAGTCAGCACGAAAGACAAGGCGAAGCTTAGACTTGTTGTTACTGTACAAATTAATCCGTCATCAGAAATTACCTTGAAGTCAACAAAATGGGAGGAAAACCGACCCCAAGCTATTGAGGCAATGCTAAATGTACTGGTTCCTTCCACTAAAAGTTGCCTGAAGGGATCCACAATTAGAGAGCGTAAAACCACCAACTACATTCGTTCTCAGTCCATATGCATTCGCTTCACAACTAGGCTGATCACTTCACTAAACATCATTTCCCCCTTATAATTATTTCCAAACAAAGGCACAATCGAAGCAAACAAACCCCGTCAGATTCGCTGTTTCTTTTTTCTCAGACTGACAGATCCGCTCAGTTCACGTCATCACTGTCATGTCATCAATGGAATTCTGAATGATGCTGTTTGCTCAATCAATGTATAAGTCATATCACCCGTCCTATTTCAAATCAAGCAACTTAAAACACATAAATGTCTCATTTTGTTAGAGAATCACGGAAGCACATCCATCCAACTTTCCCAACATGCACACTGTATGAGGGGCCGCTAATATGAATTAGGAGATGGAAGCAGAGTCAATCCCAAAATAATGGAAGGGTTCTGAGGCGAATTGCAAAGGCTGAAATCGCTGTCCTAACAGGGATCAGCGACCACAGTTACAAGTAAGGTTGTACATTTCGGGAAAATATTTGGATAGGACTTTTGGAAAGATAATGCAAATAGCATTCAAGCAGCATTAAGTGGGCAATCTAACTTTCATATACAAAACTGGCAGCTTTTCCCACCACCCCGCCTCCCCAGCCGCTCCCATCCAATCCCAGAACCTGCTGCTGTGACAATCGTAATCCCTTTAGGGAACAATCTGACGGTACGTCATAATTTTAATATAAATAGAAACATAGAACATAGAAGATAGGAGCAGGAGTAGGCCATTCGGCCCCTCGAGCCTGTTCTGTCACTTAATCAGATCATGGCTGATCATCCAAATTCAGTACCCTGTCCCTGCTTCCTCCCCATATCCCTTGATCCCCTCAGACTTAAGAAATATATCTAACTCTTTCTTGAATATAATTAATGAATTGGCCTCAACGGCCTTCTGTGGCAGAGAATTCCACAGGTTCACCACACTCTGGGTGAAGAAATTCCTCCTCATCTCAGTCCTAAATGGCTTACCCCTTATCCTTAGACTGTGAACCCTGGTTGTGGACTCACCTGCCATCGGGAACATCCTTCCTGCATCTAGTCTGTCTAGTCCTGTTAGAATTTTATAAGTTTCAATGAGATCCCCTCATATTCTTCGAAACTCTAGCGAATACAAACCCAATCGACCCAATCTCTCACCATACGTCATTCCTGCCATTCCAGTTATCAGTCTCGTGAATCCTCACTGCACTCCCTCCATGGCAAGAACATCCTTCCTCAGATAAGGCGACCAAAACTACACACAATACTCAAAGTGTTTTTTCACCAAGGCCTTGTACAACTTCAGCAAGACATCCTTGCTCCTGTACTCGAATCCTCTCGCTATGAAGGCCCACATATTTTGCCTTCTTAACCGCCTGCTGCACCTTCATGTTTACCTTCAGCAACTGGTGCACAAGGACACCCACGTCACGTTGCACTTCCCCTTTTCCCAATCTATTGCCGTTCAGATAATAATCTGCCTTCTTGTTTTTGCCACCAATGTGGATAACCTCGCAATTATTCACATTATCCTGCATCTGCCATGCATCGGCCCAATTACCCAATCTGTCCAAATTATACTGGAGTTTCTCTGCATCCACCACACAGCACACACGCCCACCCAGCTTTGTGCTGTCTGCAAACTTGGAGATATTACATCTAGGTCCCTCATCTAGATCATTAATATATATTGTGAATAATTGGGTTCCCACCAACGATCCCTGCGGTACCCCACTAGTCACAGCAAAATTCTTCATTGTCTGAATGGTGAAATATTGAAAAAGGTGATGGACATTAGGGGAATGTGCCATATATCTAAGATAACTGAGTTTCAGGCAGGTCCACTTGCCATTGACCCGTGGGGCATAACCGTGTTCCGCTCCCAATTCCGACTACACCGTCGGCCTGAAGTCTCCAAAGCCTTAGAATCTGACGGCCATGATCTCCCATAGTGCTTCCAAACAGTTACTGAGGTGGTTATCCACTATTATCTTACTCACACCTGGTATATATCAGTCCAGACCCTGTCACTTTCCCCAGCTCCCAACGCCTGTTATTGCTGAAATCCAACTTCTCAGCATATCCACAGGGCTGCTCGGCTGTATACAATTGACTATATCAGGTTCTGTGTGTATCGGTAAACGTTCTTTGATCTAACGGGCACCACGGACCCTCCTTATATTGATATAATATGGAAAATAAGTTTAAAAATAAAAATTATGATGCACCTATAATGTATATGGTGCTAATTTACCGTTAATGCAGTAAATCTCCGGGGTGATGCCTATTTGTGACAAAGAAGGTGATATATGCTTTGAGGTGCAGGGCAAGGCTAGTATATTCAATGGGTATTTTTATCAGTGCTTACTAAGGAGGGGGATGCTGACAAAATATCGGTAGAATTGGAAAAGGTAGGAGCAATGGAAGGGGTAAAAAATGATAGAAAGGATGTGCTAGAATGACTTGGTATCCTTAGAGTGGATTAGTCGCCTGGTCAGGTTGCTTGCATCCCAGGTTGCTAAGGGAATTGGGGGAGGAGATAGCAGAAGGGTTTGCCATAATTTTCCTATCTTCCCTAGGTGCGGGTGAAGTGCTTGAGGATTTGAAAGAGACAAATGTGACACAATTGTACAAGAAAGCGTGTAAGGAAAATGCTACTAACTACAGGTCGGTCAGTTTAACATCAGTGGTGGGTAAAGTTTTAGAAACAATAATCAAGGATAAAATTAACTGGCGCTTGGAGAGGTTTAAGCTAATTAAGGCTGGCCAACACGGTTTTGTAAAAGGCAGATCGATCTTGACTAATGTAATTTAATTTTTTGATGAAGTAACATGGAGGATTGATGAAGGGAATGCAATGGATGATGTCTACTTTGAATTTAGAAATGCTTCTGAAAACGTACCACATAGAAGGCTATTTAACAAAATTGAGGCTCATGGAATATTGGGTCAGTGGCAGCCTGAATAATGAATTGGTTTAAGGGCAGAAAGCTGTGAGTTGTGGTAAATAGCTGCTTTTCAGACTGGAGGATGGTAGGCAGTGGTGTACCCCAAGGGTCAGTGCTGGGGCCACTGCTTTTTTTGATATATATAAATGACCTGGATATTGGAATACAGAGTAGAATATCTAAAGTTGCCAATGACACCAAACTTGGGGGTGTGGAAAACAGTGATGATGATACCAATTGACTGCAACAGGACTTAGAAAGGCTAGGAGAATGGGCAGACAAGTGGCAGGTGGAATTTTATACCGAGAAGTGTGATGTAATGCATATTGGCAGAAGGAACCGGGAGAGGCAATATACACATAATGGCACAGAATTAAAGACTGTGCAGGGACAGAGGGACCTGGGAGATAATGTGCATATGTCCCTGAAGGTGGCGGGGCATATTGAGAGAGTGGTTAGCAAAGCATATCGGATCTTGGGCTTCAGAGGTAGAGAATTGAGTACAGATGTAGATCATTTTTGCTGAAGCTTTATAAAGCGCTGTTTAGGCCACAACTGGAGTGTTGCATCCTATCTGGTCACCACGCTTTAGGAAGGATGTGAAGGCACTTGAATGGGTGCTGAGGAGATTTACCGGAATGGTTCCGGAGATGGAGGATCTTAGCTACAAGGACAGGTTAGAGAAGCTGGATTTATTTTCATTCCAGCAAAGGAGGATTAGGGTTCATTTGATCGAGATGTACAAGATTATTACGAGTTTGGATAGGCTAGACGGTGAAAGGCTCTTCCCACTGGTTGGTGCTAAAAGGATTAGGAACACAGATTTTAGGTTCTGGGCAAGTGATACAGTGGGGAAGTGAAGAAATACTTTTGTAATGCAGCGAGTGGTGAGAGCCTGGAACTCGCTGCCGATGATAGTGGTGGAAGCGGAGACACTCAATGCTTTCAAGGGGTGACTGGATAGGCACTTGAGGGAAATAAACTTACAGGGCTATGGCGATAAAGGGCAGGAATGTGACTGACTGGATGGCTCTACAGTGAGCCGGCACGGGCTCAATGGGCCGAATGGACTCCTTCTGTGCCGTTATGACTCTGTTTCTATGACTCTAATGCGCAGTTGTTTCATCAAAAGCATTCCATGAACCTAAAATGGAATGTCCTCAACTTCAGGAGTCTGTACTTTTACAGTAAAATATATTACCCGGATCAGTAGGAACAAATAAAGCTCGGCTTGATCTGTTTGTTCAAATGACTTTAACTGATGCTGAATGTGCAATGCTCTTTTATCACTTGAGCTTTCTCTCAGGGCTCAATAGGAGCTCATTTTGAAAGCAGAATATCTGTGTGTCCATAACACTGAGAGAGAGCGTCGCTTCACTCCTTAAATAGGACAGTCGGTAATAATCATACAGATAGAAAGCATATATTACCGTATTCTTCCAAAAGTTGGTGTTCAGAGTAAGCCACATATATTCAGTTAATGTTGACCTTTAGCAGTATCTGACTGCATCACTGCTCCTGCTGTCAGTGTAATAATATTGGGCCTGAAGTTCTGATCGCAGGCATCCCGTGGACGGGAGCCACAGACCAGCAAATAAGATCCGCACCTACCTTCAGTCACTGCGTGCATGGAGAGTTGCGCTTTCATCCTGAGGACTACCGTGCAGCTTATGACGTCACGCCACCCAGGAGCGCAGCGTGAGTGGAGCCTCGGCCTCCGTTTGTAGGTGTGACCTGTCCACAAGACTTGTCAATTTTTGAAATAAAAACAGAGAATGCTGGAGATACTCGGCAGGTCAGGCAGCATCTGTGAAGAGAGAAACAGAGTTAATGTTTCAGGCCAATGACTTTTCGTCAGAACTGGAAGAAAGCAGGAAATGGAACAGATTTTTAGGAAAGTGTAGAGGCTGGAAAAGGGGAGAATGAAAGAAGAAAAGGGAAGGTCTGTGATAGTATAGAAGGCAGAAGAGGTTAAGAGACATTAAGAGATATTCAAGGCTAAACGTTTTGGTAATGGGACACGTTAAGAAACAAAGGATGGCTCTAGATGAAGTGTAAATTGCGCTGGCAGAATGAAAGGCAGCTGCCATGTGGGAGACAAGAAAAAAAAAGACAAAGAATGTCGATAATATATCTATCTATATATATATATATATATGTATGATAGGGACCGAGGTTATGATCTGAAATTGTTGAACCCTATGTTGAGTCCAGAAGGCTGTAATGTGCATAATCGAAAGATGAGGTGCTGTTCCTCGAGCTTATACTGAGCGTCCATTGGACAATGCAAGAGACCAAGGACAGTGATGTTTGAGTGTGAGTGGAGCGGTGAATTAAAGTGACAGGCGACCGGAAGCTCAGGGTCACCCTTACAGACTGAATGGAGGTTTCTGAAAAGTGGTCACCCAATCTGCATTTGGTCTCCCAATTGTCGAGGAGACCACAACTTGAGCAGCGAAAACAGGATATTAAATTGCAAGAAGTACAAGTACAACGCTGTTTCACCTGGAAGGGGTGTTTGGTGCCCTGGACAGTGGGAAGGGGGGAGGTATAAAGGCATGTGTTGCATCTCCTGCACTTGCACGGGAAGGGGCTGGACGAAGGGGAAGGGGTTTTGGGGGTGATAGAGCTGTGGACTACGGTGTCATGGAGGGAGCAGTCCCTAAGGCATGCTGAAAGTGGAGGTGGGGAGAAGATGCGTTTGGTGGTGGGATCACGCTGGAGGTGGCGAAAATGGTGGAGGGTGATCCGTTGAATGTGTAGGCTGGTGGGGTGAAAGGTGAGGACAAGTGGAACTCTGTCATGATTCCGGGAGGGAGGGGTAGGGGTGAGGGCAGAAGTGCGTGAGATAGAATGGACAGGGTCAAGGGCCGTGTCAACCATTGTAGGGGGGAATCCTCGGTTGAGGATAAAGGAAGACATGTCAGAAGCATTGGTATGGAAGGTGGCATCATCAGAGCAGATGCGGCAGAGACGGAGAAACTGGGATAATGGGATAGAGTCCTTACAGGAGACGGGGTAGGAAGAAGTGTAGTCCAGGTAGCTGTGGGAGTCAGTGGGCTTATAGTGAATATTTATCAATAACTTATCCCCTGAGATGGAGACGGCGAAGTCGAGGAAGTGAAGGGAGGAGTCGGAGATGATCCATGTGCAGGTGAGGGAAGGATGGAAATTGAAGCAAAATGAATGAAATTTTCTAGTTCACCGTTAGAGCAGGGGACGACACCAATACATTCATCAATGTACCGGAAAAAGTGGTGAGGGCGGGGACGTAAGTAGGACTGGAACAAAGATTATTCCACATATCTCACGAAAAGGCAGGCATTTCTAGGACCCATGCGGGTTCCCATAGCAACACCATTGATTTGCAGGAATTCAGTGTAGTCAAAGGATAAGTTGTTCATTGTGAGAACATGTTCAGCCACGCGGATGAGGGAGGTGGTGGATGGGGACTGGTTGTGCCTCTGTTTAAGGAAGAAGCGGAGTGCCCTCAGCCCATCCTGGTGGTGGGTGGATGTGTAGGGGGATTGTACACCCATAGTGAAAAGGAGACGGTTGGGGCCAGGAAATTGGAAACATTTAGAGAGGGGGAGGACGTCAGAAGAGTCACGGATGCAGGTGGGAAGATACTGGACCAGGGGAGAAAAATAGTATCGAGATAGGAAGACAGCTGCCATGTGGGGCAAGAACAGGCTGAAACAATGAATCTACCACGGCAGTCCTGCTTGTGGATCTTTAGAAGGAGGTAGAAGCGGGCTCTGCGGTGTTGGTGAACTATGAGGTTGGCGGACATGGGGGGAAGATCTCCAGAGGAGATGAGGTCAGTGACAATCTTGGAAACAGTGGCTTGATGTTCGGTGGTGTGGTCATGGTCCAGGCGGAGGTAGGATGAGGTTTCAGAAAGTTGGCGTTCAGCTTCCGCTAAATAGAGGACGGTTCGCCAAAGAACAACCGCATCACCCTTGTCAGCAGCTTTAATGATAATGTCGGGGTTGGATCTGAGAGATGGAGTGCTGCAAGTTTTAAAGCAATCTAAAGTGTTTTAAAACACTTGAAATAATTTTCATTAATTTTAATTAAACAGCAAAGTGAAATGGAAGGATCAAGCACAATGTGATGATGAAGAGAGCTCAGAATAATTGATATTTGCATAGAAATGTCAACTGTAAAATTTAACTTTGCTATTTTAAAACATGTTTATTTGCATAGCTGTTGTAAAGTGACTTAATTATCCAGGCATCTGAGCTAGTCGTATAAGACAATGGGCCGCATTTTCCTACCGGAGGCCTCCTGCGTGCGGAGGCCTCTGATCTGGAAACATCTACGAACATACCTGAGGGCTCCCAGAGCGACTACACTTCCGATCCTGGGTCTCTCCAAACACCAAGGCCTAGAAATTCAGTTGCGTTCGCCAGCCGTTAACGCCATAAGAGGAGTAGATCTCGAGCGCTAGGCACTTAGCGCCCGGGCGCAGACCGATCTGCGCCTACGCCCAACTTCAGTTGACATTTAACGCCGGCGCAAAGTGTTTGCGCGCGCTCAGCTGCGCGCGCAGCTTATGACGTCATTTCGTCGTGCAACGCCGTTTGTGTGCCCCAAACCGGAACTTCAGTGGCGCCCGTCCAATGTGGGCGTGGCGCTGTTAAGAACTGTGAGGTGGAATGCAGCAGAGGCCCTGCGGGCCTCGGGGAGCGCTAATTAAAGGGCACTTAGACTGAACTATAAAGGCCAGCCATTTTGCTGCAATGACTTTAGTGCTACGGATTTCTGGACAGAGACCAAGGAAGAGACCTTACTGATTTGGGCCAACATAGGAGAGGTATTTTTGGCTTCTGGCCAGAGCTTGGAAATTTGACTCATTGTGATTTCACTGTTTCCAAGTATATTATGGGGGCTGCATGGGGTTCCAACCCTCAGCTCCAGCATTATGTGCGAAGGGCTCACAGACGCTGTGTGAGAGGGGCAGCCATGCCTAGACGCAGAGGGGCCATCAGGCATCGGCAACGTAGGCCTTACCCACTCAGGGAATACCGCCAGCAGGTGTCCTATCTCACCATGACTGCTGCGCATTTTGTTAAGAGGCTGCGCTTCAGAAGGGAGGTGGTTGCAGAGATCTGCCAGCTGCTTCACAGAGATCTGCGTCCACAGCTTTTGAGCAGGACGTCTCTGTCGGTGGAAGTGAAGGTCACGGTGGCTCTGAACTTTTATGCAAGCGGCTCCTTCCAAGCTGCTGCTGGGGACATAGCGAACATCTCCCAGTTTGCCGTGCATCGCTGCATCTGGCAGGTCACCGATGCCCTTTTCACAAGGAGACACCAATTCATCTCCTTCCCCATGACCCTAGAGAGGCAGGAGCAGCGTGCAGTCGGATTTGCGAGGATCATCGACTTCCCCATGGTGCAGGGCGCCATTGACTGCACGCATGTGGCTATGCGGGAACCTATCGACAATGCGGAGGATTACCGCAACCGGAAAGGCTACCAATCCCTCAATGTACAGCTGGTGTGTGACCACAGGCAGCGCATCCTAGCTGTCAATGCCCGCTTTCCAGGCAGCAGCCACGATGCATTTATCCTGCGCCAGACTACTGTGGCTGACATGTTCCAGGCACAGCCTCCCCGAAGAGGATGGCTTATCGGGGACAAAGGCTATCCTTTGTGTACATGGCTCATGACCCCACTCCACGCGCCCAGGACCCCTGCTGAGGAGGCATACAACGAAAGCCATCAAGCCACAAGGAACATCATAGAGCAAACGATTGGCACCCTCAAGCAATGGTTCCGCTGCCTGGATCGTTCCGGCGGATCTCTACAGTATTCGCTGGATAGAGTCTCCCAGTTCATCCTCGTTTGCTGCATGCTGCACAACCTGGCTATCCGCAGGACACAGGCACTGCCACCTCACGTTCGACCACCATCTCAGGAGGACGAGCAGGAGGACCATGAGGAGGAGGAGGAGGAGGAGGAGGAGTACCAGCCCAGGAGGGAGCCACAAGGTCCAAGGGCCGTCCGTCGGCGGCTTATTGAACGACACTTCTAGGCCCCCTGTCAGGGAATGGCTTATGGCAATGAAGGCACATGAATGCAGCCGCTCCACAAGCCCTCAGCCGGTTAACGCAACAACCACTTTAAACATCACACATGGACAAGCTGAATAAATAAAAAGCTTTATTGAACAAACTCAGGGCCCTTCCCACATGAAACCCAAAAACAGACAAGACCCCCAAAAAACAGTCAAAAACATATCTCACTCCCACAACCTGGGGAGGAATAACAAAACTTGTCCATCCAAATGGCCTTCATCCTCGGCCTTACCAAGACAAACTCCCCCATACAGAACACAAACACCCCCATATAAAAAAACATTTGCCTTCATCTTCGGCCTTACCAAAATAAACCCCCCCCCATACAGAGCACAAACACCCCCATATAAAGAAACATTTGGCAACACACTCTACTTTGTGTGCCGAGAGGGCGAGTCCTTGTCCAGGCTTATCCCGCCCCTGGCCGACCTGCTGCTCCACTTCATCCTGGGCCCTGTGGGTGTTGCAAGGCTGGGGGAAGGCTCCTGAGGGGCACAATGCATGACGGCAGATGCTCTTGGGGGTCGGCCTAGACGAGCTCCGGCCCTGGAGGGGCCGGCTGCTGACTGCTGCAGCTGTGGCTGGGCAGCATCAGTCTCTCCAGCAGCTCGTTGCAGCTTTCCTGGGGGAGTGGCAGTGGCGGCTGCAGCAATGGGGGCAAGCTGGCTGATGCCAGGCGCTCGCTGGTCGCCAGAGACACTGGCAGTCGGCCGGGCTGGCACTGCAGCAAGCGCAGCAATCTGGTGAAGGCCAGACCGCCGTGCTGCAGCAGCACGGCGGGTGCCCTTGCGATGCATGCGTGACACAGCGAGTGTGGCAGCAGTCAGTGCCCGTACTGCCCTGGTCTGTGCCCGCATCAGACCAGCCAGTGACTGCACGGCACCACTCGTCAACTCTCCACTCGCTGCCTGTGCTGCCCTGAATTGGGACCGACTCACGTCAGTGATGCCCTGAATTCTGCCCGACTCACGTCCTGCGATGCCCCGAATTGTTCAAGACCCCTGGCCTGTGCTGCCGCGAGTTGTTCGAAACCCCTGGCCTGTGAGGCCCCGACATCGGCCACACTATGAGCCAGGGACTCAATGGCCTCAGGCAACCGTGCCACAACCCCCATAAACTCGGTGTGGCGACGATCCGAGTCCGCGGACATTTGATGAAGGAGGCGCACCTCCTGGGCGAGGACCGTCTCCTGACTGGAGGCCAGACTCTCCCTCTGGGGAGAAGGCTGCCGAGCTGCCCGACACTTCCCGCGTGGCTGGACGCCACTGGGCCCAGCAACTGCACTCCCCTGCAAAACTTCCCCCCTCTGGGGAGAAGGCCGCCGAGCTGTCCGACCCTTCCCGCGTGGCAGGATGCCACTGGGCACAGGAGCTACAATCCCCTGCTACACTTCCCCCCTCTGGGGAGAAGGCAGCCATGCTGCCCAACCCTTCCCGCGTGGCTGGACGCCACTGGGCACAGGAGCTACACACCCCTGCAACACTTCCCCCTGGCTCTCCTCCAGGCAAGATGTGTCCCCTCCATTGCCATCCCCGGGCGCGGATGAGGGTTCCCCCGATGTGCCGCATTCCTCTTGCTGCTCGTCGTCCTCCTCCTCCGAGGGACTGACACTCACAGCTTCAGGGACCTCCTCCTCACCAGCTGAAAGCAGGAAGGCACAAGAGTAGCTTTAGAGTGAGGACAGGGCATCAGCGAGGGAGGCATGAGTGGTGGCATTCTGCGCATTGGTCGGACAGTGGCAAAGGATGTAGATCTGAAGTGCAAGGGGAGCGAGAGAGGTCCAAACGGTCATGTCCTTACCATTGGGGCCCAGCACAGGGTCGGCATCTCCAATTGCAATGGGGCCAATCACCCGGGCACCCATGAGTCGACCCACGCACTCTACCAGGTCACTGAGCTCCTGGAACTGGGCACGGCCTCCCCCGGTGACAGTCCGGCTCTTCAGATTCTCGGCCAGCTTGGCCCGCAAGAGAAAGGACGGCTTCTAAGTACAGTGTGGTGCCCTGTTGTTGAGTGCACTGCCTCCCATGGTGGAATAGTTTGGCCAGTGTGGTGCCCTGTTGTTGTGTGCACTGCCTCCCATGGTGGAATAGCTTGGCCAGTGTGGTGCCCTGTTGTTGTTTGCACTGCCTCCCATGGTCGAATAGCTTGGCCAGTGTGTAAAGTGCAGAAAGTGCTATTGATGTTCATGCCAGTGCCATAGCTGCTGGAGGAGGGCTGGCCATTAGGCCTTTGAGGTCCCTTTGCCCATAATGTGAGGTGCACATGCAAGGATGAGGAGGACACTGGAAAGGGTACTCACCCTGACCAACCGAGTGAGGTCGTTAAACTTTTTCCGGCATTGGTCACCAGTCCTGGGGACATCGCTGTTGGCTGTGACCCCCTGGCCGATTTCCCTCCAGGCTCTCCTGTACAGCCTCTTGGGAGCCTTCTTGCCTCTGTCCAGGAACAAGATATCTCTTCTCTTCTCCAATGCCCTAACCAGCACCTTCAAATCATGGGCAGAGAAGCGCTGCACTCGCTCACGGGCCCTCTGCATCCTTGCTGGCGCTATTTCTCTCCAGCAGCAGTGTTTAGGCCTATCTGGAGGGCTGCAGTATCCAGGGCGTGGCAGCAGACCAAGTCGACCCTTCCCCCTTTAAGAGCTGGCCGGCGCCAGGGTGTCTGCTGTCAATCAAAACATGATCGCACCTGCGCTGCGCCTGGCCTCGGCGGTATCAGTCTGCACCGCCGGCTTAGCGCCTAAAGATAGGGGTGCAACGCCAGTTTTAGCGCTCGAGCAATCTCCTTGGCCAAAGCTACTGATTATCGGCGAAGTGGCCTCCACTTTCCGGCGGGCGCAAACTTTAGCGCCCGCCCGACTTTACCGCCCCAAAAGTGGCTATACTGAATTTCTAGGCCCAAGTGTGCAGAGACTACGTATCCCAGGGGCGCATGCGGTTCTCAAGCGTCCCTGGGATCACGTGCGCCAGGCCAGCCAATAGCAGAAGGGAATCTTACTTCATACACTTGAGAGAGAGACCTGTCAAATATATGAATGGAGTTCAATGAAAAAACATTGTAAAACTTTAAATAGATTTTAAAAGATCCATCACAATTTTAAAATTAGTTGAAATTACAATAAATTAAATATTTTGAACAAAAATTTTATTTTTTGAAGAAAGTATTTAAAGTTTTTTACGGGGCAAAAATTAAACTTACTTTTTTAAAGAATTTGAAGGCGATAAATGAATGAAAAACCTTTTTTGTACTTTTTCAACTCTTAATATGGTAAAAGCAGGCCTTACCAGGCTTAAGAATTCGAAGGGTTTTCAGCGGGCGGAGGGTCTCCAGAAAGCAGAACTATCCGCCTGCAGAGGCCCTTCACTGGAGCAGGCGTCTGATCTGTCAGGAGCATTTTTGACTGTCGGAAATGCTGTTTATCAGCGCATGCGCTGTGCATGCCTGAAACCGGCATTTCTGATGTCCCCAAGGGTGGGTACACAGCGCGTACCCACCCGTAGGGACCAGAATATGTGGGCCTTTGGCTTTTGAGCAGGTCTGGGACATAGATTGCATTTGTAAACATCTTATGTGTACTTCACAGATTTGAGGTGCGAAATTTCAAAAAGCAGCATTAGATCCACTTTCCAAAGCAGGTGGATGGCTGGGTTGGTGGTCTCTGCAGGAAAAACGGAAGAATCATTTTCATTTCTGTTTTCAACTTAGAGTTAAATGGCACCCTCAGGCACAGATGCGAGGGGGTATATCTCTCAATTCTTAAGTGTTTGATATTATTTAAATGTTTGCGTTTTATTATTTCTTGTAATTTATATTCGTGACTGATAGTGTATTTAATTATTTCGTTTCATATGTGTAGCCTTTCCTCACTTTAAAATGTTTTTCAACTTTTTTTAACAACCAATTGAACCTTATAACTGTTTAAAAGGTAGAAAATAGCTAGTTTACATCTTGAATATCTTTAATGCTCTAAGAAACCCAAAAGTCACTTTAATCCGTTTACATTTTTTTATCAAACAATTTATCTTTGCAAATGTTTACAAGGTAGAAAGTAGCTAGCAAACAATTTGTATTTAAAGACTTCGAATAACCAAACATTACATCAAAAGTCTTTGATGCTGCAATAAAAGTCCAGTGTTTCACTTTAAATTGTGTGTGTTCTTTTCTGGGCGAGGGGGAGGGGGAGGCACAAGGCGACACTCTCATCACCTCGTAAACGTGTTGGCTACTAACTGTTGCCTGGCAGCCTTGCTTTCAGCAGCACTTGGATTCTCCGAATCAGGCCAGGCCACAGGCACATTGGCTCGTCCTTGTCCTCCATTTCAGCAGGAAGTTCCTCTGCAGGGTTAAAGGTCAGCCCTTCCAGCAGGGCAAAGTACTGCAAAGCGCAACAGGCCTCCACAATCCTTTACTCTTTCAGAGGATAGTACTGCCAGGTCCCTCCTGACCTGTCCAGGCCTCGGAAGAGTGATTTCAGAAGCCCGATTGTCCTCTCCACCACTTGCCATGTAACACCCCTGAGCCTCATTATTCATACTGCGCTAAGATGTCATCAGCCACAGTTTTAGCGAGCCGCTCATGTCGCCCAACACCCATGCTGATCCTGGAGGCAATGTGTTGAGGGCACCATATAAGTCTGAGTGACGGAGGACGAAGGAATCATGAGCAATTCCCCAGTGATCTGCATTCACCTTTAGGAGCCTGAGTTGCACATCACAGACTATCATAACATTTAATGAATGAAACCCCGTCCTCTTGATGTATGTCACAGGTGCATCAATTGGTGACTTCAATGCAACATGAGTTCCATCGATGGGCCCAATCACTTTGGGGAAGCCAGCAATCCCATAAAATGCAAGGGCCCTCTCCTTTTGCTGCCGAGTGGACAAGTTGAAATCTATCAACACTGAAGCCCTACGGAAAATGGCAACTGTGACCTGGTGAATGCAGGCCCTCGCTGCATTCTGGGTGATGTTTGAAATGTCACCAGTGACGGATGAAATGGCCCACATGCAAAGAAGTGCAATGCTGTGGTTACCTTCATGGACACTGGCAAGGCAGTGCAGGTCTTCGAGAGTGTTTGAAGGTCGTCCTTTAACATGTCATCTCGTCGACCGATTGCCTCTTTACTAGAGCGCAGCCTCCACACACACAACTCCGCCGACAGCATTTCAAGTGTCAGCCTCTCCCTCTACACACTCTGCAGTGGATAGAAGTTCCACCTGGTCAGGCGACGGTGATGATTCCTTAGTCTTCTTTCCTGTTCCCTGGCGCTTTCGATTCTATGTGCCAGAATCAGGCAGAGCATCTGGGGAACATTCGCAAGAGGCATGTTTCTCCCTCAAAGGCTTCCTCTTTAAACAGATGAAGTACATGTAGGGAAAAAATGGAAAGAGTTGTAAAAGTCATTTTAATAAAGCGAGTGGGTAGAAATTCATGTCAGGCTGTGGTGCAAAATGGGCGATATCGGATCGGGCATCCATCATACCCGCCTAATGAATATCACCACCTGAGATGAATTTCTAAGAAGTTTAACATTTTCACAAAGTCATACCTAAATTTTTTAAACGGCTTATATAATTTAACATTTAAATAATTCATATATTCTGGCAAAATTAATTTAATATTAGTAAGTGTGAAATAAATCATTTTAGAAAAGTCATTTTCAAATTTAAAAAATGAAATTTAATTTAATAGAATGCTTACCTTGCCCACAAAGAGAGTTCCTCTTTAAATTACCTGCACTCCTCCAAAAATATCCTAAACCAGTTAAATGCTTAACAAGGTAAATTTGTTAAAAACTTACATCAGGCATTGTACAAAGAACTTTGTTCCCTTTCACAGCTAAAAATGACCCGTTTCACACCCACCTCCCCCCCCCCCGCTTTCTTCAGATAGAATGCAGGCTGCATCTCTGCCTGTATCTGTCACACCTGTTTTGTACGTAGCTGAAATGCAATTGTTGTCAAATTCTCACAAGTCTGTGCCCACTGTGCTACCCCTCCTGCGCATGTGGAGGATCTGTCAATATGATTTTTGACATAGAAACAGAAAATGCTGGAAATACTCAGCAGCTCAGGCAGGATCTGTGGAAAGAGAAACAGAATTAACGTTTCAGGGCGATGACCGTTCTTCAGAACTGGAAACAACTGAAGATAGAACAGGTTTTTAAGCAAGTGCAGGGGCTGGGAAAGGGGTGAGGGGAGGAAAGAACAAAAGCTCTATGACAGATTGGAAGGCAAGAGAGATTAAGTGACATTCAGAGAGATTAAGAAATGGTGCAAGGCAAAAGGAGATGGTAATGGGACAAGTTGCAAAACAAAAGATGTCTCTAGATGAAGTGTAAATGGCACTGGCAGAATGAAAGACAGCTGCCATGTGGGAGAGAGGGAAATGTGCAATAAATAAAATAAATGGAAAAAAAAGTATAGGGGAAGAAGTTTGGGCCTGAAATTATTGAACTCGATGTTGAGTTCAGAAGGCTGTAAATTGCCTAATTGAAAGATGAGGTGTTGTTCCTTGAGCTTACGCTGAACTTCCTTGGAACAGTGTTAGAGGCCGAGGACGGAGAGGTCAGAGTGGCAGTGGAGTGGAGAATTAAAGTGACAAGCTCGGGGTCACCCTTCGGACTGAACTGAAGTGATCTTCAAAGGGGTCACACAATCTGCGTTTGATTTCCCTGATGTAGAGGAGACCGCATCGTGATCAGCGAATACAGTATACAATCTTGCAAGAAGAACAAGTAAATCGTTGTTTCAACTGGAAGGAGGGTTTGGGGCCCTGGATAGTGGGATGGGTGGAGGAAAAAAGGCATGTGCTGCATCTCCTGTGCTTGCGCAGGAAGGTGCTGGGTGAAGGCGTGTTGGGGGTGATAGAGGAGTGGAAGAGGGTTTTGGGGAGGGAGCGGGTCCTTCGGAATGCTGAATGGGGAGGAGAGGGAAAGATATGTTTGGTGGTGGCTTCACGGTGGAATGATGCAAATGGTGGTGGATGATCCTTTGAATGTGGAGGCTGGTGGTGTGAAAGGTGAGGACAAGGGGGACCCTACCATGGTTCCAGGAGTGAAGGGGTGGGGTGAGAGCAGAGGTGCGGGAATTAGAACAGACACGGTCAAGGGCCGTTTCAACCACAGTAGAGGGGTATCCTCGGTTGAGGAAAAAGGTTGATCTCATTTTTGACAAATCGCAAGTGTGGAGTTTCAGCGTATGCCCATCGCATGTCAAAACCCGGCACTTGCGAGGACCCTACGGGCGCGTGCTCATCCGTGGGGTCGCAAAATATGGGCCAATATCAAGGTAAGAAGGCTTCGTTGTCCATGTTAGATCGAAGAGCGTTCGCAGGTACACACTTAACGTGAGATAGTCAGCTGAATACAGCTGAGCAGTCCTGCAGATATACTGAGATGTTGGAATTCAGCATCAACAGGCATTGGGAGGAGGGGAAGGAGAGCGCGTCTGGTCTGACACATACCGGGAGTGAGAAATATAAATGTGGATAACCATCTCAGTAGCTGTTTGTAAGGCCTATGAGTGTTTATGGCTGTCAAATTCTAAGTAGTTGGAGGGCAAAAAGTGGTCTTCACGCCGGCTGTGTAGCGAGAATTTGGAGCGGGACCCGGTTACACCCCTCGTATCAATGGGAAGTAGCCCTGCCTGGAGCGGAGTTATTTTAGAAATACGACACATTCCCTAATGACTGTCACATTTTTGGATATTTCAGCATTAGATCAAAGTTGCACTTTCATGTGATTTATATTAAAATGATGATGTACATTCAGATTGTTCCCATAGTGATTGCGATTCTCACAGCAGCAGAGACTGGGAATGGGAGGGGGTGTTGCGCGGGTGGAGGGATGAGCTGCCAGTTTTGTTGATGAAAGTTAGATTGGCCACTTTGTGCTAATTGAATGCTGTTTGCATAATCTTTCCAAAAGTCCTCTCCAAATTGTTCCCGAAAGTTGCATCACCAGTTAGATTTGAGGTCGCTGATCCCAGTCAGAGCAGCGATTTCAGCCTTTACAATCCGTCTCACCTCCCGTCGATGATTTTGGAAAATCTTCTCCGTGTCCCCCTCCGAATTGATATTGGCGGCCCCTCATAAAGTGTGCATGTTGGGAAAGTTTTCCTGTGAATCTCTGTTTCTGTGATGACGGTATCTGAGCAGATCTGTCAGCCTGAGCAAAAAGAATCATCGAGTCTGATGGGATTCCTTTCCTTTGTTTGTGACTTTGTTTGGAAATAAATTAAGGTGGAAATGATGTTCAGTGAAGGGAACAGCCTAGTGGTAAAGCAAATGCAGATGGACTGAGACGCAGTGTTATTGCCGTTTTTAAGCTCTCTAATTGTTGATCAATTACGGCCACTTTTAGTGGAACGAGCTAGTCCATTTAAAATTGACTCAATATCTAAGGTCAGTTCACCTCCCGTTTTGCTGACTTCAAGGTAATTTCTGTAGTTGCATTAATTTCCACTGTAACAGGAAGTGTCACTCTTCCCTTGTTTTTAATGCTGACTGGAGATTTGAACTCTGGGATTATATAGAACTACATACAATACACAGCACAGAAATGGACAATTCGTTCCGACCAGTCCATGCCGGGGTTAATGGTCCACTCAAGCATACTCTCATCCTTCCGTATCTACATCTATCAGCATAAACCTCTATACCCTTCTCCCTCATATGCTTTTCTAACTGTCCCTGAAATGCATCTAAATTTTTACCTCACTAGTCCCTGTGATAGCGAGTTCCTTATTCTCACCAGTCTATGGGTAAAGGTGTTCCTTCAGAATTCCCTATTTGATTTCTAGGTGACTACCTTATGATGATGGCTTTTAGTTTTGCTCTTCACCACAAGTGGAAACATAAACACGCTCTCTCTGTCTACTGTATCAAATCCTTTCAAAGTTTCAAAGATCTCCATTGTTAACCCCTCAGCCTTCCCTTTTCCAGAGAAAGGAGACACAGCCTGTTCATCCTTTCCTGATATTTACAACCTCGCAGTTCTGCTATCATCCTTGTAATGCTTCTCGCACCGTCTCCAGTGCCTCTGTAACTTTTTACATAATATGGAGACCAAAATTGTACACAGCACTCCACGCGTGGTCTAATCAAGGTCCGATACATGTTTAGCATACTTTCTCGACTTTTCAATTCTATCCACTAGAAATAAACCCTAGTGCTTGGTTTACATTTGTTATTAAATTTGCCTTATTGACCCACATCACAACTGTTAGTGATTTGGGTTTTTAAACTCCCTCATCCCTTTGCTCCTCTAACCCACTTAGAAACTTGTTTTCCAAATCTTATGTAACCTCCTAACTCTTCTTACAAAAATGTGATACCTCACACTTACCTACGTTAAAATTAATTCGCCAATCGTAGTCCAATTCTGCAAGTTCACTAATGTCTTCTTGAAATTTGTTACAGTTACCCTCTGTATTGACTAATCTCTCCCCCCAATTTGATGCCTCCACAAATTTAGAAATTGTATTTTTGATTCCGAAGTATGAATTGTTAAAATAAATTGTGAACAAATGTCGTAAATTCTCAACTTGGGAACAAACAGGCAGGTCAGGCAGGAACTTTTCCCTTAATGAATCATACGTCTGGGGGCTCATTTGCAAAATGAATCCGTTGATGGGAATAGCTGGCTGTTTCAGCATATGTGTTACTGACGGGAGTAGGGCTTGTGGGATATGTTAAGGAAACCGGTGTTGGGTTTTGATCAGTTAAAAGCAACAGATATGTTTGCGTAATTGATTTTATTTCGGATCTGAATATTCATTATGCGTTTCTGCAGATCAGACAACGCTTGTCTTACACTTTAGACAAAGTTAGTAATATCCCAATCATCTTTGATCTCCTACAATATGACATCTAATATGTGGAATAGATGGCAGCTTCCATAGCCTTTAGAGGTTCCTGTTTTTAGATGTCAATTGAGCAACTTCTGGTCGCTTCCTATGGATCGAATTCCATTTTAGTTCTGTGAATCCATTTAACATATTTGATTAAATTAGTAATGAAAGACATGGGACGATTAATCACATTCTTCAATTCCTCTCTGAATTGGCTCTGAGAAACTGCATTATTAAACATATTCGTATAAGCACTAAAACACGTTAGCATATATCCGGATTTTTCCAAAATGGTGAAAGATTCGTTGTAATTTGCATCTAAATGTTGAGTATCTGTAAATTGCACACATATCAGAAATATGAAATTTACCATCTATAACAGTATAAAACTGCCAGATATAGCGAGCAGTAAAATTATGCATTTCCTTCGGTTCTCCATCTCTGGATCAGTGTGATTCTGAACCTTGTTTTTCATCGGAGACCGCTCCTCACTCTATTGGCCAGTAAAATGTGCCTGATGTTCAGGGCATTGAGCAGCACGATCAACATAAATGGTGCAAATGAGATTAAAATGGTGTCCATCCACAAAAATGCTACCCATATGTGTGAGGTAAGCTTGCTTTTAAATAGCAGGGCCATGGTACATTGCCAATTATTTCCCGAGGTTAATATATAAAGCAGATTGGAACATTTTCTAAAACGCTTAAGGAACACACCACTGCTATAACCACAGACGCAGTTTATTTGGTGCAATATTTTGTTCGCAACATTTGGTAACAATTAGTGACTAATCGATCAAATGTGAAAGCCGCAGTTAGCCAGACAGAGCAATCAATGAAAACATATTGCAGGATGATATTGAGATTACAAAATAGGACTGTAATTCAGGAATGAATATAGGAAATAAGCAACATTAATCTCATACAGAAATACTTCAATAATCAGCCGCTGCCATTAGCACCAGGTAACGGGTAATGCAATTGGCAGACCGCACTTTCCACAGGAGAGCATCTCAATTGTCATTAAATTAGCTGCAAAAGGAGGACATGCAATGACTAACTCTCCTCACTCTGACAGGATGATCGGTCAACAGTTCTTTGTAAGAAATTCTTGTAATGTTTTCTTTTCGCTCAAATCTCTCTCCCTATTTCTCACAATCCCGCCAATAAGCCTAGGAATTCTACAAATATACGTTTTTATATAGATACATGTCGCTAACTTATTCTGAGTTACTTCAAATGAAAACGATGCTGCGGTGAATGCCAGAACAAAAATGGGGTTACGGATCAGCGGCCGCAATTGAATCCGCCCGATTTTCATTTCCATTCACATCAACAGAAAGGAATGTCCGGCTGGGTGCAAAAAAGCCAAAAGGGCAGCTGATCGGCTTATCCCTCTGCATTTATGCACATTGTAGTGTAGCTTTCGATCTGTCTTCCTTGGTGCAAACCGGCGTTATTGATCCACTTAAAAGTTAATGGGCCAGAAATTCGGGTCGGAGGCTTCCTGCAGATGTAAGCACCCGACCTGCACTTACCTGGTGCACCTGCCGTTGTGTTGTGGGCCCGCGTGGGATTCCGATCCTGGGCCTCCTCCAGCTGCTACCGCACAGTTCTTCCGTATCCCCGGGGCGCAGTTAGTTCAAAGCATCCGCTGGGATCACGTGGGCCATGGAGAGCCAATCATAGCAGGGAATCTCCATTCATAAACCGAACTAAAACTTCAAATAAATAAAAAAAAATCACGTTTTTAAATTAACTATTAATTAAATGAAAAAACTATTTTAAGCAATAACTTAAAATGATTGAAAAAAATAATTACAGTTTTTAACAGGGCTCTAAATAAACTTACATTTCTTTAAAGTATTTAAAAATAATAAACCTGTGGAAAAAATGTTTTAATTTTACTTAATTCACCAGTTACCTTGTTAAAAGCAAGCCTTGCGACTGTTTTTTTCAGCCGCAGCTGCTAGAGACTTACTCTCCAGGAGAAACCTGTAAAAAATTCGGAAGTTCCGAGCATACGTACTTCCTCTCTGGTGCACGGGTTTGACCTCCGAACTCCTTCCTTCAAGGGAACGGATTTTCCAGTTTCAAGCGCATGTGCAGTGCATGCACAAAACCTGCACTTTACTTGGCGCTACGTGTGAGTAGACAGTGCATGTTCACACGTAGGGACCCGAATTTCTGGCATGGCGGTCGAACCTCAACACCAGGTTTAACCCAAACATTCGTTTGAAAATGTACCCCAGTATCTCCTCATTTCAAATCCCCTCAAATATGATGCATTGTCCGTTTCAGTTGGATAACACGAGTCTGACTGTGATATTCTATCAATTTTTCCTCTGGAAGCAGGTGAACATCCTTACATAGAAACATAGAAGATAGGAGCAGGAGTAGGCCATTCGGCCCTTCGAGCCTGCTCAGCCATTCAATGAGATCATGGCTGATCATCCAAATTCAGTACCCTGTCCCTGCCTTCTCCCCATATCCCTTGATCCCTTTAGCCTTAAGAAATATATCCAACTCTTTTTTGAATCTATTTAATGAACTGGCCTCCACCGCCCTCTGTGGCAGAGAATTCCACAGGTTCACCACTCTCTGGGTGAAGAAATTCCACCTCATTTCAGTCCTAAATGGCTTACCCCTTATCCTTAGACTACGACCCCTGGTTCTGGACTCCCCGGCCATCATAAACATCCTTCCTGCATCTAGTCTGTCCAGGCCTGACAGAATTTTATAGGTTTCGATGAGATCCCCTCTCAATCTTTAAACTCCAGTCAGTATAAGCCCAATCGACACAATCTCTCCTCATACGTCATTCCTGCCATCCCAGGTATCCGCCTGGTGAATCTTCGCTGCACTCCTTCCATGGCAAGTATATCCTTCCTCAGGTAAGGCGACCAAAACTGCACACAATACTCAAGTTGCGGTCTCACCAAGGCCCTGTACAACTGTAGCAAGACATCCTTGTTCCGGTACTCGAACCCTCTCGCTACGAAGGCCAACATACCATTTGCCTTCTTAACCGCCTGCTGCACCTGCATGCTTATCTTCAGCGACTGGTGCACAAGAACACCCAGGTCTCTTTGCACTTCCCCTTCTCCCAATCTATTGCCATTCAAATAATAATCTGCCTTCCTGTTTTTGCCACCAAAGTGGATAACCTCACATTTATCCACATTATAGTGCTTTTGCCATGTTTCTGCCCAATCACCCAATCTATCCAAATCGTACTGGAGTTTCACGACATCCTCCTCACAGCTTACCCTCCCACCCAACTTTGTGTCATCTGCAAATTTGGAGATATTACATCCAATTCCCTCGTCCAGATCATTAATATATATTGTGAAAATCTGGGGTCCTAGGACCGATCCTTGCGGCACCCCACTAGTCACTGCCTGCCACTCAGAAAACGACCCGTTTATTCCAACTCTTTGCTTTCTGTCCGCCAACCAGTTCTCTATCCAAGTCAATACCTTGCCCCCAATCCCATGTGCCTTAATTTTGCACGCTAATCTCTTATGTGGGACCTTATCAAAAGCCTTCTGAAAGTCCAAATACACCACTTCCACTGGTACTCCCTTTTCTATTTTACCAGTTTCATCCTGAAAAAATTCCAGCAGATTAGTCAAACATGATTTACCTTTTGTAAATCCATGTTGACTTTGTCCGATCCTGTCACTGCTTACCAAGTGCTCTGCTATTAGATCTTTTATAATAGATTCTAGCATTTTCCCCAGTACCGATGTCAGGCTTACCAGTCTATAATTCCCCGCTTTTTCTCTACCAACTTTTTTGAATAGTGGGGTAACATTAGCTACCCTCCAATCCATGGGTACTGTTCCAGAGTCTTTCGAGTTCTGAAAGATGACCAGCAATGCATCTACTATTTCTAGGGCCACTTCCTTAAGTACCCTGGGATGTAGATTATCAGGCCCTGGGGATTTATCGGCCTTCAGTCCCATTAATTTTCCTAACACCATTTCCCTACAAATATGGATTTCTTTGAGTTCAACTCTTTCATCAGGCCCTATGTTCCTCGGCATCTCTGGGAGGTTATTTGTGTCCTTCTTTGTGAAGACAGAATCAAAGTATGAATTTAGTTGGTCTGCCAATTCTTTGTTTCCCATTATAAATTCCCCTGATTCTGACTGTAAGGGACCTACGCTTGACTTCACCAATCTTTTTCTCTTCACATATCTGTAAAAGCTTTTACAGTCAGTTTTTATGTTCCCTGTTAGCTTACTCTCATATTCTATTTTCCCTTTTTAAATTAATCCCTTTTTCCTGCTTTGTTGAATCCTAGACTGCTCCCAATCCTCAGGATTATACCTGGTATCCTTCCCGTGCCTTTCTTCAGCAAATGACCAGCAAAGAAAGAATTCTCAGGGATGCATTGTTTCATGAGCACAATATAATGGAAAAGATTTCATTTTGGATTGTGCCCCAACTATTTAACTTCCGAATCGCTTATATCAAAGCAACTGGTTAGACGACAGGAATTATGTGGGGTCTGAGCATGGGCAGAGGGAATTATATGATATAGCAGTTATTATTATAAGCGTGGATGCTGGTTTGCCTCAGGAGCAAACATTTAAAGTGCATTTGAAATATAATTTATTTATAACGTGCAGTAGCTATTAATAACATGCGGGGCTCTGGAAAGAATGACTGTGCTTTGCAAACAGGACCAGGATTGTCTTGGCTGGTAAACCGTGGGCCGCCCATTATCTGCCCACTGGACGTCCAGATTCTTAGACCAATGGAGTTGAATATCGGGAGAGCCGGCTAACAGGCAGCCCGGGCCATTCCTCCCCTGAATTTCTACCCGCAGATAGCTGCTGCTACATGAGAAGCTCTCCTTAAATATTTTCTAAACAATTACCCTAAATGTATTTCAAGCTGTGTATTTGAATCCAAGTGTAATTATTGTCAAAAGCAAAACACTGTGGATGCTGGAAATCTGAAATAAAAGCAGAAAATGCTCGAAATACTCAGCAGGTCAGGCAGAATCTGTAGAGAGAGAAACAGAGCTAAAGTTTCAGGTCGATCAACTTTCAACAAAATAATTATTGTCCCCCATTTGTCGACATAAGACGGTTCTTTAGCGTCCAGCCTGAGAAGAATAATGTAAAAAGCAATATCTCTTTTCTCAGATCCAAATCTCCATCAAGAATGCGAACGTAAATTTGGGCACTGCAGCTTGTACAAACATAGCACTGGAAATCCCAGTGACTGTACCGACATGCTGTATAATTATCATATCCCAGTTTATCGATCGTCCATCTGTGCTTGATGTGTGAGGCGGTATTAATCTTTCCTCCAGTTTTCATGAATAATAAAAGTTTATAAACACTCCCAACAGGTGGATTAAAGTCTCTTATTGATTTGAACTATTTTTGCTCTTGGTTTATCGAACGTTACGATAGGACCAGTAAAGAGGGTAATTTTCTCCTTTACCGCATGAACGATAATGTGAAGAACGTGTGACCTGCCCTATGTAAACCCCGCCCAACTTTCATCCCATTGTTGAAGGTGGAAGTTATCCCAGCATCAGGGGTGTAGTGTCTGCAGCAACACTATTGAATATAATTCTGGGGAAGGGTCTGCCGAACTCCTGTGGTAAATTCAACTCTTGTTTCCGTTTCTCCAGAATTACCAACATCTTTTATAGAAGTTGTGGTGGGTTATCGGGAGAAGACCAGTTGAAATTCTATTGCAGTTACTCTACTTCTACCATGCACAGAAATCTTTGGATAGGTTGTAGAATTTATCACCTGGGCATTAAACATCGGCTGACCTATTGGTGTAGAAATTTGTTTTGGGCAGTGTTCTGAACAGGAGGTAGCTCATGGGCCGCCTGTTATATGCCTCGCTTGATATTGAGTTCTGTTGCATTTAATGTAACTGAACATCAGACGGGGAGTGAGAGGCAGACACGATAGCACCGGTCTACCCCATACCTAGAAAGGAGAATTTGGCAGCTATGACCGCAGGTGTTAACAGAACCCGGCCGAATTTCCTTCCATTGACAATAATGGAGGATAATCTGCTATTTTTAGGGAAGCCGGTGCTCTGCGGAGGAATTGGCTTTTTTGCTAGGCCGAGGCAATGCAGAACAGCCCAGATGTAAGGATTAAATTCTATCCCATGGTTACCGGAGAAATCACCATTTGGATTTAGAATTACAACAGTGCAGTAGTAGTTGGGTGTGCTTTAGTAGCACTTGCCCCAGTTTGTTTTGCGGCCTCAGACCACTAACTGACTCCACCTTAAAGCAACCTAATATATCGTACAGTTTCAGAAGCAAGCGCTTCAGGTTTCATTACAAACCTTATTACTGAATATTTGCCAGCGATCAATCACCTCGCCTGGCATAAACACATACACCTACGGATTTGCATAGTCAGTTTCAGTGTTAAATCTCATTGCCCAGTCACAACTCGGAAAATTAGTGACCATGGACGTGACACTGGTCTTGGGCTGTGGTCCAAAACTGGCGATATCGAATTGGCGGCTCGGTTTGCACATTTCCATTGACTTCCCTGCAAAACTCTGCATCCAACAAAGTGTTTCAAAACGACCAGCTGATGAAGACTTAAATCTATAATATAATCTATCGTTATGGAATAAATACACCATACGATTCGAGTTGCATCCTAGATGGGTTCTGCACGCAAGACATCCCAGATTTATGGGTGAAATTGTTCTTTGCCAATAACGTGAAATGAGCTCATGGCGCACAGTCAGTCTGATTTACAATACACCCAATTTTCCTTTACATTAACCTCAATAAAAAAGGACATCTGGCTGGGTGTAAAATGAGCTGCCCATTCCCTCCGAGCCTGTCTCGCACTGCTGAGGAAGACCAATTTCAGGGCCTGATGATCGACTTTCAGCCTTGTTTACACACTGCTGGCCAGCTGCATGAGCCAGAAGACTGCCCAGAGCAGCTCTCAGGTGGGAAGCGCAGGGAATCAAGCAGCGCCGATACTGAGCTGGCAATGGGCGGGAATCAATGCTGGGGAGGCTACAGCATGGCTACTGATCAGGGATATTTTTCAATGATATTGTCCGTAGAAAGAGTAAGGACTGTAGAATATTATTGTCATCATACGTTGCAAACAAAATATTTCAACATCTCCATTATTGCAGTCATGGTAAAGGTAAAAGACTCCTGAAGCTGAGGATATTAATTTATAGATTCATGCAAGGTATTTGATGGAACAATTGTGCATAATTTTGATGGATTAGATTTCAATAGATCTTAGTTACATCACGAATGTTCTCTACCTGCCTTAATTTATACCATACTAGCTGAAGTGCCCGGCGGTGCTGAGGCTTTTTCGAGGGCATGTTGTTGTTGGAAGAGAGAGAGAGAGCGACTGGGGGGAAGATATAGAGAGAGCGACTGGGGGGATGAGAGAGAGGGAGCTACTGGGGGGAAGAGAGAGAGAGAGCGACTGGGGGGAAGAGAGAGAGCGACTGGGGGGAAGAGAGAGAGCAACTGGGGGGAAGAGAGGGAGGGGAGGGCAGGGAGGGGGAGGGCGGGGAGGGGGAGGGCGGGGGAGGGCAGGGAGGGGGAGGGCAGGAGGGGGGAGGGGGAGGGCGCGGGAGGGAGGGCAGGGAGGGGGAGGGAGGGCAGAGGAGGGAAGGGAGGGGGAGGGGAGGGGAGGGGAGGGGGAGGGTAGGGATGGGGGGAGGGGAGGGCGGAGGGGAGGCGTGTAGGGGGAGGGAGGGGGAGGGAAGGGAGGGTTGTGGAGGGGAGGAGGGGGAAGGAGAGGAGGGGGGAGGGGGGAAGAGGAGGAGAGGAGGGGGGAGGGGAGGAGAGGAGGGGAGAGGGGAGGAGAGAAGGGAGGCGAGGAGGGGGGAGGGAGTGGGGGAGAGAAGGGGGGAGAGAAGGGGGGAGAGAAGGGGGGACAGAAGGGGGAGGGGAGGGGGGAGAGAAGGGGGGAGGGGAGGGGGAGAGAAGGGGGAGGGGAGGGGGGAGAGAACGGGGGATGGGGGGAGAGAAGGGGGGAGGGGGGAGAGAAGCGGGGAGGAGATGGGGAGAGAAGGGGGGAGAGAAGGGGGAGAGAAGGGGGGAGAGAAGGGGGAGGAGGGGGGAGGGGTATAGAGAAGGGGAGGGGGAGAGAAGGGGGAGGGGAGGGGGAGGGGGGAGAGAAGGGGGAGGGGAGGGGGGAGGTGGGGAGAGAAGGGGGGAGGGGAGGTGGGAGGGGAGGGGGGAGAGAAGGGGGGAGGGGAGGGGGAGGGGAGGGGGGAGGGGCGAGGGGGAGAGAAGGGGGGAGGGGAGGGGGAGAGAGAAGGGGGAGGGGAGGGGGGAGAGGGGGAGGGGTGGTGGGAGGGAGGGAGGGAGGGAGGGGAGGAGGGTGGGGTGGAGGAGGGGGGAGGGGGCGGGGAGTGGGGCGAGGGGGAGGGGAGGGGAGGGGAGGGGGAGGGGAGGAAAGGGGGGGAGAGAGACAGAGGGAAGGAGAGAAAGAGGGCGAGTGGCCCACGGCCGCAAATGGAGCCAAGCCCTGAGAACAGGCGTGAGCCGGCTTGAGGCTGAGAGACGGCCACGCCCGGTTGCCAGGGTAACCCTTCCGAGCCACCGTCCTCCCGAGCACCGGCCGCGCCGCCCCGCACTCCCGAGAGCCCCACTCTCCGAGCCCCGGCCGCCCCGCCCCACACTCCCGAGATGCCCGCTCTCTGAGCCCCGGCGGCTCCGCACTCCCGAGAGCCCCGCGCTCTGAGCCCCGCCCGCCCCGCACTCCCGAGAGCCCCGCTCTCCGAGCCCTGGCCGCCCCACCCCGTACTCCCGAGAGCCACGCTCTCCGAGCCCCGCCCGCACCGCACTCCCAAGAGCCCCACTCTCCGAGCCCCGGCCGCACCGCCCCGCACTCCCGAGAGCCCCGCTCTCCGAGCCCCGCCCGCCCCGCACTCCCGAGAGCACCGCGCTCTGTGCCCCGCCCGCCCCGCACTCCCGAGAGCCCTGCTCTCCGAGCCCTGGCTGCCCCACCCCGCACTCCCGAGAGCCCCGCTCTCCGAGCCCCACCCGCACCGCACTCCCGAGAGCCCCGCTCTCCGAGCCCCAGCCGCCACGCCCTGCACTCCCGAGAGCCCCGCTCTCCGAGCCCCGCCCCCCCGGCCGAGCCGGCTTGAAGTCCGCCGATTGCGGCTGTGAGAGACGGCCGGCGGTCCCGCTTGCCAGGGTAACCCTTTCCGCTCACCAAGCCCCGCCTGAGATCCGCACTCCCGAGAGCCCCGCCACCCCCGCCCGAGCCGAGCAGGGAACAGAGAGAGACGCCGCATCTCAGCTGCTCCTGCTGCGCGCGCACCCTGACCCTCGTGAATGATGCCGTTGCCCCGGGTAACGTGACACGGTGGTGGGGGGGGGGTTGGGGAGCTTAGCAAAAGCCGTGGGACAATTACATAGCTCGGGCCTGGCTGGGCAAGAAAGTCCCAGGCTTTGAGGCCTAACAAAAACGGGGAAAGTTAGGAAAAAAATCTTCAGGTTCGAGAAAATATTTACAAATGAATGAAGCTTTTTTTTAAACAATTTAATAAAAGCAATTTTATTTTGCTGGAAATGTATATTTGAAAAGAAAGACACAGAAAGCAGGAAAAAGAATGGAAGCAAGATGGCGGCTACTCACCTCGCTTCAGAACGATAAGGCCCGCCCACACACACACCGATTGGTCGACCGTCAGGTCACCAAATCTTAGGATTGGTCAATCGTATCGTCACTCACCCGTAGGAGGGCCCGGCCGCACGCGCCAGCAACCTGGCGTACGATTGGTCGACCTCGAGGTCACTCTGTCGCTAATGAGCGGATAATGAGATGCTAATGAGCAGAATGTTGACGGTTTTTCGGATACCGCGGGAGCAGTTTTTGTCCGGCCGAAACGTAAATATGCTTACCATCGTTTTGGAATGGTGAGCTTTCTTTCGACGTAACGCACGCATAGGTACGCTCAGTTACTTTCGAGCGCATAGCCTGACAGACGCACACCCGAGGACAGACAGACAGACAGGCAGAAGGACAGACAGATAGATAGACAGGCAGACAGAAAGAACGATCCGTTTATATATATAGATGTAATTTATATGAAGGGGTCTCAATGCTACTGGTGAGATCCGAGAACATTCAGATACTCACATAAAGTGATACAGTCAGTTACATGCAGCTGAGCAGCCCCACAGATATGCAGCAATGTCAGATTTCTGGAGATATTAACAGACCTTGTGCAGAGTTAAAAGAGGGTTTAACAGTTAGATAGACATATGTCCAATCGAATGTCGTTTAAATGATCCCTCTACAACACTTGGCCATACCTGATCAGGAAATTGCATTAAAATCCATTGTTCCCATAGTAGCGATGACGTTAACTGTGCATATCTCTCACTGTGTAAAAATATACATTATATAATCTTGATGGGGTTCTCTTTGTCTTTGTCCGTTCCTGTGTTTGCAAATTAATTAAGCAGAAAAGAGGCAATCTTGTGTTGAAGAGGACTGTCTGGTTGTAATGTTAATACACATGGATTGACAATCGGTGATTCTAATCTGCTTGATTGGGGAACAACTAAAGCATCTTTTATTAGAAGGGGAAATTATATACAAACATTAAAACAGTGTCTCATAAACTCTGAAATCTGTCAACTTTCCACTTTACTGAATTCAAGGGATATAAATTTCCTTGATGATATTCCCCTACACACATCAAAGCCTGGTTTTTCATAACTTTCGTTATGACTGGAGATCTGAAATCCTGGACACAGTCCGAAAGATCAAGTAATGGTTGGGCCACAGCGGAAGTGGAACATGGCATCTCTCGTGGGCTCTATCTTAACTCTAGGGAGGGAAACTGAGTGGTGCACATGTCTGGGAGCACCAGGAAGCAGGCTTCACCGATTTTACGGGTATGGTAGCATCGTGGTTATCTAACTGGAATAGTAATCCAGAGGCCTGGACTAATGATTGGAGACGTGATTTCAAAACCCACCACAGCAACTAGGAATCGAAATTCAGTTAATTAAATAATTCTGGATGAATAGCTTGTATCAGTAATGGTGACCATGTAGCTATCGGTTTCCCAGGCCAGTCCTCCTCACTAACATCTGTGGACTGGTGCCAAATTTGGGACGAGTCAAGCAAAAGCCTGACACAGTCGTACTCACAGAATGATATCTCTCAGACAATATCCCAAACTCCCCCATCACCATATCCTGGTGATGCCCTGTACCACTGGCAGGCGAGACCCACCAGGAGTGGCAGCATTGTGGTATACAGTCGGGAGGGAATGACCCTGCGAGTGATCAACATTGACTCTGAACCCCATGAAACCTCATGGTTTCAGGTCAAGCAAAGGAATGTGCTATGTTAGCATAGTGGTTATGTTACTGGTCTAGTAATAAAGAGGCCTGGACTAATGATCTGGAGTCATGACCAAAACCCACCACGGCAGCTGGGAAATAACATTCAATTAAATAATCCTGAAATAAAAACTAGTAATGTTCATGAAACTACGGGATTGTGGGAAAAACCCAATTGTTTCACTAATGTCCAATCGGGAAGGATTTCTGACGTCCTTAACTGGTTAGGCCTATGTGTGACTCCAGACCCACAGCAATGCGGTTCACTCTTAACTGCCCTCTGAAATGGCTGAGCAAGCCACTCAGTTGTATTCAAGTGGGGAAATAAATGCTGGAATTGTCAGCGACGTCCACATCCCGTGAATGAATAAAAAATGGAAAATTCCTGCTGATTCCCAGCTACCGCATTCCCTCAGCTGATAAATCAGTACACCTTCATGTTGAACAATACTTCGAAGGAGCACTGAGGGTAGCAATGGCACATAACATACTATGCGTGTGGGACTTCAATGTTCATCACCAAGAGTGGCTCGGTAGAACCACTACTGACCGAGTTGGCAGAGCTCTGAAGGACATAGCTGCCAGTCTGGGCCTGCAGCAGGTAGTCAGAGAATCAACACGAGGGAGAAACCTACTTGACCTGGTCCTCAGCAATCTACCTGTCACAGATGCATCTGTCCATTTCAGTATTGATAGGAGTGATGACCTCAAAGTCCTTGTGGAGATGAAGTCCCGTCTTCACACTGAGGACATCCTCCATCGTATTGTGTGGCACTCTCACCTAGCGTTTCAACCATCTTCAGCCAGTGGTGATAAGTTGATGATCCATCTTGACCTCCTGCTGAGGTCTCCACAATCACAGAAGCCAGTCTTCAGCCAATTCGGATTTACTGCACCTGATATCAATAAACTGCTGAATTAATTGGATGAGCCTCGACAACATCTCGGCTATCGTACTAGTGCTCCAGAACTATCTGCGCCTCTAGTCAATCTGTTCCAGTAAAGCTAAGACACTGACATCTACTAATGTGAATACTTGCCAGGTGTGTCCTGTCCACAAAAAGCAAGACAAATCAAATCTGATCAATTAACGCCTGATTATTCTACTCTGAATCATCAGAAAAATGATGGAAGGTGTCGTCGAAAGTCCCATGAAGCGGCACTTTCTCACCAGTAACCTGCTCACCGATGCTCAGTTTGGCATTACATAATAGGCCTCAAAAACCATCAAAACATGCACAATGTGCGATATTACTGAGTACAAACAGGTATCAGTCAGTATTGAGTTCTGAGTGTCGAGGAGACTGTTCCAGACTGTTAGGACCACACATTGATCGCAGTATAACTGCAAACAGATTAAAGGCAACTTCCTAAACCTCTTGCGGGTCACTGTCATGTTTTCAATGTCAGTAAAGAGCTGAAAGGACAGTCCACTCTTTGCAGAAACTAAACACTTCGACGACACTGAGAAGGCGACGAATATCTTTTGATACAGGTGCACAGTTGTCGACTTTCCCACAATTTGACTGTGGTGTGCAGTTGGCAGTAAAACTCAGAGCTTTGTTTACAGATATTACTGGGGTTACAGACCATTGTTGCCAGGCACAAGTAAGGAGTGTGATGGAATACTCCCCACGTGCCTGGATGAGTGCAGCTCCAACAACACTCAAGAAGCTCGATACCATCCAGGACAAAGCTGCCCGCTTGACTGGCACCCCATTCACCGCATTAAACATTCACTCCCTCCAATACTGGCTTACCGTGGCTGCAGCGTGTACCATCTACAAGATGCACTGCATAACTCGCCAAAGCATCTTCAGCAGCACATCCCAAACCCACGACATCGACCACCTAAAAGGATAGTGCAGCAGGCACATGGGAACACCACCACCTCCAAATACTCTTCCAAGTCACACACCAACCTGACTTGGAAGTACATCACCGATCCTTCATCCTCGTTGGGTCCAAATCCAGGAACTTACTCACTAACAGCACTGTGGGAATACCTTCACCACACGGACTGCAGCGGTTCAAGAAGGTGCCTCACAACCAGCTTCTCAAGGGCAATTGAGGATGGGCAATAAACGCTGTCCTTGCCAGCGACGCCGCCATTGCATAGATGAATAAATTAAAGCAACCCCTCTGTGTTTCCCTGCACCTGGTTCTGAGAGTCTGAGTGAGGGAAAGATATTGATCTTGTCCAGTCACTCTAACCCTTACATTGCTATTACAAGCCAAGCACTGCATACCAACATCGATCAATGCATCATCAATTGACTCACCATTCGAAAAACCTATATGTTATCGATGTTCTTTGTTCAGGTTAAAGGTGGTCTCCTCTCAGTTCTCTCCCCTTCTCTCCTGTCCTGAAATGAGTGACAGGCTTTGGTAAGTCCCTTAGATACACGCCCTTCTTTGCCCAAACTCTGAGCAATAGTAGGTTACTTGACTGTGTGGGCGTCTCACTGAGCCTAATCCTGATGTCGCCTGATGTGGACACTGTTACATTTTGACACAGAGCTACCTGGAAGTGTCCAGTAGCTGGTACAAAGGCTGCTGTCTCCATTTCGAGGGGATGTCGAGGTTAGGTGCAGCACCATTGTCCCCAGCTCAGGGCCTCACAGACCAGTTTAAGCTCTGAGTTACTGGGAAAATAGAGATCAGAAATGAAAGGAAATGATGAAAGAACCTACAAAGTCTTAAGCAGCAGAGGAAATCGTGGCTAGTCTATTTCTGGGGTAACGGAAGTGGTTTCACATCACTGGAGCCCGTCAGTGAAGACACCACCCAGATCCCTTCACATTTTACTAAAACAACTGGTTATACATCATCATGTTTGACAACTCTGTTCGAGATATTTGAGGTTGTAACTGGCAGGGTAGTTAAGGGGGAACCAGTGGATATGTGTATTTACAATAAGCATTAAATAAGGTGCCACACAGGAGCTGTCTGCACAAAATTAGGGCTCATGGGATTGCGGGTAATGTATTAGCATGGATTCAGGATTGGTTAGCGGACAGAAAACAGAGAGTAGGAATAAACGGGGCATTTTCGGCTTGGGTTATAGTTGGGTATCTCGTGTAACTAGAGGGGCATCGCAAGGATCAGTGCTTGGGCCTCGGCTATTTACAATCTATATTAATGAATTTGATAAGGGGACAGAGTGCAATGTGTCCAAGGTTGCTGATGATAGGAAGTTAGGTGGGATGGTAAGCAGTGAGGAGCATGCAAAAATGCTGCAAGGAATAATATAGACAGGTTAAGTGACTGGTCAAGAATATGGCAGATGGAATATGACGTGGAGAATTGCAAAGTTATCTACTTTCAGCAGGAAAAATTCAAAGGAGGATATTTTTTAAATGGTGAGAGATTGGGAAATGTTGTCGTTCAGAATGGCATGGGTGGCCTTGTACACGAATAAAAGAAAATTAACATGCAGGTTCAACAAGTAATTAGGAAATCAAATGAATTGTCGGATAGTAAATGGTTTGGGGATAGTGATTTAGAAGGTCAGCTATGATCTTGGTGAATGGCAGAGCAGGGGCGAAGAGCCGCATGGTCTACTCCTGCTCCTACTTCTTATGTTCTACTGTTTTTTGTAAGAACGTAAAGTCTAAAGAATATCATACATTTATTGAAATGTTTCGGATTCTCTGTCCTGCAGGACCTGAAAAATTGAGAGAAAGGTGAGTATCCACTCCAAACCCAAATATGGTCTGACCCTGTGATCAAAGTTTATATCCTGCAGTGAATGACTAAATCAATCCCATTCAAACAGGTACCTACATAAGTTTGAGGACGGTAAAGATGCAGACAAAATTGAAGATGAAGAGATCCTGATGTCTGCAAGTCTGAAATACACAGTGTGTCGAGGCCCGTTACTCTACGCAGTGTGCAAGGAAATGAAACAGATCATCTCCCCAGGTAAGAAACTCCACAGCTTTGTGTCCACTTTCTGTATTGTCCTGCTCTCTTTCCCAGCTCTCAAAGGTTCTGCCTTTTGTTGGTACAGATCACTGGGGCAGCAGCTCCAGGGCCGCACTCAAGGGGCATTCTTTATGTGGGACCTTAGATTGAGGGATTCAAGCATGAGGGCATCACAACATCATTTTATTTGACATCCAGACACTCGCACTTTACATTAGGGCTCACTGGAATGTGATCAGACTGGGACCCCTGGCTGATTGTGATCCTCTCTGACGCAGGACTCACTGGACAGTGATCAGACTGGGACACCTGGCCGATTTTGTTCCTCTCTGACCCAGGACTCACTGGAGAGTGATCAGATTGGGACCCCTGGCTGCTTGTGTTCCTCTCTGACCCAGGACTCACTGGACAATGATCAGACTGGGATCCCGGGCTGAATGTGTCTCCCTCTGACCCAGGACTCACTGGACAGTGATCAGACTGGGACCTCGGGCTGATTGTGTCCCCCTCTGACCCAGCACTCACTGGACAGTGATCAGTCTGGGAGCCCGGGCTGATTCTATCTCGCTCTGACCCAGGACTCACTGGACAGTGATCACACTGCGACCTCGGGCTGATTCTGTCCTCCTCTGGCCCAGACACACTGGACATTGATCAGACTGTGACCCCTGGCTGATTGTGTTCCCCTCTCTCTCAGGACTCACTGGACAGGGAGTAGACTGGTACTCCTGGCTCAATTTGTTCCTCGCTGACCCAGGACTCACTAATCATTGATCAGACTGGGAACCTGTAATATCTGTGCACTACACACTGGAGTCTAGGAATTTATCTAACTGTACACTGCACCCAGTCTGTACATTTTAATGATAAAGTTATTATATCATTGCGTGCTGCATCCAGTTATAGACATCAGATATTAAAATGTGTCCGTACACATTCCTCTGTCTAAAATATTTGACATGATGTACTTTGTATTTCCCCAGCCCCAGCCTCTCTGAACCTGGGCCCAAACATACCGGACCAGTGTGAGACTCGGTGATAGAGGATTACAACTTCCTGATAACTCGGGGAGATTCGATAGTGCTGTCTGTGTCCTGGGGTCACAGCGATTCACATCAGGGAAAGAGGTGGAGATCGGGGGCAAGAGCCAGTGGAGTTTGGCTGAGGCCAGAGAGTCAGTTAATCAAAAGGAACAGATAAGACTGGCGCCTGAACTTGGATACTGGATATGCCTCTGAGAAATGGGAATAAATGTAGAGCTGATGATCGCCGAATTGTTCCCCTGCCCCTGAGTGTTAACCCCAGGACCATTGGAGATTACCTGCATTATGAGGGACGACAGGTGATCTTTTACAATTACCAGTGAAGGAAAAGTAGTCCAACCGTAGCTAACAAGATAAGTTAAAGATAGTAATACATTAAAGGAAGAGGCTTAAAACATTGTGAAAAAGATCAGTAAACCGGAGGATTGGGAGGGTTTTGGAATTCAGCAAAGGAGGACCAAGAAATTGAAATAGAAAGGGAAAATAGAAAATGAGATTAAACTAGGGAGAGACATAAAAACAGATGGTATAATCTTCTACAGGTATGTAAAAAGGCAAAGATTAGTGAAAGTAAATGTGCGTTCCTTACAAGCTGAGACAGGAGAAATTATAATGGGCAATAAGGAAATAGCAGATAAATTAAAGAAATTAAAGAAATACATTGTGTTTGTCTTCACGGAAGAAGACACAAAAAACCACCCTGGAGTAGTGGGGAACCACGGGTCTCGTGAAAATGCAGAACTGAAAGAAATTAATATTGGTGAAAAAACAGTACTGGAGCAATTAATGGGACTGACAGTTCACCTGATGGGCTATATGCTAGGGTTTTGAAAGAGGTGGCTATAAAGATAGTGGATGCATTGTTTGTCACCTTCCAAAATTCCATAAATTCTAGAATGGTTCCCGTGGATTGGAAAGTTAGAAATGTAACACCACTATGTAGGAAAGGAGGGAGAGAGAAAACGGGGAACTACAGACCAGCTAGCCTGACATCAGTAGTGGGGAAAATGCTATAATGTATTATTAAGGACGTGGTAACAGGGCGCTTAGATAATAATAATAGGATTGGGCAGAGTCAACATGGATCTATGAGAGGGAAATCATGTTTGATAAATCTGTTAGAGTTTTTTTGAGTTTGTAACTACAAGCACAGCTAAGGGAAAACCAGTGGATGTGATGCATTTCGAATTTCAGAAGGCATTCGATAAGGTGCCACACAATAGTTTACTTAACAAATCAAGGCTCATGGGATTGGGGGTAATATATTAGTAGGGATTGATTATTGGTTAATGAACAGTAGATAGTGTTGGTATAAACGGGTCAGTTTTGGGTTGGCAGGATGTAACTAGTGGTGTGCCGCAAGAATCAGTCCTTGGGCTACAGCTATTCACAATCCATATCAATGATTTCGATGAGGGGAACAAATGTTATATATTCATAAGAACATAAGAACATAAGAAATAGGAGCAGGAGTAGGCCAATCAGCCCCTCGAGCCTGCTCCGCCATTCAATTAGATCATGGCTGATCTGATCCTAACTGCCAATCCACTATCACAGAACCATCTCCTGAATCTAACACAATTGGACACACGAAATAGGAGCAGCATCAGGCTACACGGCCCCTGGGCCCGCTCCGCTACCCACAGGGCGATGACCGATCCGAACCTAGACTCATGTCCAAATTCCTGCCCACTCCCCGTAACCCTTAATTCCCTTTACTTCTAGGACACTGTCTATTTCTGTTTTAAATTTATGTAATGATGTAGCTTCTACAGCTTTTTGGGGCAGCATATTCCATGGACCTCCCACCGTCTGAGTGAAGTGGTTCCTCCTCATCTCAGTTTTGAAAGAGCAGCCCCTTATTCTAAGACTATGCCCCCTAGTTCTAGTTTAACCCATCATCGGGAACATCCTCCCCGCATCCACCGGATCCAACCCCTTCACAATCTTAAATGTTTCAATAAGATCGCCTCTCATTCTTCTGAACTCCAATGAATAGAGTCCCAATCTACTCAACCTCTCCTCATATGTCCATCCCCTCATCCCCGGGATTAACCGAGTGAACCTTCTTTGTACTGGCTCGAGAGCAAGTATGTCCTTTCTTAAGTATGGACTCCAAAACTGTATGCAATATTCCAGGTGCGGTCTCATCAACACCTTGTACAACTGAAGCAATACCTCCCTATTTTTATATCCTATCCCCCTAGCAATGAAAGCCAACATTCCATTGGCCTTCTTAATCACTTGCTGCACCTGCATACTAACGTTTTGCGTTTCGTGCACCAGGACCCCCAGATCCCTTTGTACTTCAGTACTTTCCAGTTTCTTGCCATTAAGATAATAACTTGCTCTACGATTTTTCCTGCCAAAGTGCATAACCTCACACTTTCCAGTGTAGTATTCCATCTGCCAAATCTCTGCCCACTTACTTAGCCTGTCTATGTCCCCTTGCAGGTTTTTCATGTCCTCCTCACTCACTACTTTCCCTCCCATCTTAGTATCTTCTGCAAACTTTGATATGTTACACTCGGTCCCCTCCTCCAAATCGTTAATATAGATTGTAAAGAGTTGGGGACCCAGCACTGACCCCTGCGGAACACCACTAGTTACTGATTGCCAGTCTGAGAATGAACCATTTATCCCAACTCTCTGCCTTCTGTTAGGTAGCCAATCCTCTATCCATGCCAGAATATTACCCCCAATCCCGTGATTTTTTATCTTAAGCAATAATCTTTTGTGTGGCACCTTGTCAAATGCCTTTTGGAAGTCTAAATACACTACGTCCACTGGTTCCCCTTTATCCACCCTATATGTTACTTCCTCAAAGAACGCCAGCAAATTTGTCAAACATGACTTCCCCTTCATAAAACCATGCTGACTTTGTCCTATTAAATTATGATTATCCAAATGTCATGTTACTGTCTCCTTAATAATGGACTCCAAAATTTTACCTACCACACATGTTAGGCTAACCGGTCTATAGTTTCAACCTTCTATCTACTGCCCTTTTTAAATAAGGGTGTTACATTAGCAGTTTTCCAGTCTGCCGGGAACTTTGCCGAGTCCAGGGAGTTTTGGAAAATTATTACCAATGCATCCACAATCCCTACCGCCACTTCACTCAAGACCCTAGGATGTAAGCCATCAGGTGCAGGGGATTTATCGGCCTTGAGTCCCATTATTTTACCGAGTACCACTTCCTTAGTGATTTTGATCGTGTTTAGCTCCTCCCCCACTTTAGCCCCCTGTTTGTCCAGTGTTGGGATATTCTTGGTGTCTTCTACTGTAAAGACTGATATAAAATATTCATTCAGTGTTTTTGCCATCTCCATATTTCCCACCATTAATTTCCCGGTCTGATCCTCTAAGGGACCAACGTTTACTTTAGCCACACTTTTTCTTTTTATATAACTATAAAAACTCTTACTAACTGTTTTTATATTTTTTCTAATTTACTTTCATAATCTATCTTCCCTTTCTTAATCAATCTTTTTGTTATTTTTTGCTGTCTTTTAAAGTTTTCCCAATCCTCTATCCTCCCACTAGATTTGGCTACCTTAGATGCCCTTGTTTTTAGTCGAATACTGTCCTTAATTTCTTTACTTAGCCACGGATGGCTGTCTTTTCTTTTACACCCTTTTCTTCTCAGTGGAATATATATTTTTTGGAAGTTGTAAAATAACTCCTTAAATGTACACCACTGATCATGTATCGTCTTACCCTTTAATCTATTTTCCCAATCCACTCCACTCAATTCCGCTCTCATACCTTCATAGTCTCCTTTATTCAAGCTTAGCACGCTTGTTTGAGATCCAACCTTCTCACCCCTAATTGAATATGGAATTCGACCATGTTATGGTCACTCATTCCAAGGGGATCCTTTACTAGGACATTTTTAATTAATCCTGCCTCGTTACACAGGACCAGATCTAAGGTTGCTTGCCCCCTGGTCGGTTCAGTTACATACTGCTCAAGAAACCCATCCCTAATACACTCAATGAACTCATCCTCAAGGCAGCCCTGCCCAATTTGATTTGTCCAATTAATATGATAGTTAAATTCCCCCATAATTATAGATGTTCCCTTATTAGAAGCCTCAACTATTTCCTGATTGATACACCGTCCAACAGAGTTGCCACTGTTCGGAGGCCTATAGAGTCATAGAGTCATAGAGTCATAGAGTAATACAGCACGGATAGAGGCCCTTCGGCCCATCGTGTCCATGCCGGCCATCAAGCCCTGTCTAATCTAATCCCATATTCCAGCATTTGGCCCGTAGCCTTGTATGCTATGGCATTTCAAATGCTCATCCAAATGCTTCTTAAATGTTGTGAGGGTTTCTGCCTCCACAACCCTTTCAGGCAGTGAGTTCCAGACTCCAACCACCCTCTGGGTGAAAAAGTTCTTTCTCAAATCCCCTCTAAACCTCCCGCCCTTTACCTTGAATCTATGCCCCCTAGTTATTGACCCCTCTACTAAGGGGAAAAGCTCCTCAGCATCCATCCTATCTATGCCCCTCACAATTTTGTACACCTCAATCATGTCCCCCCTCAGCCTCCTCTGCTCCAAGGAAAACAAACCCAATCTGCCCAGTCTCTCTTCATAGCTGAAGCGCTCCAGCCCTGGTAACATCCTGGTGAACCTCCTCTGCACCCTCTCTAACGCGATCACATCTTTCCTGTAGTGTGGCGACCAGAACTGCACACAGTATTCCAGCTGTGGCCTAACCAGTGTTTTATACAGCTCCATCATAACCTCCTTGCTCTTATATTCTATGCCTCGGCTAATGAAGGCAAGTATCCCATATGCCTTTTTTACCACCTTATCCACCTGTTCCGCCGCCTTCAGGGATCTGTGTACCTGCACACCCAGATCCCTCTGACCCTCCGTCTTGCCTAGGGTCTTTCCCTTCATTGTGTATTCCCTTGCCTTGTTAGACCCCCCAAAGTGCATCACCTCGCACTTTTCCGGGTTAAATTCCATTTGCCACTGTTCCGCCCATCTGACCAACCCATCTATATCGTTCTGCAGACTGAGGCTACCCTCCTCGCTATTTACCCCCCTACCAATTTTAGTATCATCCGCGAATTTACTGATCATACCCTTTACATTCATATCCAAGTCATTAATGTAGACCACAAACAGCAAGGGACCCAGCACCGATCCCTGTGGTACCCCACTGGCCACAGGTTTCCAGTCACAAAAACAACCTTCGACCATCACCCTCTGCCTTCTGCCACTAAGCCAGTTTTGTATCCAATGTGCCAAGGCACCCTGGATTCCATGGGCTCTTACCTCCTTGACCAGTCTCCTGTGCGGGACTTTATCGAAGGCCTTACTGAAATCCATAGACTACACCCACTAGTGTTTTTTCCCCCTTATTATTCCTTACCTTCACCCAAACTGTTTCATTATCCTGATCTTTTGACCCAATATCATTTCGCTGTATTACAGTGATTCGTTCCTTTATTAACATAGCCACCCCACCTCCCCTTCCTTCCTGCCTGTCCTTCTATGAAGGTATGAGAGCGGAATTGAGTAGAGTGGATTGGGAAAATAGATTAAAGGGTAAGACGATATATAAGGGCAGCTGGTAGGAATGATTACCTGCTTCCAGAAGACAATAATGAGAATATGGTGGTCAGATATGCGAAACATACAATGCATGTTTATTGAGGTTATTTGAAACAAGGAGATAGTCGGGTACATTTTCAAGATAAAGTTTGGCTTAACACTGGGGCTGAGATTCGCCCACACACTATTGTCTGTGGGTGGATCCACAACGCTGGATAATGCCAGGAAAGACAAATGGAACGCTACACAACGACGTATGTGGAGGGACAGGGATAAGCAGATCGCTTGCCATTCATGCAACTAGCTGGAAATTGCATTCAGTTGAAGTGACTGGAAATTAAAATCGGATGGATTTAATTGCAGACACCAGGCGGGAGCTCCAGTTTGGTCCGGTGGATTTGAAAATCCATACATGTCATTGCTGCAGCATTTTTTTTCTTTTGAAGTAACTCAGAATAAGTTCGCAAAATGTATCCATAAAGAAAGATTTATGTTTGGAGTTATTAATTTTAACCAATAGATTGGGAAAAAGGGAGCTCCGAGTGACATGATTTCATTACATTAATTTCATACAAAGAACTTTTGATTGATCTTGGGCATAGATTAAGTAGAGTTAGTAATTGAATTTCCACTTTTTTTGAAGGTTATTTGGCGACAATCGTTATTCTCTCCCGAGGAAATTGTGGTCTCTCCAAATTCATCACCCGTTACCTGGTGGCCATGGCAGTGGCTGATCTAATGGCCCTGATATTTTATGTAATTCTGTAAGAGATTAACGATGCTTATTTCCCATAATAATTCCTCAACTATAGTTCGATTTGTAGTCTCAATATCGCTTTGTATTATGGGTTCATTGATTGTTTTGTCTGGCTAACGGTGGCTTTCACATTTGATCGATTTGTCGCTATTTGTTACCTAACTTTGCGAACAAAATATTGCACTGAAAAGACAGCAGCCAAGGTGATAGCAATGATGTGTTCCTTAAGCATGTTACAAAATGTTGCAAACTAGTTGAACCTCGTGAAATAATTGACAATGTACCATGGCCCTGATACTTAAATTCAAGCTTCTATACCTCACCCATAGGGGTAGCATTTTTGTGGTTGGAAGCAATTTTAACCCCGTTTTCACCATTTGTATTTATCATGTTACTCAATGCCCTGACCATCAAGAATATTGTACTAGCCAATAGAATGAGGAGCGGCCTCCGAGGCAACAACAAGCTTCAGAATCACACTGATCCAGAGATGGAGAACCGAAGGAAATTTTACTGCTCGCTATATCTGGCAGTTTTATACTATTATGGATGGTAAATTTGACAGTTTTCATGTGTGTGCTATTTACAGATACTCAATTTTTACAGCAGATTACAACGACTCTTTCATCATTGTGGAACAATCCGGGCTTATGCTTATGTCTTTGAAATCTTGTACAAACACTTTTTCCAGAGCAAATTCAGAGAGGAATTGAAGAGCATGATTAAGCATCCCCTGGGTCTCTTTACTAATTTAATCAAATAAGTTAAATGGCTTCGCAGCACTAAAATTCAATTACATTCATTGGAAGCGAGCAGAAGTTGTTCAATTGACATCTACAAACAAGAATCGCAAAAGGAAATGGAAGTTCCCCATATTCGATGTCATATTATAGGAGAGCAAAGGTGCTTGGGGTATTATTAACATTTGCCAATAGTGTAAGTCAGGTGATATCCGATCGAAACAAACACATAACATTTTTTCAGACCCGAAATATAGTGCAGTAGATAAACATAGCTGTTGTTTTCAACTGATGTAATCCCAAAACCAGTTTCCTGAACATATCCCTTAAATTCTACTCACGCCAGTAACACATGTTACAGCCAGCTGTTCACCACAATGGATTAATTCTGCAATTATTCTTTATTCTTTCAGTGATAAGCTCCGGCCAGACCTGCCATTTTGTTCCCAATTAACGAATATACAATGTTTGCTCACAATTTGTATTAACAATTTAGACTTTGGAACCAAAAACACACTTTCTAAATTTGTGGACGACGAGTAATTCTGGGAGGGGATCTCAATACTGAGGGGGGCTGCACCAAATTACAAGAACTCATCAACAAACTTGCAGAATTGGCATGCAATTGGAAAATTAATTTTAACAGACAGTGTGAGGTATCACATATGGGTAAGAAGAATTAGGAGGTCACATATTACTAGGAAAATAAGAATCGAAATGGGGTGGTGGAGCAAATGGAACCTTGGAGTACAAATGCACAAATCACTAAAAGTTGCGAGATAGGACAATAATGCCATAATAAAAGCAAACTGAGCACTAGGTTTTATCTTTAGAGGGATAAAATTGAAAAAATAGGGAAGTTATGGTGAACTTGTATCGTAACTTGATTAGACTGCCCTTGTAGTGTGGTGTAGATTTTTGGTTGTCATATTATAAAAAAGATCATAGAGTCACTGGAGAGTGACAAAAAATACAAGGATGAGATCAGAACTCTGAGGTTATACATATCAAGAAAGAATGAGATGGCTGCGTCTCTTTTCTCTTGAAAAAGGAAAACCTTGTGGTTTCCTAGTAGAGCTGTTTGAAATTATGAAAGCTTTTGATACAGTAGATACAGAGAGAGAGGCAAATAGTATAGAGACATTTAACGGAAATCTAGAAAAGCATATCAGAGAGAAGGGTATCGAGAATTTTCCTGAAAGGCTTAGACGAGGAAGGGTGAGAGGAGGCTCGGGAGGATCCTAAATGCTGGTATGGACTGATTATACCGAAAGGCCCATTTCTGTGCTGTATATTCTATGCAATTCTTTGTAAAACTGGAGTTGAGATTTGTGGTCTGCAGAGAGCAGGAATAAACGGAGTTCACTTGAACAGAGTGTTTTATCTAGGAATTTGGAAAGAGTGCAAATGTTTGGTATTTACTGGGTAAGTGGAAGCTGTGAAAAGTAAATTTTGTTTAAGAATTTGATTTTAACCTAGAACCTTAAAAACTGTATTAAACAGAATCTCCCTGCCAGTGGCAGTTAAAAGTCAGTCAGATGTAAGTGTTTGTCTTGAACAGGCGCTACTCACCAGGGACAGGGGAGCTGAGTCAACATTATAAATTGGGTGAGGCTCCTAGTGTATAAAATTATTTTTTTCCGCAGAGCACAGAGCGGACTGCACAGAGCAGGATCAAACAGAGTGGACTTGTACTGAGTGTTTTATTTAGGAATTTGGAAAGAGTGGGAATTTTTGGCATGTACTGGGTAAGTAGAATCTGTAAAAAGTGAAATGTAGTTGAAGAATTTGATTTTAACCTAGAACATTAAAAACTGTATTTAGCAGAAGCTCCTTGCCAGTGGCAGTTAAAAGTCAGTCAGTCGTAAGTGTTTTTCTTGAACAGGCGCTGCTCACCAGGAGCAGGGGAGCTAAGTCAACATTGTAAATTGGGTGAGGCTCCTAGTGTATGAAAGTAAATATTTCTGCAGAGCACAGAACGGTCTGCACAGAGCAGGATCAAACGGAGTGGACTTGAACTGAGTGTTTTATTTAGGAATTTGGAAAGAGTGGGAATTTGGTGAAGAAGGGAAGGAGTTGTTGCTTTTTGCCTACACTACTTGTAGTGCTTTGTGTTACAGGTCTTTATTTCATTTCAGTACCCATAACTTAATTAGATCAAGTAAGTAGTCAAGAAACTACACTGTAAACTAAGTTACTTAAGTACAATTTTAAAGAAATTTAATTAAATAAAACAAGGTCATATAGGGATGGCAGTGCAGGTGGTGTGCCACAACTGCAGCATGTGGGAATTCGTGGAGAGCATCGTGATCCCGAAAAACCACGTTTGCCGTAAGTGCCTGTATTTTGAGGAACTTCAGATCAGAGTTTTTGGGCTGGAGTCTGAGCTGCAGACATTGCAGGACAACAAGAATGGGGAGAGGTACCTGGACACTTTGATCCAAGAGGCAGTCACACCCCTTAGGGTAGGTAGTGCTACAGGTCTGGTTAGTGGTCAGAGACAGGGGAGTATGACTGCAACTCAGGCAGGTAAGGGAACCCCAGGTGCAGTGCTGGAAGAGCCTTAGCCGTTGCTCTTGCCCAACAGCTATGAGGTCCTTGCAGCCTGTGTGAATGAGATAAAAGCATGTAGGATGGAAGTGCAAGCTGAACATGGCAACATTGTGCAGGAGGCCATTCAAGTGGGGGGGGAGGGAAAGGGCATGTAGTTGTGGTAGGGGACAGTATAGTGAGTGGGATAGATACTGTTCTCTGCAGCCCTGACCAAGCGTTCTGAAGATTGTGTTGTCTGCCCAGTACCAAGGGTAAAGACATCTCCTCGCGGCTGGATAAGAACTTGGAGTGGGAGTGGGGGTGGATCCAGTTGTCATGATCCACGTAGGAACAAACGACACAGGTAGAACTTGGAATTAATTTCTGCTGAGGGAATTTGAGGAGCTAGGATTCAAATGAAAAAGCAGAACCTTAAAGGTAATAATCTCTGCATTGTTAACTGAGCCACGTGCAAAATGGCTTAGGGACAAACAGATTAGAGGTTTAAATGAGTGGTGCAGGAAAAAGGAGTTTCACTTCATGGGGCACTGGCACCAGCACCGTGGAAAGTGGGAGCTGTTCCATTGTGACAGGCGCCACTTAAACCGGGTTATGAACTGCATCATGCGAATGGAATTACTAAGGCAAGAGACATGGCTTTAAACTAATGGGAGGATTCAGGAAAGAGTAAATTTAAAAGCAGCAAGAGAAATGTCAAGGCTCTTGAGCAGAGTAGAATTTTGGGTAATAATCAGCAGAGTGGGTCAGGAAGGGGCAGAGAGAGCAACACGCATAATAAGGCATCAGTGACAAAGGTGACATCAGTGTAAAATAGAAATACATCAAAGTTAAAGGCTCTATATCTGAATGCACGAAGCATTCACAACAAAATAGATGAATTAATAGCACAGATAGAAATGAACAGGTTAGATCTACTAGCCGTACTGGTGACGTGATTGCAAAGTGGCCTTGGTTGGGATCTAAATAACCAGAAAACTTAACTTTTAGAACAGAGAGACAAAATGGAAAAGGGGCAGAAAACATTGGTGGGAGTTGTTAATAGACCCCCAAAGAGTTGTGGTAATTAAGGGCAGTGTATAAATCAGCTAAATGGAGTCACATGGAACAACGTTAATAGAATAATCATGGGGAACATTAATCTACATATAGACTGGCCAAACCAAATTTGCAGTAATAATGTGGAGGACGAATTCATGGAATGCATGCAAGATAGTTTTCGAGATCAGTATGTTGAGGAACCAACTGGGGAACGTGTTATTTTAGATCTACTGTTGTGCAATGAGAGGGGCATTTACGTAAGAGTGACCATAATATGATAGAATTTTATATTGAGTTTGACAGTGATTTATGTAAATCCGAAAATGGGTCTTAAATCTAAACAAATAAAATACAAAGGTATGAGGGGCGAGTTGGCTAAGGTAGATTGGGAAAATACTTTAAAATGTATGATGGTTGACAAGCAATGGCATTTAAATAAAGCATTTAAATAATTAATACATAATTTACAACAAATATACTTTATTTGTGGCTCAAATACCACACAGGAAAAGGGGTCCAACTGTGGTTGACAAGACATGTTAAAGCTAATATCAGAAAAAATGAAGGGGCTTGTAATGTTGCCAAAAAGTGTCGCAAGCCTGAGGATTGGGAGGATTTTAGAATTCAGCAAAGGAGGAGCAAGAAATTGATAAAGAATGGGACAACAGAATATGAGAGTAAACTGGCAAGAGACATAAAAACGGATTGTAAAAGCTGCTATAGGTATGCAGAAGAAAAACGATTAGCGAAAGTAAATGTGGGTCCGTTACAGATTGAGACAGGGGAAATTATTATGGTGAATAAGGAATTGGCAGAGAAATTAAACAAATACTTTGTGTCTGCCTTCACGGGAGAAGATGCAAAAAACTTCCCAGAAATAGTGGAGAACAAAGGCTCTAGCGAGAATGTTAACTGAACGAAATTAGTAATAGTAAAACAATATTACTGCTGGAATTAATGGGACTGATAGCCGATAGATCTCCTGGAGCTGATGGCCTACATCCTATGGTTTTGAAAGAAGTGGCTGTAGAGATAGTGGATGCATTGGCTTTCATCTTCCAAAATTCCATAGAATCTGAAATGCTTCCTGTGGAATCGAAGGTAGCAAATGTACCCCACTATTTAAGAAAGGAGGGAGAGAGAAAACGGGGAGCTACAGATCAGTTAGACTGACATCAGTAGTAGGAAAAATGCTAGAATCTATTATTAAGAACGTGGTAACAGGACCCTTAGAAAATAATAATAGGATTTGGCAGAGTCAACATGGATTTATGAAAGGGAAATCGTGTTTGACAAATCTATTACACTTTTTCAGATTGCAACTAGAAGAATAGATAAGCGGGAACCAGTGGATGTGGTGTATTTGGATTTTCAGAAGTCCTTCGATAAGGTGCCGCACAAAAGGTTATTAAACAATATTAAGGCTCATGAATTGGGGGTAATATACTAGCATGGACTGATAATTGGGTAATGGACAGGAAATTGATAGTAGGAATACACGGGTCATTTACTGATTGGCAGGCTGCAACTAGTGGGGTACCGCAAGGATCAGTGCTTGGGCCTAAGCTATTCACAATCTACATCAATGATTTGGATGAGGGGACCAAATGTACCATATCCAACAGAAAATGCTGGAAATACTCAGCAGGCCAGGCAGCATCCGTGGAGAGAGAAACAGAGTTAACGTTTCAGGTCTGGGACCCTTCATCAGAACTGGAAAAAGCTGGAGATGTAACAATTATTAAGCAGGTGCAGAAACGGGGGGCGGGGAGGGGAGGAAGGAATAGAAAGAACATCCTGTACTTTTGTGAGAGGCAGGAAAGATGCTGAGCTCTTCTTCCGTCGCCTTCATCTCCGTGCCCACTTCTTTGGCCAGGAGTCTTTCCCCCGCACGGCTGATCCTTTCACCCGCTTTCTAAATTCTCATTCTACTTGGACCCCTCCCTCTGGCCTTCTACCCTCTTTTGATCTTTTCATTGCTAACTGCCGACGTGACATCGGCCGTCTTCATTTCTCTGCCCCCCTCTCTCACTCCAACCTAACTCCCTCTGAACTTGCAGCACTCCATTCTCTCCGATCCAACCATTACATTATCATTAAACTTGCTGATAAGGGTGGTGCTGTTGTTGTTTGGCGAACAGACCTCTACCGTGCAGAAGCTGAACAACAACTCTCCAACACCTCCTCCTAACTCCGCCTGTACCATGACCCCACTAGCAAACATCAGGCCATTCTTTCCAAGTGTGTCACTGGCCTCATCTCCTCCGGAGATCTTCCCTCCATGGCCGCCAACCTCATAGTCTCCCAACACCGTACAGCCCGCTTCTACCTCCTTCCCAAGATCCACAAACAGGACTGCCCTGGTAGACCCATCGCTTCAGCCTGTTCTTGCCCCACGGAAATTATCTCTTCCTATCTCGACTCTATTTTTTCTCCCCTTGTCCAGTCTCTTCCCACCTACATTCGCGACTCTTCCAATGCCCTCTGTCACTTTAACAGTTTCCAGTTTCCTGGCCCCAACTGTCTCCTTTTCACCATGGATGTCCAATCCCTCTACACCTCCATCCCCCACCAGGACTGCCTTCGGGCGCTCCATCTCTTCCTTGAAAAGTGGCCCAACCAGTCCCCATCCACTACCACCCTCCTCCGCCTGGCTGAACTTGTTCTCACTTTGAACAACTTCTCCTTTGACTCCACTCACTTCCTCCAAATTAAAGGTGTTGCTATGGGAACCCGCATGGGCCCTAGCTGTGCCTGCCTTTTCATGGGATATGTGGAACATTCTTTGTTCCAGTCCTACTCAGGTCCCCTCCCTCACCTCTTTTTCAGCTACATCGATGATTGTATTGGTGCCGTTTCCTGCTCTCGCCCTGAACTGGATAAGTTCATTCACTTTACTTCCAATTTCCACCCTGCCCTCACCTTCACATGGTCCATCTCCGACTCTTCCCTTCCCTTCCTTGACTTCTCCATCTCCATTTCTGGCGATCGGCTTTCAACAAACATCCACTACAAGCCCACCGACTCCCACAGCTACCTGGACTACACTTCCTCCCACCCCGCTTCCTGTAAGGACTCTATTCCATTCTCCCAGTTTCTCCATCTCCGACACGCCTGTTCTGACGATGCCACCATCCATACTAGTGCTTCTGACATGTCTTCCCTTTTCCTCAACCGAGGATTCTCCTCTACCGTGGTTGACACGGCCCTTGACCGTGTCCATTCTATTTCCCGCACTTCAGCTCTCACCCCTGCCCCTCCCTCCCAGAACCATGATAGGGTTCCCCTTGTCCTCACCTTTCCCCCCACCAGCCTCCACATTCAACGGATCATCCTCCGCCATTTCCGCCACCTCCAACGTGATCCAACCACCAAACACATCTTCCCCTCACCTCCCCTTTCAGCATTCCGAAGGGACCGCTCCCTCCACGAAACCCTGGTCCACTCCTCAATTACCCCCAACAGACCTGCTCCTTCACCTGGCACCTTCCTGTGCAAGCGCAGGAGATGCAACACATGCCGTTTTACCTCCTCCCTTCCCACTGTCCAGGGCCCCAAACACCCCTTCCAGGTGAAACAGCGTTTTACTTGTACTTCTTGCAATTTAATATACTGTATTCGCTGCTCACGATGTGGTCTCCTCTACATTGGGGAGACCAAACGCAGATTGGGCGACCGCTTTGTGGAACACCTCCGTTCATTCTGTACGGGTGACCCTGAGCTTCCGGTCGCCTGTCACTTTAATTCACCGCTTCACTCCCTCTCTGATCGCTCTGTCCTCGGGCCATTGCATTGTTCCAATAAAGCTCAACATAAGCTCGAGTAACAGCACCTCATCTTTCGATTGGGCACTTTGCAGCATGCCGGACACAACACTGAGTTCAACAATTTCAGATAATTATCCCTGCCCCCACTTTTCATGCAGTATGATTTTTGCCATTCCCATTTGCAACATTTTATCGTTCCTGCCTCTCACAAAAGTACAGGATGTTCTTTCTACTCCTTCCTCCCCCCCCCCCCCGTCTCTGCACCTGCTTAATATCTGTGACATCTCCAGCTTTTTCCAGTTCTGATGAAGGCTCCCAGACCTGAAACGTTAACTCTGTTTCTCTCTCCACGGATGCTGCCTGGCCTGCTGAGTGTTTCCAGCATTTTCTGTTGTTATTTCAGATTTCCAGCATCCGCAGTATTGTGCAATTGTAATATATCCAAGTTTGCTGATGTTACAAAGCTGGGTGGCAATGTAAACTATGTGGAGGATACAAGGCAGCTTCAAGGGGATATAGACAGGCTAAGTGAGTGGGCAAGAACATAGCAAATGGAATATAACGTGGAGAAATGTGATGTTATCCACTTTGGTAGGAAAAATAGAAAAGCTGACTATTTTTGAAAGGTGAGAGTTTGGGAAATGTTGGTGTTCAGAGGGACATTGTCATCTTTGTACACGAATCAGTGAAAGTTAACATGCAGGTACAGCCAGCAATTAGGAGAGCAAATGATATGTTGGCCTTTATTACAAGAGAATTTGAGTATAAGAGTAAAGACGTCTTTCTGCAGTTATGTAGGGTCCTGGCGAGACCACACCTGGAGTATTGTTTACAGCTTTATTCTCCTTACCTAAGGAATGATATAGTTGCAATAGTGGGAGTGCAAAATAGTTTCACCAGACTTGTTCCTGCGATGGGTGGATTGTCATATGATGAGACATTGAGCAGGCTAGGCCTATATTCTCTCGAGTTTAGAAGAACGAGTGTTGATCTTATTGAAAGATATAGAATTTTAACAGAGCTTGACAGGGTAGTTGCAGGCAAGGTGTTTCCCCAGCTGGAGATTCTAGAACCAATGTGTCACAGTCTCAGAATATGGAGTCGGCCCTAGAAACAGTAGATGCATTGCTGGTCATGTTCCAAAATTCTATCGACTCTGGAACAGTTCCCATGGATTGGAGGGTAGCTAATGTTACCACACTCTTCAAAAAAGGTTCCAGAGATAAAACGGTGAATTATAGTCTGATAAGCCTGATATTGGTAGTGGGGAAAATGCTAGAGTCCATTATAAAATATGTAATAGCAGAGCACTTGGAAAAGAGTGAAAGGATCGGCCAAAGTCAACATGGATTTACAAAATGCAAACCGTGCTTGACCAATCTACTTGAATTTTTTGAGGATGTAACTGGTAGAATAGATAAGGGAGAACCAGTGAATGTGGTGTATTTGGACTTTCAGAACGCTTTCGATAAGGTATAGCATAAGAGATAAGCGTGTAAAGTTAAGGCACATGGGATTGGCGGCAAGGTACTGACTTGGATAGATAACTGGTTGGCAGACAGGAAGCAAAGAGTTGGAATAAACGGGTCTTTTTCCGAGTGGCAGGCAGTGACTAGTGGGGTACCACAGTGATCGGTCCTAGGGCCCCAGCTGTTCACAATATATATTAATGATCTAAACGAGGGAACTAGATGTAAAATCTCAAAGTTTGCAGACGACACAAAGCTGGGTGGGCAGGTGTGATGTGAGGATGATGCCGAGAAACTCCAGTGTGATTTGGACAGGTTGGGTGATTGGGCAGATGCATGGCAGCTGCAGTATAATGTGGATAAATGCGAGTTTATCCACGTTGGTGGCAAAAACAGGAAGGCAGATTATTATCTGAACGGCAATAAATTGGTAGAAGGGGAAGTGCAATGAGACCTGGGTGTCGTTGTGCACCAGTCGCTGAAGGTAAGCATGCAGGTGCAGCAGGCGGTTAAGAAGGCAAATGGTATGTTGGCCTTCTTAGCGACAGGGGTGGTGTACAGGAACAAGGATGTCTTGCTGCAGTTGTACAGGGCCTTGGTGAGACCACACCTTGAGTACTGTGTGCAGTTTTGGTCGCCTTATCTGGGGAAGGATATTCTTGCCATGGAGGAAGTGCAGCGAAGCTTCACCAGACCGATACCTGTGATGGAAGGAATGATGTATGAGGAGAGATTGGGTCGATTGGCCTTATACTCACTGGAGTTTTGAAGAATGAAAGGGCTTCTCATTGAAACGTACAAAATTCTAACAGGACTAGACAGACTAGATGCAGAAAGGATGTTCCCGATGGCGGGGAGTCCAGAAGCAGGGGTTACAGTCTAAGCATATGGGGTAAGCCATTTAGGAAAGAGATGAGGAGGAATTTCTTCACCCAGAGTGTGGTGTACCTGTGGAATTCACTACCACAGAAGGCAGTTGAGGCCAATTCATTAAATATATTCAAGAAGGAGTTAGATATATTTCTTAAGGCTAAAGGGATCAAGGGATATGGGGAGATGTCAGGGACAGGGTACTGAGTTTTGATGATCACCCATGATCTCATTGAATGGCAGAGCAAGCTCGAAAGGCCGAATGGCCGACTCCGGATCGTATTGCTTATGTTATTATGGGCTTCCCTCAAGTCAGCATTAAAAACAAGGCAAAACTGAGAAATGAAGTTAAAATGGAAATCAATGCTGCTAAATAAATTACCTTGAAGCCAACAAAATAGGAAGTCCAATGACCCCATAGATTGTAATGTAATGTTTTAATGTCGACATATATTGGCTCCTTCCACTAAAAGTTGCCTCAATTGATCCACAATTGCAGAGATCAATCAGCCAATTACATTGGTTCTCAGTCCATATGCATTCAATTTGTATCTTGGCTGCTCTCTTCACTAAACAAAATCTCCCCCTTAATTTGTTTCCAAACAAAAACAAAGACATTCCATCAGATTCGATGTTTCTTCTTGCACAGACTGATAGTACTGTACTGTTAACGTCATCACTGAAGTGGACAATTTTCATAATTGCAACAATGGCATTCTAGTAATGATACAGTTTGGTCAAACTATATTTTAACTTTCAATTTGAAATCATGCGAATGAAAACACAAAAACATCTCACTTTGTTGCAGCATCACAACAGACAAATCCCATCAAACTTTCCCAACATGCTAATGTCAATTCAGAGAGGGAAGTGGAGAAGATTTCCCGACATAATCGAAGGGAGCTGAGAGGAACTGTAATGGCTGAAATTGTTACCCTGAATGGGATCAGCGGACTCAGCTCTAGCTGGGGATGCAACATTCGGGAACAAATTTGGATAGGACTTTTGCAAAGTTTATGAATATAGCATTCAAGCAGCATAAAGTGTACAATCTAACTTTCTTATTCAAAACTGGCTGCTTTTCCCGCTACTTGCTCAACATCCAGTCCCATTCCCAGCATCTGCTGCCATGAGAATCGTAACCACTTTGGGGAACAATCTGAATGTACATCATCATTTTATATAAATCACACCAAAATTCATCATTGAATAAATGGTGAAATATTCAAAAAGGTGTCTGGAATTAGGGAATTGGCCAAAGTTCTAAAATAACTCGGCTTCAGGAAGGGCTACCTGCCATTAACCCGAGGGGAGTAACCGGGTCCCGATCCAAATTCCGGCTACACTGTTGGCGTGAAGTCTCCTTTTTGCCATCGAATTCCTTAGAATTTGATGGCCATGGACTCCCACAGTTCATCCAAACGGCTACAGAGATGGTTATCCACATTTATTTTTCTCACACCCGGTACATATCAGACCAGACCCTGACTTCTGCCCCTCCACCCAACGCCTGTTGATGCTGATATCCAATATCTCATCATATCCACGGGGCTGCTCAGCTGTATACAACTGATTATATCACTTTCTGTTTGTATCTGTGAACGCTCTTCGATCTAACGCGCACCACGGAGATGGAGCCTCCTTGTATTGATACAATATAGAAGATAATTTTTGAAAGAAAAATTATGACACACCGACAATGTAGGTGGTGCCTATCTACCGCTAACATGCACAGTTATTTCATCAAATGCCTTCAAGGAACATATAATATAATGCCACCAGCTAAAGTAGTCTGTATCTTTACTGTAAAATATTTTATTTAGAAATCTTTCAAAGTAACATTATAGCATGTTTTTGCATGTGAAACCTCCTGCTCACTGATCAGTCGGGGTAAATATGGCTGGGCTTAATCTGTTTATTCAAATAACTTTAACTGTTGCCAATGGTTCAATACTCTTTTTTCACATGGGGTTTATCTCAACTCTTAATGTGACCTCATTTTGAAAGCAGTATACCTGTGTGTCCATAACCCTGACAGAGAGGGTCACTTCTCTCCGACAATAGGACAGTCGATAATAAACAAAGAGATAGAAAGGATATACGACCGTATTCTTGACAAAGTTGGTGTTCAGAGTAAGCCGCTTATATTCTTTTAATATTCACCTTTAGCATTTATTCACTGTATTACTGCTCCTGCTGTCACTGTAATAATATTGGGCCGGATATTCCGATCCCTACGGGTATGTGTGCGCTGTGTACCCACCCGTAGGGACATCAGAAATGCCGGTTTTTGGCATGCACATCGCATCGTCTGAAAACCGACATTTCCGATCTGTCAAGAATGTTCTTGACAGATCCTCCGGCTGCACTGGAGAAGGGGCTCTGCGGCCGGATAGTTCCGCTTTTTGGAGACCCTCTGCCCGCAGAAAACCCTTACAATTCTTACGCCTGGTAAAAGGAGGCGGATGGCCTTCTTTTAGAAGGATAAGTGTTGAAAAAAAGTAAAGAAAAACAATGTTTTCACTGATTTATCATTTAAAAATACGTTTAAAAAGGTACGTTTACTTTTTGCCCCGTAAAAAACTTTAACTGCTTTTTTCAAAAAATTTAAATGTTGTTTAAAATACTTAATTTATTGTAATTTCAAGTAATTTGAAAAATGTGATAAAAAAATTATTTAAAATTTTACTATGTTTTTTCATTGATCTCCCTACTTCGATTGGCTCCCCATAGCCCACGTGATCCCAGGGACGCTGCAAACTACCTGCGCCTCTGGGATACGTGGGCCTTGCGCACGTGCAGTTTGGAAAGGCCCAGGAGAGGAAGCGTGTGCGTCGCGTGAGCCCTCAGGTAAGGGCGCAGATTTTTCCAGATCGCAGGCCTCTGCCCGCGGGAGGCCTGCAATCGGAAAATATGGGCCTATATCTCTTTGTTTTGATGCGTTTGATGGGCAGACATTAATTCCCGCCAGCAAATAAATAACAATTAGAAAATTCCAAAGTTTACGACATTGTCCCCATCTAATAACCGGACAGGCAGCAGGATTTGCGCTGAACTTTTAAATTAAACAGTTTCTGGGGATTTTGTTTCATTTGTAGATAGTCTTGCAACTTTCAGTCGGAGCCAAATATTAGCGTCTCAGCTTGGTTCTAGTTGGTTAATATTACTGAAAAGTTGAAAGTATCCATGGGGATTAGTTGCCGAGATCTGCCGGGAGATACCGTCTGAACCACCCAATTTACGGCCGCCGATCGGAAGAACTTCCACCTCAGGAATTCTACCCAGTAAAGTATCGCTGGAGATAAACTCTGTGTTGCTTCTGCTTTCTTCAGCGTTAGTAAGACAAGGCTTTAATTATATAAAATATAATAGACTTTACTCAACTTATGGGTAGATTTTTTTTTAATTATTGTTGTTCTGGGAAACTGAACTCAGAAAAAATTCCGCATTGTAGGAATGTCTAGTTCCTATGCAAAGGCTAGGGGCCACTCAGGCGCTCAAACAAAACGAAGTTTAATGGAAACTAACAGGTTTAAACAAGTAACTGCAGGAGAGCATCGAATGTAGGTCTGTTCAGTTCGGAGGCAGCACGAGGACTACTATTCGACCGGCGAATAATCCCCAGCCGCTCCATCATGTCGAACTCCACTTTCGCAGCTGCGAGCCTGCCAGGTTCAAGTAATCGGGCCCGAGCGTAAACCGGGGGGCCGGTGGTGGTGATGTGATGTTCTACACCATGCTTCGTGGCCGAGGAGGAGAAAGTGGGCCTGGTCAGATCTGGGAACTCTCCGAGGAGCTGAGTGAAGTCATCTGGAGGTGTAAAAGCACAGAAGACAGTGTGCGGCATGGCGTTACCGCAGTGGCACAGGATGGAGTGGAACATGGCCACATTGATCAACCGGCAGTGCCTGACATCAACCAGGAGGCCGTTGGCACGCAAAAATCTGCCCCAAGGATGGCTTGCATGACTTTGGCCGTGATGAATTCCCAGTGGAAGCGCTGGCCACCGAAACGTACCTGAACCCGCCACCTTCCGAAGGTCCGAACGGCCGCGCCATTAACCGCTGCGAGGGCGGGGCTGTGGCCGCCAGCTAATATACCAAGATTTGATGCAGGAAGGATGCTACACTGCGCCCCAATGTCGCAAAGGAAACGTCGACCAGGTAGGGAGTCGGTGATGAAGAGAAGCTTCCCTGAATCTCCAATGGCCATCGCAGCCGCGGGGCGCTCGTTAGACCAGGTCCTCTTTCACCAAGGTGGCTGTAGATGGTTTTTTTTGTGCGAAAAACTGCAGGGAGGGCGGCAGCGTCTTGCTTTCACGCCAAAATGGGCATGGTAGAAGCACAACCCCGCTGATTGAGGAGCTGGAGCAGCATCTGTGGGGGATGGGCAGCTCGTGGCCGCGCAGTGCTGCTGTGTCACCGCGAAAATCTTGTCCGCTTCGGCAGCAAGCTCCGCACAGTCTGTGACTTTGGACCTGGCTAGGGCAGCCTGAACTTGCTCCGGGAGTAGGCTGAAGAATAGCTCCCTGAAGAGGAAGCATTCCGGCTCAGAACCAAGGAGCGTGAGCATCTGGCTCATGAGCTCGGATGGCTTGGAGTCCCCAAGGCTGGGCAAAGCGAGCAGCCAGCGGGCACGCTCCGATTCGTGAGCCCGAAGATCTGCAGCAACCACGCCTTTAATGTGCCATACTTGAGATCAGTATGCGGACTACCGAGTAGGCTGATGATCCACGAGGCTGTGGCACAGTTGAGGGCGGAGACCACGTAATAATAACGGGTCTGATCCGCAACGATGTCCCTGATGCCGAACTGGGCATCAACCTGGATGAACCATGCAGCTGGTTGTTGCTCCCAGAACTGCGATAGCTTCAAGGTAACGGCGTTCGTTTCTATGTTGATTATCTTCTACGAAAAGCATTCACAAAAGTCGGGGTCACCAATGTAGGAATGTCTAGTTCCTATCCAAAGACTGAGGTCCACTCAGGCGCTAAAACAAAACGAAGTTTAAACAAGTAACTGCAGGAGAACATCGAGTGTAGGCCTGTTCAGTTCGGAGGCTCCACGAGTACTGCTGGCTGGTCCCGTGGTTGACGTCATGACGTCATCACGTTCTTCCCGCCATTGGGGATCACATGATGTATGGCGTGACGTCATCGCGTTTACCCGCGCTGTTAAAGTAATCACGCTCTGCACAAGTAAACAGTATAAATAAAGATACAGACTCAGGCTGTAGCTAACATGTTGTTAAAGGGTATTATATACAAACGTTCTGAGTCCTTTAGTGGCTCCACCACAGCATCACACATCAAACCCTGAACATGCAAATTATATATGGGAACTAATTTCTCAAATGTGTTCTGGGTATAATGGCAGCTTGAAATATTTATAGTTTTAAATAGTTGAAACATGACTCAATGAATCTACTGGAGAGTAATATTGGGCTTGGTGTAAAACCAGCATTCCAGCGAACCCGTGGGATTCCTGCCCTGTGAGTTCACTTAAAATTAGCGACAGAGGCTTTGGAGTGACAAGATAAAGGGAGCGGGAATTTTCATAAAAAGCAACTGTCGACTGATCATCATCTCAATATAAGGAGAGTTAGTAATTTCTTTGCCTCCTTTTTGCAGATTATTTAGTTACAATTGTGGTTCTCTCCTGCGGAGTTTATGGCCTCACCAAATGCAGCACCCGTTACTTGGTGAGCATGTCTGCGATGGCCTACTGGTCCTGTTATTTGATTTATTAGTGTATGAGATTCAATATGCTTATTGTTGATATTCAATCATGAATTAAGCTCCCATTTGCTCCCAATCTCGCCCTATTTTTCCATAACGTCGATTGTTCTGTCTGGTTCATTGTCACTTTCAACTTTGATCGGTTTGTGATCATTTGTTGTCAAAAGTTGCGAAGCATATATTGCACTGCAGACACCGCAGCTCTGGTTATAGCAGTTTTGTGTTCCATGAACGTTTTAGAATGTGTTCCAAATTACTGTGTACATTAACCTCGTGCAATAATTGAAATTGCACCATTATCTTCCTCATCAAAATCAAGTTTCTATACCTTAACCATATGGGGAACATTTTTGTGGTTGGAAACTACATTAACCCCATTAGCTCCATTGGTTATGATTTTACTGCTCAATGCTCTGCTCATCAGGTACATTGTACTTGCAGCTAGAGTGAGGAGGGGACTCCACCGAAACGACAATAGTGAGAATCACAATGACCAGTGATGGAGAATCAAAGAAAATTGAGATTTTATTGCTCGCCATATCTGGTAGTTTTATAGTTAAATCGATGGAACCCTTCGAATCTTATGTGTGTGCCCAATTTTCAGAAACTCAATGCTTAGAAGAAAATTATAGCAACGCTTTCACCATAATAGAACTATTTGGATACATTCTTAGGACTTTGAGTTGCTACACAAACACTATTATTGATGCAGCTTCCCATAGTTAATTCCGACATTTGCTGAAGAATATGATTATGCTTCTCCTGGCTTCGATAATGTATCATTTAATTAAGTTAAATAGCTGCAGTAAATTTTTTTAAATGGGAATTTTAACTTTGTGAAATAGTGATAAAGAGGCGATATCAAATTACAGGTCCATTTTGTGTTGCGCCCATTTTCCCTTCCATTGAGATAAATGGGCAGGAAGGTCAGGCGTGGTTTATAAAGGGTAATTTATTCGGTATCAACCATTTTACAAAATCACCCAAAGTTAAAATTACCCCAATTCCATCCCTCGAAATATAACAGAAATACGTCAAACAAACCCATCATCACAAACAGACCCATTATTCCCAAACAGACCCATTAACCACAAACTGACCCATCACCTCGAAACTTGCCCATCACCATTGAACTGACCCTTCACTCCCAAGCTCAACATCACTCCAAAATTACAGAACGAGTAACAGAGAAGATGAGATAGAGAGAAAGAGAAACTGAGAGAGCGGGAAATTGAGACAGACAACACGACAGGCATAGACAGATAGAGAAAACCAAACATACAGAGAGTGAGTGAGTAGAGAGGCAATGGGAGAGACTAAAGGGAAACAGTAAAATAATCGAAGGCAGAGACATTGTGCGACAGGGACTGAGAGAGGCTGAAAAAGAGGATAGTGAAACAGAGACAGAGCGCAAGAGAGAGAGAGGTGAACGAGAGAGAGAGACAGAGGGCAAGCCAGAGGGAGAGAGAGTCAGATATAAACTTGATAAATGAAACCAGAGATATAAAAGAGAGAGAGAAACGAAGTGAGCGAGAGTGGAAAAGCCCCAAACAGGGAGAGAGAGAGATTCAATTATATTGAATCTCTTCTGTTATACCTGCTGATCAATATTCAGTTCCATTGAAGTCAATGGGGTTAAATATTAGGCGCTGCGTATAACTGGCGGACCATCCAATTCGACCCATTGTGCGCAACCGCCTGAGAGACAAAATTTCCACGTGAGAGTAATTAATGTCCCTGTGCTGTGTTAACACAAAATGGCTGCTCGCACCGCAGTCGAAACCACGGCATTATCATTTAAACAAAACGTCTCTCAATCTGTATCCCCCTCTCTCTACTGTACAGCCCGTGTGTCTCAGTGTCTGCTCCTGTAGATGTACAACACTCCGTGGGTACAAGAGAATGATTCCCTCCCGTCTAGAACTTTATGACCCCTGCGTGTTGCAGTGTTCGCTCCTGTACAGGTAGAATGACGACAACTACTTACAATTAAATGTAGTAAGCCCCCCCAATGCACATCACAGGAGCGATCATCAAACAGGATATGACACCAAGCCACATAAGAGAAAGCAGGGCAGGTAAGAGTTAGGTTGTAAGCAGCGTATTAAAGGAGGATGGAGACTTAGAGGGGAAAGAGGTTTAGAATTGAATTCCACAAGTTAGGGACTAGGCAGCTGCAGGATGGCCATCAATGGTGGAGCAAAAAAAATTGGGGATGGGCTAGATGCCAGAATTGGTGGAACACAGAGATCTTGGAGGGTTTTGGGGCTGGAGGAGTTTACAGAGTTAGGGACGGAGGCCATGGAGGGCTTTCAAAACAACGCTGGGAGTTTTGGAATTGATGTGCTGTGGCACCTGGAGCCAATGTATGTCAGCAAGCACAGGGGTGAAGGATGAACATGAACTGGTGCAAGTTCGCATATGGACAGCTGAGTTCTGGATCAGCTCAAGTTTACAGAGGTTAGAAGATGGGAGGCCGGCCATCGTCGTTAATGCCTTTGGTAAAGGAGACTATAGGGCTCGATTTTGTCAATGGGGAGCTTTTGGAGGCGGGACTCCCACTTTTTGGGTTGTAGTCCCGCCTCCATCGAGTTGTGGCCAACCCACGCTATTTTCCCATGATTGACCTTTTTAAGCCTGCCCGGCCGGCGCAGCAGGCCAATAAGGGACACCTGGTCACTGGTGACATCAGCGATTGACATTTCACCTGTCAAGAGCTTTTGACACATGAAATATCAGCGTTTGCCAGCTCTGTGAAGCTTTCAAATACTGACAACCTGTCTTCTAACTTGAGTCCTTCTACTCAGACTCAGTTAGAGAGCCCTCCAGACCAGAAAGCAGAGGCTGCAGCTTTTGGCAGTTCAGCAGCCATTCTACTTTCTGTGCCAGTGAGCTGAGGGACTCCCGAGAACTGAAGGAAGGAAGCCTGCAGGAGAAAGTAAAGGTAAGTAGAACTTATTAAAACACTTTACACTTACCTCACATACTTACCTCTGCACACATGCAACCATCACTCACCTGAACAACGGATATCTCGACCCCTCCAACCCCTGCAGACCGACAGTCCACCTCGCTAATTAGGCATTGTTGGGAGCCGTTGGACAGCCCACTGTTCAAGTCTCCCAGCACATGTCGGGTACCCGCCTCCTGGGACATTGGCATGGAGGCGGGTTGGGGGTGCAATGGGTTCCTGCCCCCCGATTCTGCAATTTTCCTACCACTCCCGCCTCCAAACCCGCCTCCTCGGGGCTTGGAAAATCGAGCCCTATATGACTGCCATATTAGGACGCAGAGCAGAGAGGGTATGCTCTCAGGGCCTTGAAAAAATGCTACATTTTGGTCCACTTTCCCTGAAGGTGGAAGCAGATCCACAGCCCAGCAGTTCTGTTCTGACAGGTGGTAACATGCAGGACGATGATGTCTCTCAGGGCCATGCAGCCAGTCACCCCTCACTCAACCAACCCAGAGAGCGCCATGTGTGGGAATCGTTGGGCAGGGGCAGGTTGGATTTGCTTTAGAATTGAAGATACAGCCACCAGCTGATCTCTCATGGTTCATAGCTGCCAGGAGGCAAAGGCCACTTCTGTTCTAAGGGGCTCTTGCTGCAAGGTGGCAGCCATCCACTTCTAAACCTACTGCAGCCGAGGGCCCGACTCAGACAAGTACGATGGTGGACATTACATATGAAGAGTGTAATCACCAAACTTGGCTACGGTGGAAGTAAGAAAAATATATTAGTTTTACAAAAGTATTGTTATCGCTGAAATGATTTGTTGCGGCTGGTTAGTAAGAGTAATCCAATGTCAGAGAGAAATAACATGGGCTTCTGACATAGGGCTTGTGCTTCCGTGTCACCAGTGAGAATGTGACTGAGATGAAGTTGTTGTCATGGGGCCTCCACAATGTTAGGACTGTCAATGTTTAAAGATTTGGATATCATTCAGCTAACTTTGTTAAGGTGCTTTCGCCTCCGTGCATGGCCAGACTCCCAGGCTTGCTCCCCAGGCTCCTCAGTGTACTCTGCCTCTGTGTCATCAGCCTAGTTATACTGATTTATTCGGTCATCATCCGTGACCCAACACATTGGAGTGATTGCAGCATTGTTTAACATGCAGAAAATCTATTTGGTTATGAGATTCTTGGTGCCCTGTACCGCAGGCTATCCAAGCACCTGAAAGTTGCTCTTCCTGTGGATCAGAAGGAGCAAGAATTCTGCTCTGAATCCTTGGGCATCCCCTACCCTGGCCTTTCACCCTTCCATGATGGCGTTCTCTATCCATCCACTTACATTGTGCCAGGAACCGGTTCTAGGAAAGTTCCAGGCTGGACGCGCTTGACACGCGATTTTAACGGTCTGGCAGCAGCTTGCAACAGATTTCCCGGTATTTCCAGCTGGGAACTCGGCAGGCAGCAGGATAATAATTTCCAGCCGTTAAAATCGGTGGAGCCTGCTGACTGCCGACTGCCGCTCCCAGAAATGCACCACTCACTCTCCAACCCTGGGGTTAAAATAGAGCCCACAAGAATTGCCATTTTCCGTTTCTGTTCTGGCCTAAACATTACTTGCTCCTCTTGTGTCCAGCATTTCAGATCTCCAGCCAGAACTAAAGGTGTGAAAAACCTGAGACGTGATTTGTGCCATGGAATATCTTCAAGGAACAGTGAATCCCTTGAATATAACAAAGTGGGTGTCACAAACTTCAGATGTTATGCAGCTTTGTTTTACTATCTATACATCCTGGATCTTTCCAGTATAAGACGGTTTAATTGTTCCCCATTCAGGGACATTAAATCCACCGATGTCATCCAGGTGTGTTAATATTCCAACCAGGCTGTCTCCTTCAACACAAAACTGGTTTCTTTTCTGCTTAATTAATTTCCAAACAAGGCTGTGGATGCTGAGTCTTTGAGTATATTCAAGGCTGAGAGAGATAGAGTTTTGGACTCCTGGGGAATCAAGGGATGTGGGGATCGGGGGTAAAGTGGAGTTGAGGTCGAAGATCAGCCATGATCTAATTGAATGGTGAAGATTGCTTGAAGGGCCGTATGGCAGACTCCTGTTCCTAATTTTTATGCTCTTAAGTTATAGAGATACTCAGTAACATGACCATAGAAGCACATCTCAGGATCAAGGCAGACAGCCCACTTGCACTGCCTCTCCTGATATCACCCAAGCCCGTCTCTGAAACCCCACTCTTCACAGTCCACAGACCTTCACCCAACCAGGTTTCTGCTTCTCCCACTTTGACCCAGCACCCCAGGTATGGGGGAGTCCAAGGTGAGACCGTCTGTGAGCTGAGGTCTGGAGCCAATTGTAGAGCCCTAAATGGTTCATTCTTGTGTCTGTGTGCTTCTTTCCGTGGACCTATCCAGTAATAATTCACATTTGAGGTAAAACATGAATAAAATGCAATATCTCACAACTTCTGTATAATAGCTATCTCTTTGTACAATTCTGTACACACACAAACTCGACATAGAGTCATAGAGTTATACAGCACAGAAAGAGGCCCTTCGGCCCATCGTTTCTGAACCGTCCATCAAGCCCCGTCCAATCTAATCCCATTTTCCAGCATTTGGTCCATAGCCTTGTATGCAATGGCATTTCAAGTGCTCATCCAAATGCTTCTTGAATGTTGTGAGGGTTCCTGCCTCTACCACCCTTTCAGGCAGAGAGTTCCAGACTCCAACCACCCTCTGGGTGAAAAAGTTCCTCCTCAAATCCCCTCTAAACCTCCTGCCCCTTAACTTGAATCTACGCCCCCTTGTTATTGACCCCCCTACTAAGGGGAAACGTTCCTCTTTATCTACCCTATCTATGCCCCTCATCATTTTGTACACCTCAATCAGGTCCCCCCTCAGCCTTCTTTGCTCCAAGGAAAACAACACCAGCCTGTTTAGTCTTTCTTCATAGCTGAGGCGCTCCATCCCAGGTAACATGCTGGTGAATCTTCTCTGCACCCTCTCCAAAGCAATCACATCCTTCCTATAGTGAGGCGACCAGATCTGCAAACAGTACTCCAGCTGTGGCCTTACCAGCGTTTTGTACAGCTCCACCATAACCTCCCTGCTCTTATATTCTATGCCACGGCTAATAAAGGCAAGTATCCCATATGCCTTTTTAACCACCTTATCTACCTGTTCCGCTGCCTTCAGGGATCTATTTACATGTACACCAAGGTCCCTCTGACCCTCTGTACTTCCTAGCGTCCTACCACTCATTGTGTATTCCCTTGCCTTATTTGTCCGTCCAAAATGCATCACCTCGCACTTTTCAGGGTTAAATTCCATTTGCAACTTTTCCGCCCATCTGACCAACCCGTTTATATCGTCCTATAGCCTGAGGCTTTCCTCCTCGCAATTTACCACCCCACCAATTTTCGTGTCATCTGCGAACTTACTGATCATACCTTTTACATTCTCATCCAAATCATTTATGTAGATCACAAACAGCAACGGACCCAGCACCGATCCCTGAGGTACACCACTGGACACAGGCTTCCAGTCACAAAAGCAACTTTCGACCATCACCCTCTGCCTGCTGCCACTCAGCCAGTTTAGGATCCAATGTGCCAAGGCACCCTGGATCCCATGGGCTCTTACCTTCTTGACCAGTCTCCTATACGGGACTTTGTCAAAAGCCTTACTGAAGTCCATGTATACCACATCCACAGCATTTCCCTCATCCACACACCTAGTCACCCCCTCGAAAAATTCAATCAGATTGGTCAGACATGATTTACCCTTGACAATGCCATGCTGACTACTCCCGATTAATCCTTGCCTCTCCAAGTGGAGACTAATTTTGTCTCTCAGAATTTTTTCCAATAATTTCCCTACCACAGATGTTAGGCTCACTGGCCTGTAATTCCCTGGTTTATCCCTGCTACCCTTCTTGAATAATGGTACTACGTTAGCTGTTCTCCAGTCTTCTGGTACATCCCCTGTGGCCAGAGAGGTTCAGAAAATTTGTGTCAGAGCCCCTGTAATCTCCTCCTTTGCCTCACACAGCAGCGTGGGATACATCTCGTCCGGGCCTGGGGATTTATCCACTTTTTGGCCTGCTAAAACCGCTAGTACCTCCTCCCTCTCGATGCTAATATGTTCAAGTATATCACAGTCCCCTTGCCCGATTTCTATGTCTATATCGTCTTTCTCCATAGCTAACACAGATGCAAAAAATTCATTTATAACCCCGCCTACATCGTCTGGCTCTACACACAGATTGCCTCTTTGGACCCTAATAGGCCCTACCCTTTCCCTGGTTATCCTCTTGCCCTTAATATACTTATAAAACATCTTAGGATTTTCCTTTATTTTGCTCACCAGTGTTATTTCATGGCCCCTCCTCGCTCTCCTAATTTCTTTTTTAAGTATGCCACTGCACTTTTTATACTCCTCTAGGGCTTCCTCCGTCTTTAGACTTTTGTAACTGCCAAAAGCCCCTCTTTTTTTCCTAATTCATTTTTGTATATCCATTGTCATCCAAGGTTCCCTTTGCTTGTTGGTCCCACCCTTGACCTTTACGGGAACATGTTGGCGTTGTACTCTCTTTATTTCCCTTCTGAAAGTCTCCCACTGCTTTGATGTGGATTTTCCTATAAGTAGCTGCTCCCAGTCCACTTTAGCCAGATCCTGCCTTATCATATTAAAATCGGCCTTCCCCCAATTTAGAACCCTTATTTCCGGGCCGTCTTTGTCTTTTTCCATGACCACCTTAAATCTCACCGAATTATGGTCACTGTCGCCAAAATGCTCTCCTACTGACACTTCCACCACTTGCCCGGCTACTTTCCCTAGAATTAGGTCCAGTACCGCCCCCTCTCTTGTAGGACTTTCTACATGTTGGCTCAAAAAGCTCTCCTGGATGCACTTTAAGAATTCTGCACCCTCTAAGCCTTTCACACTCTGACTATCCCAATTAATATTGGGGAAGTTGAATCCCCCACTATTATTACCCTATTATTTTCGCACTTCTCTGAGATTTGCCTACATATCTGTTCCTCTATCTCCCCCTGACTGTTTGGGGGCCTATAGTACACTCCCAGCAAAGTGCTTGCCCCCTTTTTGTTTTATGTTCTACCCATATGGCCTCATTAGAGGAACCCGCTAATATATCATCCCTCCTTACAGCAGTAATTGACTCCTTAATTAATATTGCCACAACCCCTCCCCTTTTACACCCCCCTCTGTCTCGCCTGAAGATTCTATGCCCCAGAATATTGAACTGCCAGTCCTGACCCTCCCTCAACCATGTCTCCGTGATAGCAACAATATCGTAATCCCATGTGTTCAACTATTTCAGTTCATCCACCTTATTTGCAATACTCCATGCTTTAAAATAAATGCCTTCCAGCCTTGCCATATTCCCTTTTGCCTTCACATATTTGCTCTGCCTTCCCAGCTGACTTGTTTTTTCTCCGTATTTGGCTGTAAATCACCCCTTTGATCCTGAGATGTGCTTCTATGGTCATGTTAGTGCGTATCTCTATAACTTAAGAACATAAAAATTAGGAACAGGAGTCTGCCATATGGCCCTTCAAGCAATCTTCGCCATTCAATTAGATCATGGCTGATCTTCGACCTCAACTCCGCTTTACCCTATGTCGAGTTTGTGTGTGTACAGAATTGTACAATGAAAGAGCTAATATAGAGAGGTTGTGAGATATTGCATTTTATTCATGTTTTCCCCGCTCCCACAATGTCTAATTGACAGCCCCACTCCCTCGCTGTCTGATTCACAGCCCCACTCCCACACTGTCTGATTGACAGCCCCGCTCCCACGCTGTCTAATTGACAGCCCCACTCCGTCATTGTCTGATTCACAGCCCCGCTCCCACACAGCCTGATTTACAGTCACGCTTCCACACTGTCTGATTGATAGCCCGCTCCCACACTGGTCATCGACCTGAAACGTTAACTCTGTTTCTCTCTCCACGGATGCTGCCCTTGCCTGCTGAGTTTATCCAGCGTTTTCTGTTGTTATTTCCGCTCCCACACTGTCTGGTTGACAACCCACACTCCCACTCTGCCTGACTGACAGCCCCGCTCCCACACTGTCTGATTCACAGCCCCTCTCCCACACTGTCTGTTTTACAGTCCCGCACCCACACTGTCTGATTGACAGCCCCACTACCACACTGTCTGATTGACAGCACCACTCCCACACTGTCTGATTGACAGCCACCTTCCGTTTGGCTGATTAGCAGTCCCGGCTGCCTCATTCCCAATCTGATTGTCAGCCAAGGCTTCCTCACTCCCAGTTGGACTGAGCGCCTGGCATTCTCTCTGCTGATCGGGACCATTTCCTTTTCAGTAAAATGTCAAACTTCGACCGAAATTCATTGCAGTCCGGTTAAGAAATAAAAAATAATTTAAAAAAGGCTGAAATCCGATGGAAGAGACAGAATCTGAAATTTGGCGAGTCTCCTGGTCCAGATTGAATCTACCCTGGGCTGCTTATAAGGTAGCGTTAAACCTAGCAGAGGCATTGTTCACGTTCTGTCAATCCTCATTGGATATAGCAGTAGTGCCAGAGGACTGGAGGGTTGCTAATGTTTTACCACTATTCAAGAAAGGGGAGAGGGATAAATCGGAAATGACGTGCAAATCAGCCTAACATCCGTAGTGAGCAAGTTATTGGAAACCATTATCGGGGACCAAATATACTTTCATTTGGAAATGCATTATTTTACTCGAGTACAGAATAGATTTGTTAAAGGTAAATCGTGTCTGATCAATTGATTGAATTCTTTATTTAGTTGCAGAGAAGGATGATCAAAGTCGCGTAGTGGATATTGTATATATGGACATTCAGAAGTTGGTTGACAAAGTGCCACACAGGAGGCTTATTAAGAAAATGTAAGCCCATGCAATTAATTGGAATGTGGCGGTACAGCTGATAAAATGGCTCAGTGAGTGGAAGCAAAGGGTAGTGGTGGATGGACGTTGTTCAAACTGGGTGGTGGTTTGCAGTGGTGTTCCCCAAGGGTCAGTTTTTTGTCCATTAATCCTTTCAATGTTTGTAAACGTCCTAGACACGGGTGCAGGGACTAGCATCATAATGTTTGCAGATGATACGAAACTTGATAAAGCAGTAGGTAGTGATGAGGATAGTCCTAGACTTCAGTGTGAAAGAGACAGGATGTTGAAATGGACAGAGGGTGGTCAATGCATATTTTTGTATTGAATATGCCCTTGCAGTTCCAAACTGTCTGTTGTTCATATATAGAGGCAAGATTGAAATTTTCCTTTCACCCACTTTTGCAATACCACTAAATATTATAAAAGAAAGCGATGCTGGGATTGCTTGACAATTTAAATCATCGTAAAACATGGTAACTAAGCTTAAATAATGGTTCCGTTGTAAGCGATAAATTTTGTGTGAATTGTTACAGGGCATCTCCATCCGGCAAACACAAGACTGATCACATAATTGGTTAACCAGTTGTTTAGAGTGGGCAGTGACAGTTAAATAGCTTTCGCAATTGAATAATTTGATCAGAATCTCAGTCTGTAAACTCACGTTAGCTGGCACCAATTACTGTAATTCAGTTCATATACATGCACCAGGAAATTCTCATCTTCACCTGTTTAACGTTGATGAATCCCTTGTTCGCTACAATGTAACCAACCTGCCTGGAAGCTGTAGTGCTGATTCCGTACGGGTGTTGCTGTGTCCAGCTGCCCAGGTTGTTTCCCCAGTAAAGGCTCCCCACATGTGAAATTTTAGACCGTGGTCCAATAGTAGATTAAGCAGCAGTGGCGCGGGCACCTCCCCTTCTTTCACATTCCTCAAAATCAGACATTCTCTTCACGCTTTGCCTCCAAATACTAATAAGTCACATCATTCAATGAGAAAGGGTCAATCTTCCCCAGAGGTGAACGAAGCCCTGTCACACAAATCTTCCGCTTGCTGCCCTTTCACACTGATTAACAATTTCTGATCTGATGGGGTGATATGTGAATAGATTTTCAACTTCCGACCTGGATGTTACATTTGGACCCGCTGTTTATAGAAATCACACAATGCTCTTTGCTGTGTCTTATGTCAGGACAGCAGGTTGAGAATACGGGGGGTGAACTTGGGCTTCAGCAGTTGTCCAAAATAGTCCATGAGAAATTGGCATCCGGTTTTATAACCCACCTAATATCATTCTCCATTGAATTTAAAGGAAAAGAAAATGGACAGGGTATAAAACGGATGGCCAATGTGCTATCGTCCGTTTTGTGCTAATGTATACAACGTGGAGCGATCCACAATGTTAGCTTTATACCTGGTCGGCAAGCTAAAATCTGCCCAATGGACCCTCCACTGTTCACCTATCACATTTTAGTACCAGGAGCTGTTTGTTTTCTGTTCCATCTACCTAAAATTATGACAAAGTGCGACCTTAGAGTAGGCATTTCCAGATCTGCTGAGCTGCAGTGTTGAGCTGATGGGTTGTCAACTAATCTGCTGGGTTACTGAAATAACTGCCATTTTCCGAGTCGGAACTCTCCTCCTTTCTATTCCTCCATTGCATCTCAGACATTTTCAAAGACATTTTTGATCAAAATGTTCCTCGATTTTCAATGTGCCCCATCTGGCAGTAAGCAGGGGAGGTAAAGGGGATTTTAAAATGCGCTGCCCCAATTGCCCATTGTCTTTCCAGCCAGACCTGTCTGACTGAAATTTTAAAGTTCCATCTCAGCAGGGTCCTCATGGAATATGCATATCCGGCCCAGTGATCTGCTTTATTAACCTGATGCCATAGCGGGGAACAGTAATGTCTTCCCCACTAGGTCAAGCCTCCCGGGAACAACAGTCAGGGCCAGAAGAGGCCCACAAAGATATTAAAAAACAAACAAACACTGGTTCCTTGTGTGCCAGAAAGAGCAGGAGTTCTCTTCCGAGTCTCGAAAGGAAAGTTTGGATTTCACCTGCCCTGCGCTTCCCCCTCCCCATACAGCCATTTCGCTGCCTGGGTCCATTCAATCATCCTGAGAGGAGGCGCAGCAGCATAAATACAGTGGGAGACAAGGCCTCGGGCAGAGCGGACCTGAACGACGGCAAGAGCTGGGGCCACCACAACTGTGGTAAGTGCCTGCTACTCCAGGAACGTCGGTTCAGATTTGTTGAGCTGGAGCCCGAGCTGCACACATTGCGATGCATCAGGGCAGGGGAGAGTTATTGGACACTTCGTTGCAGGAGGCAATCGCATCACTTAGGTTAATAGTACTTTGAAGTCAGTCAAAGATCAGGGACAGAAGGGTGTGACTGCGAGTCAGGAAGCTATGGAGACACAAGATATAGTGATGGAGGAGCCTTATTCCTTGACTTTGTACAACAGGTACGAGGTAGTTTCTACCTGTATGGATGAGGAACAGGACGGCAGGGAGAATGGCCAATTTCACCACGGCACCATGGTACAGGAGGCAATTCAATTCATGCGAGTTAAAAGAAATGTGGTAGTGATGGGGAACAGTATAGTCAAGGGGATAGATACACTTCTCTGCAGCCACGAACGGAGTACCGACGGATGTGTTGCCTGCCCAGTGCCAGGTTTAAAGACATCTCCTCGTGGCTGGAGAAGAACTTGGAGTGGGAAGGGGTGGATTCAGTTGTCAGGGACGACGTAGGAAGGAGGTTCTGCTGAGGGATGTGAGGAGTTAGGTCCACATTAAAAAGCAGAACCTCAAAGGTAATAATCTCTGGATTATTACCTGAACCAGGTGTCAATAGGCATAGGGATACGCAGATTAGAAGTTGAAATGTCTTGCGTAAATGTTGATTTGGGAAGCAGAGGGTTCCCTTAATGGGCTATTTGCACCAGTACTGGGGAAAGATGGAGCTGTTCCATTGGTATGGGCTCCACTTAAACCAGGCTGGAACCAGAATCCTGCCGAATTGAATAATTAGCGCAGTAGACAGGGCTTTAAATTAATGGAGCAGGGGATTGTGGTGGGAGAACTCAGGAAAGAGTAAATGCAAATACAACAAGAGAAATGTGAAGGCTCTAGAGCAGAGTAGAGTTTTGAGTAAAAATAAGCAGCGTGGGTTAGGAAGTGACAGAGAAAGTAACAAAGGTAATAGGTCATCAGTGACCAAGGTATCATCAGGGAGCAATAGAAAAAGTCAAATCTAAAGGCACTATATCTGAATGCACAAAGCATTCCTAATTAAAGTGATGAATTAATACCGCAGATGAAATGAATAGCTTTGACATAAATGTGATTATGGATACATGGTTGCAAAGTGACCAAGGTTGGGAACTAAATATTACAGGATACTAATCTTTTAGAAGAGATAGGCAAAATGGAAATAGAGGATTGGGTAGCCCTGATAATAAAGGATGGGATAAAGACAGTAGAGAGAAAGGATCTTAGCTCTGAAACTCAAGAAGTAGAATCAGTTTGGGTGGAGCTAAGAAACAGTAAAGTGCAGAAAACATTGGTGGGAGTTTTTTGCGGCCCCCAAACAATAGTTGTAATGTAGGCTGTTGTATAACTCAGGAATTTAGAGGCGCATGCAGCAAGTGTAATACAGTAATGATGGGGGGCTTTAATCTACATATTGACTGGGCAAACCAAATTTGCAGCAATAGTGTGGTAGATAGGTTCATGCATACAAGATAGTTTTCTGGATCAGTATGTTGAGGAACCAACTAGGAAACAGACTATTTTAGATCTAGTATTGTGCAATGAGAAAGGGTTAATTAAGAAGCTTATTGTTAAGGGGCCTTTTGGGAAGAGTGGCCATAATACGATAGAACTTTATAGTGAGTTTCAAAGTGATTTAGTTAAATGCGAAACTAGGGTCTTAAATCTAAACAACACAAACTATGTATGTATGAGGGGCGAGTTGGCTTATGCAAATTGGAAAACTACGTTAAAAGGAATGATGGTGGACAAGCAATGGCAAACATTAAAAAAATTAATACATAATTTACAACAAATATATGTTCCTTTTAGACAGAAAAACCCCACAGATAAAGTGGTCCAACCGTGGCTAAGAAGATAAGTTAAAGATAATATTAGATCAAAGGAAGAGGCTTATAATGTTGCCAATAAAATTAGTAAGCTTGAGGAATTTATAATTCAGCAAAGGAGGACCAAGAAAATGACATGGAAAGAGAAAAAGAATACGAGAATAAATTAGCAAGTGATAAAAATGATTGTAAACGTTTCTATAGGTATATAAATAGAAAGAGATTAGTGAAAGTAAACGTGGGCTGATTAGAGGCAGAGACTGAAGAAATAATAATAGGCAATAAGGAAATGGTTGAGACGTTAAAGAAACATTATATCTTTCTTCACGGTAGAAGACACAAAAAACATTCCAGATGTAATGGGGGAACCAAGGGTCTAGAGAGGATGAGGTAATTAAGGAAATCAGTACAATAAAGAATTAGGCCCTGCATTTGTGGTCTGCGGCTTTCACAGGGAAATGCCTCTGATCCACAATTGAAATGCCCACATAACTGGGTACTTGAGATGCACGGAAACCCTCTGGGTACCCGCGGGCAGATGCCCACCTATTCCAGGGTTGCAGGTGGTTTGCAGGTTCCCCTGGGATCTCGGGGGATGGACCAATGAATGACAGAAGGGAATCCCCATTGATACTGAAACCCCATAAGCATGATCATGAATACCCCAGAAAATATACCTAGACATCAAATAAATAAAATAAATACACATATTTAAAATTAATTAAACTTTCATTTAATTAAATATTTAAAACAAAAGAATATTTTTTGAAAAATAAATGTACATATTTTAAACGGGCTAAAGTAAACTTACTCTTATTTAACAAGATTTTAAATGTATACATTTTGGATAACATTTCATTTTTCTGTTTGTTAAAACTCTTATGCTGGTAGAAGCAGGTATTATATGTACACACCTCGTACGCACCCATTGGGGCCAGAAATTACTGCCCATAGTACTGGAAAAATTAATGGGACTAATTAGCGACGAAACCCCTGGACCTGACAACCTGCATTCTAGGGTTTTAAAAGAGATAGCTGCAAAGATAGTGAATGCACTGATATTAATCTTCCAGAATTCCCTAGATTCTACAACAGTCCCCAACGATTGGAAGGTAACAAATATAACCCTGTTCTTTAAGAAAAGAGGAAGAGAAAAAACGGTGAACTAGAGGATTGTTAGCCTGACATCAGTAGTTGGCAAATTGCTAGAATCTATAATTTGGGGCGTGGTAATAAGGCACTTAGAAAATCACAATATGTTTATGCAGAATCAACATGGTTTTATAAAAGGGAAATCATGTTTGAGAAATCTGTTAGAGTTTTTTGAAGATGTAACTAGTAGCATGGATAAGGGGAACCAGTGGATGTCGTGTATTTGGATTTTCACAAAGCATTCAAGAAGGTGCCACACAAGAGGTGATTACACAAAATTAGGACTCATGTTATTGGGGATAATTTATTAGCATGGATTGAGGATTGGTTAATGGACAGAAAACAGATAGTAGGAATAAACAGGACCTTTTTAGGTTGGCAGGCTGTTACTTACAATCTATATTACTGACTTAGATGAAAAGACTGACTGTAACGTATCTAAGTTTGCTGATGATACAAGGTTAGGTGGGAAAGTAAGCTGTGAGGAGAACGCAAAGATGCTGCAGAGAGATATGGACAGGTTGACTGAGTGGGCAAGAACATGGCAAATGGAGTACACTGTGGGGAAGTGTGAAGTTTTCCACTTTGGCAGGTAAAACAAAAAGCAGAATATTTTTTGAATGGTGAGAGACTGGAAAATGTTTGCATTCAGAAGGACCTGGGTGTCCTTGTACATGAATCACAGAAAGTTAGCATGCAGGCGCAGCAAGCAATTAGGAAAAGAAATGGTATGTTCACTTTTGTTACAAAGGGATTAGGGTATAAGATTAAAGAAATATTACTACAGATATACAGCGCATTGGTGAGGCCACACCTGGAGTACTGTGCACAGCTCTGGTCTCCTTACCTAAGGAAATGTATACTTGCCTTAGAGGGAGTGGAACTAGACTGGTTCCTGGGATGAGGGTATGGTCCTATCAGGAGAGATTGAGCAGATTAGGGCTATATTTCCTCGAGTTCAGAAGAATCAGAGGTGATCTAATTGAAACATATAAATTCTAACCGGACTTGACAGGGTTAATGCTGAGAAAATGTTTCCCCTGGCTGGGGAATCTATAGCACGGGGTCACAGTCTCAGAATAGCAGATCGGCCATTTAGGCCTGAGATCAGGAGAAATTTCTTCACTCAAACGATTGCAAATCTTTGCAATTCTCAACCCCAGAGAGCTGCGGATGCTTACTCGTTGAGTATATTCAAGACAGAGGTCGATACATTTTTTGGGAACTAAGGGTTTTAAGGGATATGAAGATAGTGCGGGGAAGTGGAGTTGAGGTAGAAGATCATCCATGATCTTGTTGAATGGCGGAGCAGACTCGAAGACCCAAAAGGCCTACAGCAGCTCTTATTTCTTATATTTTTATGTTCTTACCTTGTGCTGGGACTGTTTCGCTGGGTCCCAGTCGTAGCCTCCTACAGCCAGATTTAAACGGCCTGCCTGACACTTCGCGGTGATTTTGGGAAACCTGAGAGATGCATGCTAATGAGTTGCGGCGGTTAAAATCGACCGAGCCGGTTTGCTGCCATTCCCAGAAGAAACGCAATACTTCTGTGAGTTAAAATCGGAGGAGTTGCGATTTTCCGCTTGTGCTCTGACTGAAACATTGCTTGATCTATTTTGTGGATCCAGGATGAACAATTAGACAACGATTATGAGATTGAAACTGGAGATCTCGTGTGATTTTCATTACAAAGAAACATAGAAACATAGAGATAGGAACAGGAGTAGGCCATTCGGCCCTTCGAGCCTGCTCCGCCATTCAATGAGATCATGGCTGATCTTCATCTGAGATCATAGCTGATCTTACCAGTTCAGTACCCCGTCCCCGCCTTTTCTCCGTAACCCTTAATCCCCTTAGCCTTCAGAAATATATCCAATTCTCTCTTGAAAATATTTATTGAATTAGCCTTCACAGCCCTCTGTGGCAGGGAATTCCACAGGCTCACCACTCTTTGAGTGAAGAAATTCTTCCTCATCTGTGTTTTAAATGATTTGCCCGCTATTTTTAGACTGTGGCCCCTGGTTCTGTGCTCCCCGGCCATTGGAAACATTCTCTCTGAATTCAGCCTGTCCAGGCCTGCCATAATTTTATATGTTTCGATGAGATCCCCTCTCAATCTTCTAAACTCCAGTGAGTACAAGCCTCTGAAGTTGATGTTCAGTGGAAAATGGAATGTTGTTTGTGGAGGATTAATCTAATGGTCAGATTTCAATTACAGGCTGAATAATACATTTACACCATAAGACACAGCAAATTACCGAGTAATGAAATTTTAAATAAAACGATGATCATCCAGAAGGGGTTAACCGACCCTCCACTGCCCCGATGGGTAATTTCTTACACAGTTTGATATTGAACAATACTTTTGTTTCAGGACATTTATTGCATAGACTTTTACCATGCAAGGGAGCTGGATATTAAATATGTCGTTACTGTATGCAATTCAGATCTCCAGTCAGAACTGAAGACAAGTAAACCTGAGACATGATGTGTGCAGTGGAATATTATCAAGATAGAGTGTTTTCCCTGAATTCAACAAAGTGGGAGGTCGACAGCCGACAGTGCCTGAGAGACAATGTTTTAATATTTACATACACCAGCTCGTTCCACTAGAAGGTTCTTTATTAGTTCCACAATCACAGAGATTAAAACAACCGATTTCTGATAAATGTGTATTACCATTCCAACCAGACTGTTCTTTTCAACACACAACTAGTTTTCTATCTGATTAATTGATTTCCAAGCAAAGGCACGGAAAAAGATAATGAAATTCAATGCAGATTACAAATTTATTTTTAGACAGGCTGCCAGGTCTGCAGAGTTGGTGGCAGCACTGCTACAGGACTAATGGAATGCTCATAATAAAATCCCATGATCACGTATGGTTTTAGAAAATGTATGCAAAAGACATTCGTGTAGACAAACAGTCCATGCAGTTAAATGTTTGTAAAAGGAAGGCTGGGCCGATTAGGGACCAAAGAGGAGATCTTGTTCTAGAGGCAGAGGACATGGCTGAGATAGTAAATGAGTAGTTTACAGATGCCATCAGTAAGCAAGATGCTGCCAATCTCTCAGTAAAGGAAGTGGCAGAAGAGAAACTGGATAAGATAACAATAAATGAAGAGAAGGTACATAAAAGGTTTGTATCCCTCAAAATACAAAGGTCACCCAGTCAGGATGGGATGCATTGTAGATGGTTGAGGGAAGGAAGGGTGAAAATTGTGGAGGCTCTGGCCATAATCATCCTTTCATCCTAAGGTATGGTGTTATGTTCATTAATAAATAGACATTCTTATTATGAACACAGCTAGCTTTTGCTAGTTACTTTATTGAGCACATGTGGACTAGGTACTGTATCTGTAGAGGCTTCCATCTTGACTGCTGCCTTGTGGGTAGCCTAGTGCCTCATGGGTAATGTAGTCTTAATATATATACAGCTGGGCAGTGTAGTCTTATACATACAGCTATATACAGCTTTACGGCTCCACCTACTCGCCACTATAGAATGACATGTTATTGATCACTACATCCCCCTTTCTTTGAGGTTTAACAAAATCAATATCAATCAACTTTCAAGAAAACAATAAAGATAATATCAGTAACACTTTTGTTAGTGCTCTATAAACATAAACATTTTCAAAACAGTCAACACATTTTCAAAGCTTTACATTGTACTCAAAGATGAAGTTTATCAGGCTTTTTTACTTCACGTGTGGATCTTCTCAACACGGGTAAGTCTGCTGTGTCTTCATGAGATTGTTCTGGTGGTGAATGACAAGATGCAGTTGTGGCATTGTCATCAATCTGCTCTTGTGTAGATCGAGGTCTCCTTGCGATCTTTGCTTGGAGAGGGTTTCAGTGTTTCCTTCACTCTTCATGCCATAACTCTCAATGTAGTCAATGCACTCTCGAAAAACTGCTGGCAGCTGGATCCCATCATACAGCATAGTCCTCTCAGCAGACTCGGCTAATGGAACACCAAAGATTGGCCTGAGGGAAGAAGGAGTATCCACCGGAACTGCTTCCTGCTCTGGTGCAGGCTTCTTCTTTTTCTTTTTCTCCTTCCACTGCTTAACAACATCTGCTGCGGTTATACCTTTGGACTTTTTCTCCTTGTGTTTTTCCTCTTTGTTCTTTTCTTCCTTTGGCTTCTCTTTGACCTTAAAGTCTTTTTCTTTCTTCTTGGAGATACTAGGCTTTTTGAAGACATGGATACCCTTTGGCCTTTTCATCCTTGATGGGCTCTCTGCTTCATCACCTGAGTCATCTGGTCTGCTTATGCCACAGTTTATACGGTAGCCTCTCTTGACCAGTTCTAAGTCATTGCAAGCTTTGCCACCTAGTATCGAATCAAGTCTTTCAGCCACAACAGAAAACATGAGATGATGCACTTTGTCTTTGACTGTTACTTTAATTCTGCATACACCTAAGCTCTCTATTTTCTGTCCATTATAGTCCTTCAGTAGTACTGACTTTTTCTGTATTTTGGGCTTTTCTTTCATATTGTTAATGTCACTCATACTGATTAAGTTTGCTTTTGCCCCAGTGTCTAGTTTCAAGGTAACTAATGCTCCATTTACCTGCAGTGGGATCATCCATTTGTCCTCTTTTACTGCATTAACTTTATGTTCAGCATTGTCCATTTCTGAGGGCTGCACATTTTCTGTATCCTTTTTGATACTGTCACATGACACCATTCGTACAAAAAATGTCTCACTTCAATCAGTGTCCTCAATTACATTAACTCGTTGCCCTTTCTTAGTTTTTACTTTTGAAAAGCCTTCTTTGACAAAGTGATTCTTTCCATTACACTTTGTGCACATTTTTCCAAACGCTGGGCATTGTTTTAACTGGTGTTTGTAACCACAGCGTTTACATTTAAAAATTTCATCCTCCGATTGCTTTTCATTTCTGTTCTGCCCATGTTTCTTCCCCTTATAGGACACAGCACCGACAGCAGCATTATCACTCATTACAATCGCATCATTATTGATTTCACTGAAAGTCTTCGCGTGCTTTCGAGCTAGCTCGCTGGCTTGGCATATTTTCCAAATTTAGTTCGGTTTCTCTCAACAGACGTTCCCTGACTTTTTTATCATGAATACCAAACACAATCTGGTCACGAATCATGGATGCTTTGAGCTCAGAGAAATTACATGTCTGTGCTTTCAGTTTCAGATCAGTTATAAAGCAATCAAAAGTCTCATTTTGTTGCTGTGCCTGAGAATGGAAGATGTATCTTTCATACGTCTCATTCTGTTAGGGAGAACAATGTGCATCAAATTTCTGTAGCTCCTCGTCTAATTTGTCTCTGTTCTCCGCTGGATTAAATACAAATGTATTAAATACCTCTATCGCCTGTGGGCCTGCAACTGTAAGCAGCAACGCTATCTTCCTTGCGTCTGGCTTTGTACCGAATCCGATCGCTGCAATGTAGAGTTCGAATTGCTGTTTAAAAGTCTGCCAATTGTAGTCAATTTTTTCTGTGAGTTTCAAACGCTCTGGTGGCTTCAAATTCTCCATGTCGCTTTTCACAATTTTCAGCAGATCTTCACCACCCTGGTACTTTTCATTAATAAATAGACATTCTTATTATGAACACAGCTAGCTTTTGCTAGTTACTTTATTGAGCACATGTGGACTAGGTATTGTATCTGTAGAGGCTTCCATCTTGACTGCTGCCTTGTGGGTAGCCTAGTGCCTCATGGCTAATGTAGTCTTAATATATATACAGCTGGGTAGTGTAGTCTTATACATAGAGCTATATACAGCTCTATGGCTCCACCTAGTGTCCACTATATAAATGACATGTTATTGATCACTACAGTATGGGAATGGTGCCAGAGGACTGGCAGCTGGCAAATGTGATAATCCTGCTCAGAAAATAGGAGAGAAATTAACCAACAACTACAAACCAGCCACTGTAATGTCGATGTGAGGGAGAGGGGGGAGTTTTAGACACAAAAGTCTGGGAAAATATTATGTTGCACTTGGAAAAATATAGATTAATACATAGAAGCCAGCACGGGTTTGTTAAAGACGAATCGTGTTTGACTAACTGGATTGAGTCATTTAATGAAGTGAGTGGATGAAGGTAGCGCAGTTGTTGTTGTGTATATAGAATTTAAAAGGCCTTTGATCAAACACTACATATGAGATATGTTAGCAAAAATGAAGCACATGGGATTAAAGGGGTAATGACTGCGTGGATCCAAAATTGGTTAAAGGACAGAAAGCAGAATGTTTGTGTCAGCGGTTGTTTTCCGACTGGAGGGACGTGTACATCCCCCAAGGCTCGATGCTGTGACCACTACATGTTTCGACTTTTATGTTTGAGCTGGAATTGGACATACAGGGCATAATTTCAATGCTTGCAGATGAAACCAAACTCAGAAATGTTGTAAAAAGTGAGGAGGATTGTAGCACACTTCAAGAGGTCATAGATAGCCTGGCAGAATGGGTAGACACATGGCAAATTCAATTTAATGCAGAAAAATGTGAAGTGATTCATAGTAGTAGGAAGAATGAGGACAGACAATATAAACTAAATGGTACAATTTCACAGGCGTTGCAGGAACAGCGAGACTTGGAGCTGTATGTGGACAAGTATTTGATGTTGGGTAGGTTGTTAAAAAGGCAGACATGTCCCACGATTCTTTAAAGGGAGGCACAGAGCAATAAAGCAAGGAAGTTATGTTGAATCTTTATACAACACTGTTTAGGCCACACTTGAAGGATTGTCACCTATTCTGGGCACCACCCTTCAGTACAGCTGTCAAGGCCACAGAGATGGTGCAGATGACATTCATTAAAATTGGTGAAAGAGATGAAAGACTTCAGTTACGTGGATGATGCGAGAATACGGGGTTGTTCTCCTTAGAGCAGAGAATCTAAGGAGCGATTTGATAAAGCTGTTGAAAATAATGAAAGTTTGCTTTTTTGAGCAAATAAGATAAAAATGTTTCGAGTGGCAGCTGGATCGATAAACAGATGCACAGATTTACGTGAAATGACAAAAGAAGCAGAGGCGACATGGGGTAGCGGGGAATCACAGTGAATTGTTGTGATCTGAAATAGACTGATTGAAAGGGTGGTGAAACAGATGCAATAATAATTTTCAGAAGTGAATTGAATAAATAATTGAAGGGGACGTTTTGCAGGGCTATGCGGAAAGAGCAGGGGAGTGGATCTAATTTGAAATCTCTTTGAAAGAGCTGGCACAGGCACGTGTTGTATCGTTCAAGATTCTCAATGTTATAACCTCTTCTACCTCCTTGCATAGTCTGTTAATCCCTCCAAAATTCCAACTTATCTGCATATCTATGGGGCTGCTCAGATGCCTGCTACTGATTATATCAGTTTTTGCATTTATCTCTGAATGTTCTTCGATCACACGTGCACCACAGAACCCTCTGAATATAAACTAGATTTAATATAAGTTAAAGCAGACAAAGACAAATCTTGATGGAGCACAGATCTAGATAAAGCTACTTTGCCACAAATGTGTGCATTTAAAACTTCAAATGCCCTTGTATGAACCTATAATTTAATGTAATCAACTTAAAGAGCTTGGTACCATGATTGTAGAAGTGGAGATGGTGAAATATTCTGTTTGGAATGAATGATGAGATTATTTTCCTGGCCTCCATACTCTTTCAATGGGCAATAGCACGACAAGGTTTACTACTCCCTGGCCAATAGGAGCCAACCCGGTTTGGCTGAATTTGTTTGTTCAAATGACTGTAACTAATAGCAATCATTATGTAATGCTCTTGTGTCACTTGAGGTTTCTCTCATGTATAAATGCAACTTTTTCTGAAATCAGAAGACCTGCCTGTCGATAGCACAAGAAGACAAGTTCGCTTCTCTCCGAAAATGGGACAGCCGGTTCTCGTACAGATAGAAAATATTTACTACCCTATACTTGCAGTGATTGGTGTTCCAGGTAAGACGCTAATAATCAGTCAGTATTCATCTACAATAGTGTGTAACTGTATCACTGCTCATGCTGTCGCTCCAATAATATCATCTGTTTGTTTTGATGTGCTTGTTTTGTGGGCATTACTGCCAATTGAAGTAAAACAAAATGCTCCAAGTTTCTGCCAGATTCATCTTGGGCTGGAGTTTGCGGTAGTAATAATGGTGATGCTAGCAGCACTCATCCTATTATAGTGAACGCCGACAGAAAATTTAAGTGACCACACGTGTGCAGTTAAGCACGGAAATCAGGAAGTTGCTGTCCATGATACCTTGCTCCTACAAAGGCTGCGCAATTATAACATCTAGCTTGGTGACACGCCTTTCAAATACATTGAAAGGCTTGAGTTTGCTGTACATACTTGATAAATAAATGGTCCCTATGTGTTGCCTGCTGGCAAGTAGTCGTAAAATTTGTGCTTATAACACATTTCTGCAGGCATGATTCTGAGACTGTGTGATATATTTTGTAGGATTTTGTTGTAAAGATAATAGTGAGGCTAATAGCGATCACCGTTATTTATGTGCAAATTGGGCAGTAAATCTGGTGACCGCACATGCGCAGTTAAACACAGAAATCCGTTGCTGTCTGAGATGCTCTGCTCCTCCAAGAGCTTCTCGAAAATGTCATCTCACCATCTGAATTACCCTTCAAATGCATTGAACTGCGCGAAGTTACTGTAATTGCCCGATAGATAGGGAGTAAACTCGCCAGGAAGAGGCTTGGCTTATCCATTCCAGTGTAAGTGCCCCTTTAACGGTGTGGTAAATCCTAATTACTGTCAAACAATGTCTCTGGCACTGAAAGTTAAATTTAACAGTGTGGTGTCTCATTTCTTCAGCTATTAAATATTGTTGGAGAGTAAAGATAATTTTTTTACTTTTGCTTTCTTTTTCTTTCAGCAGTCTCGCTCTCTCTCTCTCTTAATCAAATCCTTGTTTCCCTTTCTTTGTTTCATTGCTGTCCCTGGTTTGACATTGAAGTATATCTTACACTTCCTGGTTCAGACATTGCGTTGCACTAAATGATTCATCAATCTGATTGGTTAAGTAGATAAACAGTTGTTCGCCCCTGTTCACACAAGTCCCAGATGCCCTTTAGAGGGCGCTGCACTTTATTGATTATTGGCTGATAGGAATTTCCGGTGCAAAACACCATAGAAAGTCTATGACCAGTTGCAAATCGAACGAACCACTGACACTCAGTGAAAATCCGGCAAAAATATGTTGGATTCAGCTGGAGCCAATTATTGCTGTGACTACGCAAATGAATGAAGCCAAGTGATACTAAAGCGAGTCCAACCAATGCTGTGGTATCGTAATTCTAATGCCAATTTGCTGTGCCTGGTGATTCTTCCGGAAACTATGGGATAGATTTTATTCTTTACATCCGGGAATTTCTGCATCAGTTGAGCAAGGCACAAAATAGAAAGTATTCCGGAATTTATCGCTTCCCTAACAGAACAGTAGATCATTGCCCATTTCTTTCAATGGAAGAATAATCCGATGGTTTCTGTTACAACTAGTGATAAAGGCTGCCTGATATTCATTTATACATGCAGGGGTAGAACGGCAGTATTATGCCTGCCTCCCCCTCCCCGCCTTTAAAAGAACTGAATATCAAGCGAGACGAATAACAGGTGGCCCATGTGATAGCGCCCGTTTAGCGGTGCAGCCCAAAACCAATTTCTACCCACATAGTCAGGCGATGTTTAATACTCAGGTGGTTAAGACGACAATCTACTCCAAGTTTTATTTGCATGTTAGAAACAGAGTGACTGGAATAGAATTTCTGCGGGGCTTCTCACGATGTCCTGCCAAAACTTGGATAGTAGATCCTGGATATCCACGAGAAATGGTGTAATGAGTTGAAGTTACCACAGGAAATCAGCGGATTCCTCTGCAGAAATTCTACTCAATAGTGTTGCTGGAGAGACAGTTCTGTGGGGGACATTCCCACCTTCAGTAGTGGGATGAAAGGGCGGCAGGCTTCAGGCCATCCATTCTTCAGATTATCGGCCTGTGGAGTGATGGTGAAAACTGTTTTCTTTTTTTCTGGTCGTTTCTTCTCGTTTCATAAATCAAGAGATAATTAGTTCCACTCAATAATAGACTTTAACCCATGTGTGGTAGGTTATTTTTCTTAAAAGATTGTGATTCACAAATATCGGGGCAAATAGTAATATTGTGCCACCCATCAACCCCAAAACAGGGAATAAATAAATTGTGATATAAGTACAAAAGAACATAATATTTAGTTGCTGGAGTAGGCCATTGTGCCCCTCGAGCCAGCTCCACCATTCAGTAAGATCATCGCTGATCTTCTACCTCAACTCCACTTACCTGCACTATCCTCATATCCCATGAATCCCTTAATATCCAAAAATCTATCGATCACTCTCTTGAATATATTCAACGGATGAGCCTCAATAGCCCTCTGCGGTAGTGAATTCAAATATACACCACTCTGAGTGAAGAAATGCATCACCATCTCATTCCTAAATGGCCCACGCCTTATTCTGAGACTGTGACTCCAGGTTCTAGACTCCCCAGCTAGGGGAAACATCCTCCCTGCAACTAACCTGTCAAGCCCAGTAAGAATTGTGTATGTTTCAATGTGATCACCTATCATTGTTCTAAACTCTAAAGAATATAGGTCTAGTCTACTCAATCTATCCTAATAGGACAATCACCCCATCCCAGTATTCAGTCTGGGTAACCTTCGTTGCACTCCCTCTATGGCAAGTATACACCTCCTTAGGTAACGAGACCAAAATTGTACACAATACTCCAGGTATGATCTCACCAGGGCCCGAAATAAATGCACTAAGATGTCTTTAGTCTTTTACTCAAATCCGCTTGTAATAAAGGCCAACATACCATTTGCTTTCCTAATTGCTTGCTGTGCCTGCATGTTATCTTTCAGTGACTCGTTTACAAGTACACCCAGTTCCCGCTGAATAACAAGACGTCCCAATCACTCACATTTTAAAAAATACTCTTCTTTTCAATTTTTCCAAACAAAGTAGATATTTTCCCATTTCTCCACATTATATTACATTTGCCATGTTCTTGGCCAATCATTTAGTCAGACTATATCCACTTGAAGCATCTTTCCATCCTCTTCACAACTTACATTCCTACACAGCTTTCTATAATCAGCAAACTTGGGTATATTACATTTGCTCCCCTCATCCAAATCATCAAAGTAGTTTGTGAACTGCTGAGGCCCATGCACTGATCCTTGAGGTACCCCACGAGCTATAGCCTGCCAGCCCGAAAATGACCCGTTTATTCCAACTCTCTGTTTGCTGCCCATTAAGCAATCCTCAATTCATACTAATATATTACCCCCAATACCATTAGGCGGATTTTTGTGTAATATCCTCTTGTGTGGCACCTTATCGAATATCTTCTGAAAATCTAAATACATCACATCCACTGGTTCCCCCTTATATGTTCTGCTAGTTAAAACCTCAAAAATCTCTAACAGGTTTGTCAAACGCGATTTCCCTTTCATAAATCCGTGTTGACGCTGCTCAATCCTATTATTATTTTCTAAGATCATTAATAATAGATTCTAGCATTTTCCCTGCTACTAATGCCAGGCTAACTGGTCTGTAGTTCCCGGTTTTCTCTCATCTCTCCTGTCTTAAATAGTGGGGTTACATTTGATACATTCTAATCTGCGGGAACCATTCTAGAATCTATGGAATTTTGGAGCATGACAATCAGTTTATCCACTATCTCTATAGCCATCTCTTTCAAAACCCTAGGATGTAGGCCATCAGCTCCAGGGGATTTATCGAATTGCAGTCCCATTAATTTCTCTAGTACTCTTTTTTTACCAATACTTATTTCTTTCAGTTCCTCATTCTCGCTAGACCCTTGCTTAGCCATTATTTTAGGGACTTTTTTGCTTCTTCTTTCGTGAAGACAGACGCAAAATATTTGTTTAATTTCTCTGCCATTTCTTTATTTCCCATTGGCCCAGAAATTTGGGTCTCCATGGATGAGTATGCACGGGGTACTCACCCGTATGCCCAATAGAAGTGCTGGTTTCATGCATGCACTGTGCATGCGCGGGAAACCGGAAATTCTGTAACCTTAAAGGAAGGGGTTCAGACTTCGAACCCGTACACCGGAGAGGCAGCGTGTGCGCATGGACCTTACGTTTTTTTTGCAGGTTTCTCCGGGAGGGTAAGTCTCCAGGAATTACACATGTAAACAGCAGGTGTAAGGCCTGCTTTTAACAAGGTAAGGGGTGAATTAATTAAAATTAAAACTTTTTTTCCACAGATTAATTATTTTTAAATAATTTAAAGAAGGTAAGTTTATTTTTAGCCACGTTAGAAAATGTAATTAATGTTGTCAAAAATTTAAATTATTGTTTAAAATAGTTATTTTATGTAATTTATAGTTATTTTAAAAATGTGATTTTTTTTCAAAATTCATTTGAAGTTTTAGTGATGTTTTGGGGCTTATACTATTTAGAGTTTTGACAGCTCTTCCTGTCAATTTTATGAATGGTAATTTCCCTGCTCCCGTTGGCTCTCCATGGCCCACTTGATCCCAGGGGACGCAGCGAACAGCTGCACCCCTGGGATATGCAAGCACTGTGCGCCGGCAGTTGGCGCAGGCCCAGGATCATAATCCCACGCGGGCCCACAGCACAAGGGCCGGTGCACTAGTTAAGTGCCGGTTGGAGGCTTGCACCCGCGGGACACCTCCGACTCGAATTTCTGGACCACTAACATAATTTCTCCCGTCTCATTCTTATGGGATGCACATTTGCTTTCGTTAATCGGTTCCTTTTTACATACTTACAGAAGTTTTTAAAGTCTGCTTTTATGTCTCTCGCTAGTTTAAACCCATATTCTATTTCCCTTTCTTTATCAATTTGTTGTTTGTCCTTTGCTGAATTCTAAAACCCTCCCAAACCTCAAGCTTATTAATCTTTTTGGCAAAATTATCAGCCTCTTCCTTTGACCTAAAACTAATTTAAAATTCTCTTTTTAACCACGGTTTGACCACTATTTCTGTGGGGATTTTTTATGCCTTAAAGGAACGTATAATTTCTGTAAATTATTTATTAATTCTTCAAATGCTAGCCATTGCTTCTCTACCATAATAACTTTTAATGTAGTTTTTCCCAATCTACCTTAGCCAACTAGCCCCTCATACCTACGTTGTTTGCTTTGTTTAGATTGATGACGCTAGTTTCAGATTTAACTAATTCACTTTCAAACTCTATGTAATATTCTATCATATTATGGTCACTCTTCTCTAAAGGCCCCTTTACTTCAAGGTTCTAATTTACCCTTTCTCATTGCAAAATAATGAATCTTAAATAACCTGTTCCCTAGTTGGTCCCTCAACATGCTTATCGAGAAAACTATCTAGCATACATTCCATGCATTCGTCCTCCACACTATTACTGCAAATTTGGTTTGCCCAGTCTGTATGTAAATTCAATCCCCTCATGATAACGGTATTACCCTTGTTACACGTGGCTCTATTTTCCTGATTTATACTCTGCCGCACATTACAACTACTGTTTCGGGGTCTATAAACAACTCTCACCAATATTTTATGCCCCTTGCTGTTTCTTAGCTCCACCCAAACTGATTCCACTTTTTGATTTTCGGAGCTAAGATCCTTTCTCTCTGCCGTCTTTAGCCCATCCTTTATTATCAGGGCTACCCCTCTTTCTTTCCATTTTGCCTTTCTCTTCTAGAAGTTAAGTATGATGGAATATTTAGTCCCAAACCTTGGCCACATTGCAACCACGTCTCTATAATGGATATTGCCTAAAACCTATTAAATTCTATCTGCAGTATTAATTCTTTTATTTTGTTTAGAAAGTTTCATGCATTCAGATATAGTGCATTTAGCTTTGACTTATTTCTATTTTTTCCCTGATGTCACCTTAGTCACTGATGCCTTATTACCTGTGTAACTTTCTCTATCCCTTCCCTTTTATCCAAGACACCAAGCTGCACTGGAACGTTGGCATTTCTCTCGCTGCTTCTAAATTTACTCTTTCCTGAAACCCCCAACCCCGCCCCCCTTTATTAGCTTAAAGCCCTGCTTCTGCCCTAGTTATTCGCTTCGCCAGGACACTGGTCCCAGCCTGGTTTAAGTGGAGACCGTCCCAATGGAACAGCTCCCTCTTTCCCCAGTACTGGTGCCTGTACCCCGTGAATTAAACCGCTTCAGCCCACACCACGCTTTGAACCATGCGTTTCAAACTCTAATCTGTCTGTCCCTGGGCCAATTTGCACATGGCGCAGTTAACAATCCAGAGATTATTACCTTTAAGGTTCTACTTTTTAATTTGCATGCAAGCTCCTCAAACTCCCCCAGCAGAACCTCATTCCTAGTTCTACGGATGTCATTGGTTGCTATAAGGACCACTACAACTGGATCCTTCCCCTCCCACTCCATGTCCTACTCCAGCCACAAGGAGATATCTTTCACCCAGGCAGCTTGCTTCTTCATCCTGCAGGCTTATCCCTCATGCCCACAGGCAGCAAGAACCTCATATAATTTGGACTATGGCAAAGGGTGAGGCTTCTCCAGCAATGCACCTGGGGTCCCCTTACCTTCCTGAGTTGTAGTCACATCCTCCTGTCCCTGACCACTAAGCAGAGTTGTACCACTACGTAATCTAAGGGGTGTGACTGCCTCTTGGAGCAAAATTTTCATGGCAAATCTCCCCATCCCTGATCCCCTGCAACGTCTGCACCTCAGACTCCAGCTCAAAAACTCTGTGCTGAAGTTCCACAAGATGGAGGCACTTACTGCAAACGTGGTTGTCCGGGATCACAATGCTCTCCACAAACTCCCACATGCTGCAGTTGAGGCACACCAACTGCACTGCCATCTGTATGTGACCTTGTTTTAATTAATTGCATTTGTAATTAGGTAACTTATTTTACACTGTAGTTTCTTGACTACTTACTTGCTCTAGATTACGTTTTGGGTATTGAAATTAAATGTCTACATGTAACTCAAGGCAATACAAGTAGTGTAGGCAAAAATCACAAATCATTCCCCCTCTTCTCCGAATTCCCACGCTTTCCAAATTCCCAAATTAAACACTCCATTTAATCCCAGGCTGTTCAGACTGCTCTGTGCGGTAATTATATGGGTTGTCTTTGTGTTCATAGGAATTTTCATTTCCATGTTTGTACACGCCACCTTTCTCAAAGATTACATATCCACTCGTCAAACGTGGACAATAATTATATTTTGCTTGAAATAAACAGTTTGAAACACATCTTGATAAATAGCTGAGAAATGACTGAAGGGCGGCTTTTCATGTAGCCGCCAGTATCTAAGGGTAAAGATTCTTGGGCTGTATCGTATGGGATGCCCTTTCCGATATTCAGCTCTGCTGGTCTATGAAACTGAATATCATGTGCATTACCGTCCAAGAGGAACAAACTCTTGTTGCAAGGCACAGCTCTTCTATTCAGAGCCTCCCGTTTATATTAATCACTATTCCACGTTATTGAAATACAGTTTTAAATGTCCGTGCCAGATCCATACCAGCATCGAAATTTATAATAGTAACTGTGATTTTATTCTCTTACCAGACACATCTCTGATATATCTCCAAAGTTCCCTGTGTCCATGCTCAGACTCCATTTAACTCCCACTACTTAACTGGTTGCTGGAATGTAAGCAACCCCGGTGGTACATAGTTAAGGCACAGTCCAAAATGAAATGTTTGCGGCATTATTGTGCACGTGATAAATGTATTGTTGAGGAATCTTAATTTGCTGGTTATTTGCTGAGGAAAAGCACGTGATGAACACCTGGTAGGAATGTTCACCTGATTTCAGAAAATAAAGCAATGGAATATTGCAGTCAGAATCATGTTATCACACTGAAACCTCTATTGTATGATTATTTCATATCCGGCAGATGCTGTTACAGGCGTCTATCCAAAAGGCCAAATTTGGCTCTGCGAAATCTGAAATATACCCGTGAAGTTCACAGCAGATTTTCGTTTTGCTGAAGTTACTCACAGAATAATTCTGTGGTAATAACGATATGGAAATTTATCCTGTCAGAATTGCGAATCTTGACCGATGGCGTGGGAGAAAGATAATGATAGACAGTGGGGCGACAGAAAAAGATCATGAATTTTCATCCAAAGCGCTGTCAACTGATCATCCTCTCAATATCAGGAGAGTCAGTAATGACATTTCCTCCTTTTTTGCAGCTAATTTGGTGACAATCGTCATTCTCTGCCATGGAAAGTGCGGTCTGTCTAAATGCATCACCCGTTACCTGGTGGCCATGGCAGCGGCTGATCTACTCATCCTCATATTTGAAGTAATTCTATATGAGATTAAAGATGCTTATTTTCCAAATTCATTCTTGAATTATACTCCTATTTGTAGTCTCAATATCACCCTGACTTTTGTCTCAATTGATTGCTCTGTCTGGCTAACTGTAGCATTCACCTTTGATCGATTTGTTGCAATTTGTTGCCAAACGTTGCGAACAAAATATTGCACTGAAAAGACTGCGGCTGTGGTGATAGCAGTGGTGTGCTCCTTGAGCGGTTTACAAAATGTTCCAATCTACTTTGTATATGAACCTCGGGAAATAATTAACAATGTACCATGGTCCTGCACTGTGAAATCAAGCTTCTATACGTCACCCATATGGGCAGCATATCTGTGGTTGGAAACCATTTTAATTCCATTTGCGCCATTTGTTTTCATTTTGCTTCTCAATGCCCTGACCGCCAAACACATTGTAGTTGCCAATAGAGTGAGGAGGGGACTCCGAGGAAATAACAATCGTGAGAATCATAATGACACAGAGATGGAGAACCGAAGAAAATCCATCATTTTACTGCTTGCCATCTCAGGCAACTTTATACTTTTATGGATGGTAATTTTCATATTTTTCTTATGTGTACAATTTATAGATGTTCAATTTTTTGAAACAAATTACAATGACCCTTTCACCATTATGGAACAGTCCGGGTATATGCTTAGTTGTTTGAGTTCATGCACAAATACGTTTATTTATGCCGTGTCCCAGAGTAAATTTAGAGAGGAATTGAAGAATGCGATTAAGCGTCCTCTGGCTCTAATTACTAGTTTAAACAAATAAGTTAACTAACTTCACAGAACGGAAATATAATTATATCCATCCAAACTTAACATCAGTTGGTGAATTACATGTACACGCAGGAATCTCGGAAGGCTATGCGAGCTGCAATCTGTCTCTATATTAGATGTCATGTTGTATGAGGTCAAAGTTGCTAGGGTTAATATTAACGTCTGCCTATAGTATAAGACTGGCGATATCAAATTGGACCAAACACAGCATTTTTTTTCAGAAACTAGTGAAAATCAATTAGAGAAACATATATGTTGCTTTTTGCTAATCCTCCTCACCCCGTCAGAAACCCATTTATTTATCGGTTGGAACCGCTAACTATTGCCTTCAACTGGTGAGTCTTGCAAATTATTCCATGGATGTTTGATCCTTTCAGTGACAAGTCCTGCCTGACCTGATATTTTGCTCCAAGTTGCGAACTTTCAAAATGTATCATGAAATATGAATTGTTCACCACAAAGAATAATTAGGTTGAATAAACTTGCTCATCACCTTCATAGTGTTGGACAATCCAATTGTGTCACTCCATGTCTGCTCTTTACCAGGAAACGTCAAACTCCTCCAAGTTTTCTTTAAACGTAAATTTGTGTTAGTTGCTGGATTAAGACTGCGCACCTGCCATATGAATATGGTCTGACATTTCATCATCCACCTGTCCAATTTAGATTTGAATGTTGACATTGTTTATGCCTCAAACACTAACCCTGCAAGTGAGTCCCACAGCCTTACAACCCATTATGTACAGAACTTCCTGCTGCACTTTGCTCTCAAACTCTTACAGTTAATCTTCGATCGATGACTCCTCATTTTTGGTCCCTGAACTACTGGAAACATACAGCTTATATCTATCCTTTCCCAAACGATCATCATTTTGAACACTTGTATCATATTGCAGTACAATATTGTCCAAGGGAATTTTTCTTTAAGTACATTTTGAATATCTCTGTGTTTCCCATTAAGATATAATTTTAATCAATCCATGCACTAGGACAATCAAAGCATCCCTTTAATGAACTGTTGCAATAATAATTGAATAGGACAGTTTGGTGCCTCATGTTACATCACATTGTGGTCAGTTTACAACTTACGCCATGAAGCTGGAGTTGCTGATAATACCTGCATTGTAGAAATCGTTTGATTTTCATCGCCAATGATTTCAGTGGAGGTAAAACAATTGGGTGGTTTCTACTTCCTTGGGGTCACCATTGACCAGAAACTTAACTGGACCAGCCACATAAATACTTTGGCAACAAAAGCAGGTCAGAAGCTAGATATTCTGAAGCGAGTCTCTCATCTCCTGACTCCCCAAACCTTTCTAACATTTACAAGGCACAAGTAAGGAGTGTGCTGGAATACTCTCCACTTGCCTGGATGAGTACAGCTCCAACAACACTCAAGAAGCTCGACAGCATCCAGGACAAAGCAGCCCGCTTGATTGGCAACTCATCCATCACCTTAAACATTCACTCCTTCCACCACCGGCGTACCATGACTGCAGTGTGTACCATCTACAAGATGCACTGCAGCAACTCGCCAAGGCTTATTCGGTCTCACCTCACAAACCCACGACCTCTTCCACCTAGATGGACAAGGGCAGCTGGCGCATGGGAACAGCACCACCGCCAAGTTCCCCACTAAGTCACTCACCATCCTAACTTAGAAGTATATCACTGATCCTTCATTGTCACTCGGCCAAAATCTTCGAAATCCCTACCTAACAGCACTGTGGGAGTACCTTCACCACACGGACTGCAGTGGTTCAAGAAGGCGGCTCACCACCACCTTCTCAAGGGCAATTAGGGATGGGCAATAAATGCTCGCCCTGCTAGCGATGGCCACATCCCATAAACAAATAAAAAAAACATTGGGCGGCCAATCCACAACATTTATTTTACCTGGCAGTGGCAAGTTTAAAATTTACCTGCAATGTTGCCCATCATTAGCCTTGTCACCACAACTCACAAATAATTTGATTTAGTTGAGCTGAACTATATGCTGAAACTTTTTGATTGGACCGAATGGACAAGGGTGGGTACGTAAATCTAAGGGTGTCACATTGGCCGCCTGTTATACACACCATCTGATATTCTGCTCCATTGACTTTAATAGAACTGAATATCAGGCTTGTCGTATAATGATCCACAAATGTGATTCCAATTGTTTTGTGTCCCCGCCCATGTCTAATTTCACACCAGTAGGCCAGCTATAAGAGCGTTGCATCAGATCCTGTGCACTGAACCCAAGCCAAACAAGCACAGGCACGGCAATAACAGAGAAAGCAAAATGCACGTCAGCTCGGAACTTATTTCACCTCAGACACATGCTAATGGAGCAATTGGCTAAACCTCAAAAATATCCGAGGGGATCGCGGTACACCATTAACCCGTGCCCATTCATTGTGTTGCAGGCAGCTTGATGAAATCCTGCTCGCTACTGCTTAACATAAGTTCGGTGTGCATCCAGCTCACCCACGCTGTTCATTGGATTCACACACCCGCAGGTGGTGCAATATCGCCATTGACGAGCGCTACTTCATGGCAGCGAACTCCTCTAAAATGGGAGCTGCATTGTGATTGGAAGAAGTGGTGGGAGTCTTTGTTGGTAGTTTGCGCATTAGCTGAACATGTTATAGAGCGTGCAGCAAGGTTTTCAGTGACTGCATTTGTCTTGGTGCAACAGGTTGAAATAAGGAGAGATATCCTGTATCAGCATGGATGCAGGAGATACTCCAAATTGATGCGCAGGAGGCAGTGGGAAAAAATAGCGATGGAGGCCAATACCAAGAGTGGAGTTCCAAGAACATGGATGCTGTGCAGGAAGCAGTTTAACCATCTCACACAAGCTGTCAAGGTCAGTGAGTTCATCTTCAAATGGCGTATCCTACTGACTGCAATATTAGCCTCATCCACTGCTGAATTCACTACACCCCCATCACCCACCTACCCAAAATCTCCATCAAGCTGTGCTCATCCCTTCAATTCATATGCTTTACCCCACCCTCACGCATATAGCAAGCCTCGCAACCACAACTCACAGTTCGCACACACTGGAAGCTACACAACCATGACAGTCACACCAACCAAAAGCATTGCTCGACACTCACGGATACACTTCCCCCTTTCTTACATGATGAGGTGATGCCTAATGGAATGCAGCAGAAAAAAGAGCTGGAGGAGGACAAGCGTGCCTACAGATTTTAACCAAATTGGAGGAACAGTGCTTGCCATTATGGGAAGGGAAATCCCTGGCGCCATGGCCACTGACAGGGCTGAAGCTGTTCATGGTGAGGTCATCGGCATATCTAATCTTCCATCTCTCATACCACTTCTCCCTCACCCATCAATCTCTCCTGACTGAGAAGCTGCAGAGGGTATAAGCTTGCACTTCTTACTTTCTCCACTCCAATCTCCAAACCCAAACAATTTCCATTTTTCATTTCAGATACCGAAGAACTTGATCCTGCCCAGTCAATGGAGGAAGAGGAAGAAGAAAGTGAAGATGAACAGACACCATCAATCCATCTTACAGGCGCAGCCAGCAGATCAGATACTGGTTCTGCACATATTTTACAGGCTGGGGTAGAGGAGGGATCTGCACGTGGTGAGACACTGGGAACAAGTTCGCAGGACCCAGGCCTGAGGCTGGGGGTGGTGAGCTGTTTAGCGCGGGTGCCAATGCGTCAAATGGGGCGAAGTCTCAAACTTGTTCTGCTGAACAGGACTTAGACAAGGACTTCAATGGACCAGGCTGCAAATGAAGGTTGATGGTTGCATGCGCCCAAATTCTAAGTGCACTGGAAAGTCTACCAGCAATCCTGCGCTCAAAGTCCAGAAGCATGGAGGAGTCCCGCATGAACGTGCCCAGGGTTTGCGTGGGGCACGGAACCCATTGTTTCCAATATAACAGGAGGCAGCAGAATGGGTGGTCACCTCCAGGAGCGCACCTGTGGAACCCACCATGTTGCTGCATCTGATGGCCAATTGCACAGCTTCTATTGCAGCAGAAGTGGCTTCCATTAATCGTCTGACTTTTGCAGTGGAAGCTCAGAATGGTGCCCTCATGCATATGGATACCACTGTGGAAAGGGTGCTTCCAGGGCTTCACAGGAGTCCATCAGTCTGTCCTCCGGCAGATTACCAGGAATCCTGAGAGGCCGCCCTGGCTCAGTGGCATTGTCTCCATTGAGCATGAACCTGCTTTCCTCTCTAAGGATGACAGCATTCCTGCCCCCACCCCGCCACTCCACCTGTGCCATTACTATTGCTTGTCAAAAAGCCAACCCATCTGCTTCCGCCCATGCTGAGTTGATGCAGTCTGAAGCCAGCTCATCTAGGCCCAGACCTGCTAGAATTTGCCCACCAAGTGCACCTGCAGTCTCCTCAACTGAAGGTCAGCAGCGTTCCAACCCCCATGTGGCAGGCACTGGGGAAGCAGTGTGTCAGATTACTAGGGGAGCTAAAGGATCACGGGACAGCAGGCACTATGGGAATGCACAGGGATGATTGTTTTATTGATGTATGATTATATTTATACATTTTCGATTTGGTTTGATATATGCATTTTCTAGTGTTTTTTATTTATTTGTTGTCAGAAAGAGGACGATGTGATGGTCAATGATAGAGGACATGTAAGGAGCCTAGGACTATTGGTGAATGCAGAGGTCTGGTTGAACTTCCTGGTATCGCTCATCAATTATTTCATCAAATAGTGCCCGGGCAGAGAGGGGCTGTCTTCGTTGTAGACTCCCTTCCTTTTCTTGATACTGCACTTCCTCCTCCTCCTCCACATATTTCTCCTCCACCACTTCCTTCTCCTCCTCCTCCACTTCACCCTCCTCCACTTCCTCCTCCTCCTCCTGTTCATGTTCAAGCTGCTCAGCTTCTCACCTGAGAGGTGATAACACGGCTGTTCCCTCATTAATGCCAGGTTGTGCAGCTTGCAGCACACTACCACAAATCTGGATACCAGCTCAGTTGTGTACTACAGGGCTCCTCCAGAGTGTTCCAGATAGCGGAATCGCTGCTTGAGGATGCAGATGCCGTGCTCGGTAATGTTCCTTGTGGCAGCATGGCTCTTATTTATAGGCTTGCTGTGTATATGTATGTAGGTTCTGGACTGGATTCGTGAGCCACCTTATCAGTGGATAACCCTCTATCACCCAGTGTCCAGTCTTTGACTTGCCATGATAGGTCAAAAACAGCTGGCACAGAGGACTACTGCAGAATGAAGGAATCATGACTTCTGCCAGGATAACAGGCATTCACTTGCAGGAAGCGTGACCTGTGGTCGCACAACAGATGCTCATTAAGGGAGTGGAATCCCTTTCAGTTCCTGAAAATGGCCGCGTTGACATGAGGCGCACACGTGGCATTGTGTGTGCATTCAATGGCACCTTACAACAGGGGGTAGCCTTCATTAAGTGTAAACCCTCCTTCTCTCCCTGCCTGCTTGTCTGTGGCAAGAGGGAATGAGATGATGCTGGCTCTCTTTGGATAGAGAACCTCACTGACCTCCCTTATGCTGCAGGGTACAGCAAACTACGAGAGGTTGTTTATATCACCAGCAGCAGCCTACAAAGAGCAAGTTGCATAACAAATAAGAATCGCAGTCACCTTGACAGCCACAGGCAATGCAGACCTTGCCCTGCAAACCCCTTAAGCAAGGTGTCGCCCAGCACATGTCTTACCGGAACACTGCGTGCGCATCTCGGATGCCATTTTAGGGAGTTAAGTGTCTGCATAGCACCGGAAAACCGGCGCTGCAGAGCCGAATTCCTCCCCTATTGTAGACTGTTTCAGAGAGCTCAGAAATATTTGTCAATCTAAAGTCTGCAATTGAATGCTTTTCTTGATGGACAACAGCATGAAAATCCCGGATATTTGTTTCTTAATTCCAGTTGTCAATGAAGACTAATGTGTTATTGAATGCAGACATTTTGCCCCACAGCTTCCTGGCCGCCATACTAGGTTTTGCACGAACCATAAACTGACCGACCGTCATCTTGTCTGTAAGTATCTGAATTGAATAATTCAGGTTCCGCGGGAGTTACCCAACAATAACCTATTCAACGATACTCATTTGGGGTTCCACCAGAACCATTCGATTCCAGACGTCATTACAGCCTTCGTACGAATATGGAAAAAGAGCTGAATTACAGAGGTGAGGCGAGAGTGACAGCCATTGAAATCAAGATATCATTTGACCGAGTATGGCACCAACAATCCCCAGTAAAATGTTAAATCAATGGCAACCAGAGGGAAACTGTCCACCAGCTGGAATCATACCCAGAACAATGGAAGATGGCTGTGGTTGTTGGAGGTCAATCATCTCAACCCTATGACATCCCTGCAGGGGCTCCTCAGGGCAGTGTCCTAGGCCCAACCATATTCAACTGCTTCATCAATGACATTGCCTCCAACATAAGGTAATAAGCGGTGTTGTTCACTTCAGATTGCACAGTGTACAATTCCATTGCAATTCCTCTGAAAAGGATGCAGTCCGTGCCCACATGCAGCAAGACCTGGACAACATCCAGATTTTGGCTGATAAGTGGCAAATAATATATGCGTTTCACAATGGCAGGCAAAGACCATCTCCAACAAGATGGAGTCTAACCACCTCATTCAAGGGCATTAACATCGTCGAATCCCCCACCTTCAAAATCTTGAGGTTTACCAGTGACCAGATACTTAACTGGACCAGCCACAATAATACTGTGATGATAGGAGTAGGTCAGAGAATAGGACACACCTCCTGGCTCGTCAGAGACTTTCCAACACCTACAAGGCACACGTCAGGATTGTGATGGAATACTCTCCACTTGCCTGGCTGAGTGCAGCTCCAACAACACTCAAGAAGCTCGATACCATCCAGAAGAAAACAATTCACTTGATCGGCACACCATTCACCACCTTGAAGATTCACTGTGTCCACCAATGGAGCAAAGTGGCTGCAGACTGTATCATCTGCAAGATACTCTGCAGAAACTCGCAATTGTTTCTTAAGCTGTACCTCCCAAACCCGTGATCTCTACCATTTAGATGGACATGTGCAGCAGGTGCAAGGGTCCACCATAATTTACAAGTTCCCTTCATAGTCAAACAGCATCCTGACTTGGAAATGTATCGCTGTTGTTTCATCGTTGCTGGTTCAAAATTCTGGAACTCCCCACCTAATAGTACTGTGGGAGTAAACTTCACCACATGGATTGCAGCCGTCCAAGATGGAGGCTCACCACCACCATTTTCAACAGGTTTTTCATCATCACTGCTACAGATGTCTGGCACTCACTTAGAAATACAGCCAACTGAATTCATTCTTAGTTGCCAGTCTTAGCTATAGAAAATTAAACATCATAACGCTTAAAAAGTGCCTATTATATCAACATCTTGAAAGATGAGCCTCTGAACCCGCACCAGCATGCACCAAAATATCAGCCAGGAGAAAGTCACCCAGATCATGTCTCCCTACCTAATCCAGTGGTGATCCAATACTGCTTTCGATGACGTATCTACTCTGTAAGGGAAAGCAATGAAATGTGATTCTATTCACCAATTAATAACAGCTCAACATTTTACTTAAAATAACATAAGAACTTACGAACATACGAATTAAAAGCAGGATTATACCACTTGGCCATTCGAGCCTGCTCCACCATTCAATATGATAATGGCTGATCTGATTATTCCTCATTCCCGCCTACCCCCGATAACTTTTCACTCCCTTTCTTTCCAAGAATCTATCTACCTTTGCCTTAAAAATATTCAAAGTTTCTTCGTCCACCGCCCTCTGAGGAAGAGAGATCCAAAGACTCACGACCCTCTGTAAGGAAAACTTTCTCCTCATCTCTGTCTTAATTGAGCGACCCCTTATTTTTTAACAGTGTCCCCTAGTTAAAGATTCTCCCACAAGAGGAATCATCCTTTCCACATACACCTTGTCCAGACCCCTTAAGATCTTATATGTTTCAGTCAAGTCACCTCTTATTCTTCTAAACTCCAGCGGATGCAAGCCTAGTCTGTTCAACCTTTCCTCATAAGACAACCCGCCCTTTACAGGTATCAGTCTAGTAAACCTTCTCTGAACTGCTTCAAAAACATTTACATCCTTCCTTAAATAAGGAGACCAATACTATACACAATACTCCAGATGTGTTCACACCAGTGCCCTGTATTACTGAAGCATAACCTCCCTACTTTTTTATTCAATTCCCCTCGCAACAAACGATAACATTCTATTAGCTTACCTAATTACTTGCTGTACCTGCATAGTAACCTTTTGCGATTCATGCACTAGGACACCCAGATCCCTCTGCATCTCAGAGCTCTGCAATCTCTAACCATTTAGATAATATGCTTCTTTTTTATTCTTCCTGCCATAAGTGAAAACTTCACATTTTCCCACATTATACGCCATTTGCCTGATCTTTGCCCACTCACTTAACCTATCTAAATCACACCGTAGTCTCCTTATGACCTCTTCACAACTTACATTCCTACCTATCATTGTGTCATCAGCAAATTTAGCAACCAAAGCTTCGGCCCCTTCATCCAAGTCATTTATATAAATTGTAAAAAGTTGAGGCCCCAGCACTGATCCGTCTGGCACACCACTCGTTACATCTTGCCAACCTGGAAAGGACCCATTTAGGCCTACTCTCTGTTTCCGGTTAGCTAGTAACCTTCTATCCATGCCAATATGTTACCCCCTAAACTATGAGGTTTTATTTTCCGCAATAACCTTTGATGTGGCACCTTATCAAATGTCTTCTGGAAATCTAAGTACAGTACATCCACTGGTTCCCCTTTATCCACAGCACATGTTACTTCCTCAAAGAACTCCAATAAATTGGTTAAACATAATTTCCCTTCGACAAAACCATGTTGACTCTGCCTGATTACTTTGAACTTTTCTAAGTGCCCTGCTATAACATATTTTATAATAGCTTCCTAACTTCTTTCCTGTGACAGGTGTTAAGCCAACTGGCCTGTAGTTTCCTGCTTTCTTTCTCCCTCCCTTTTTGAATAAAGGAATTACTTTTGCTATTTTGCAATCTAAGGGAACCTTCCCTGAATCTAGGGAATTTTGGAAAATTAAAAGCAAATACCGCCCTCAGACACTTAATATCTCTTAAAATAACAATTCAATAAGTTGTGTAGATATCTTTCTGAGAGGGAAGATTCTACAGACATTTGTAATGAAGACAAATCCCAAGAAGAGAGGCACCTGCCTCAGGAAATATCAATGCTCAAAATCAACACGTGGAACATAGGGGGTAGGGATATTATACAACTGTTTATAGAGCCGTGTCTGGAAACGTCAGTAAACATAAGAAGGAGGATGACACGACTTTCTCAGTATATTGAGAAACACAACATCACAATGAACCTGGCAAAAGTAAAATTCCTGTAAGACACAAAAGGTAATCAGTTGACCCAATAAGCTCGGACCATCAGAGTCCCACAAATTGGCTCTTCATTGAAGTGGCACCATGGAAGATTTTACTTCAATCTGAGAGGGCAGAAAGGGGCCACGTTTCAATGTCTTCATGCTAACAACTTCAGCATGGTGCTGTGGCACTTCTACCGCTTTCATTAGGTGTCCTACTTCCGCATTTCTCACCAACATGTTTCATAGTTTAATAAATTTGCAGTTTTCCCGCTTTCAAATTAACTTCAGAATCTACTCCATGTTCTCTCCACTGGTGGGACTGTCACACTTTAGGGCCATAAGCCGCTGTCTTTGTGTACAATCGGTTGCATTTATTATATCAAATGAAACTAGAATTGTCGTTTTGTGACCTTGTGAGTTGCACAGTTTGATCTCATTGGGTGTCAACTTATTAGCTGGTATGTTGAAATACCTGTCTGTCGAATCATGCCCTTCTTTGGCTCCCAGGCATTGATCTAGGGATCACTTGATCAGCTCCCTTAGGCATATAACTCAGGAGTTGATATCTCTGGTTTTGGTTTGGCCCAAACCTTACACAACGATTTTGGAAATGAACACTAGAGATCAAGTGGTGCGCCCAACAAATTCATCTGATTATATTAAAAGCGATAAGTAACAGTCGCCAGATGAATTCACAGGCTAAATCTAACGATCAGAGTTTAATCACAGTCTGTACAATACATCGACTGGGTAACTCACAAGAAGGTGCCGTGTAATGTCTTTCAATATCAGCAGTTAATTACTCAGAAGTTGGCAATCTACCCTCCCGTGAGAGAATTTCTTATATAGTTTTATAAGTCACGACGATTTTGGAATGAAAAAACTCTTACCATGACTTTCCCCAGGCTGGATAATGAAAATTTCTAGTCAACCCACAGATGTCAGATTTCCAGTCAGATTTAAAGGCAATATAAAACTTAGAATGTGGCACTGGTAATGTCGTCGGTTACAGACAGTATCCTGAGGTCAAAAAAGGGAGGTGGACAAAACTTACAGCTTGTGAGACAATGTTATAATGTCTATATATACTTGCATCTTTCACTAATATTTGCCTTATTTGTACCACAATCGGAAATATTAAATCATTTACCTCTATCAGTTGTCAATCCATATGCACTGGCCTTAAAACCTGGCTGTTTTCTTCACTAATCATCTATTATTTTCTTCGTTTATTTTCATACAAAGGAACGGAGAAAAGCAAATAAACCCCATGCAGGTTCGAAGTTTCCTTTTGCACAGCCTGACGGGTCTGCAGAGTTAATGTCACCATTGCCATGGGAGCAATGGAATTCCCGTAATGGTACACCTCTGTCAATCTAATTTGAAATAAAATTTTCCCTGCTTATTTATAATTAAGAATCATAACACCAACATAAATCTTACTTTGTTACAGAGTGACGGCAAAAAATTCCCGGCCAACTATCAAAACACGCTCAGTTTGTGAGAGGTCAATAATATCAATTCGGAGTTAGAATCTGAGATCATTGATATGGATAGGAAATCTGTTCGGCAATACGAGGCAGAGAGCAGTGATAATGGGTATATACTCAGATTGGCAGAATGTGACTACTGGTGGGCCCAGGGAACTGCTCTGGGGCATCAGCTTTTCGCTCCAAATATGGTGAATTAGATGAAGGGATATAGGCCTAGAAATTCAGTTCCGTGTGCCAGCCGTTAGTGCCTTAAGAGGAGTAGGCTCGAGCGCTAGGCACTTAGCGGCCGGGCGCAGCGCGATCTGCGCCTACGCCCAAATTCAGTAGACATTTAGCGCTGGCACAAAGTGTTTGCACGCGCTCAGCTGCACGCGCAGCTTATGACGTCATTTCGTCGTGTAACGCCCCTTGTGCACCCTAAACCGGAACTTCAGTCATGCCCGCCCAATGTGGGTGTGGCGGTGCTAAGAACTGTGAAGTGGAACGCAGCAGAGGCCCTGCGGGCCTCGGGGAGTGCTACTTAAAGGGCACTTACAATGAAATATAAAGGCCAGCCATTTTGCTGCAATGACTTTTGTGCAACGGATTTCTGGACAGAGACCAAGGAAGAGACCTTACTGATTTGGCCCAACATAGGAGAGGTATTTTTGGCTTCTGGCCAGAGCTTGGAAATTTGCCTCATTGTGATTTCATTGTTTGCCAGTATATTATGGGGGCTGCATGGGGTGCCAACCCTCAGTTCCAGCATTATGTGCGAAGGGCTCGCAGACGCTGTGTCAGAGGGGCAGCCATGCCTAGACGCAGAGGGGGCATCAGGCGTCGGCAACGTAGGCCTTACCCACTCAGGGAATACCACCAGCAGGTGTCCTATCCCACCATGACTGCCGCGCAGTGTGTTAAGAGGCTGCGCTTCAGAAGGGAGGTGGTTGCAGAGATCTGCCAGCTGCTTCACAGAGATCTGCGTCCACAGCTGATGTGCAGGACGTCTCTGTCGGTGGAAGTGAAGGTCACGGTGGCTCTGAACTTTTATGCAAGCGGCTCCTTCCAAGCCGCTGCTGGGGACATAGCTAACATATCCCAGTTCGCCGTGCATCGCTGCATCCGGCAGGTCACCGATGCCCTTTTCACAAAGAGACACCAATTCGTCTCCTTCCCCATGACCCTGGAGAGGCAGGAGCAGCGTGCAGTCGGATATGCAAGGATCGCAGACTTCCCCATGGTGCAGGGCGCCATTGACTGCATGCATGTGGCTTTGCGGGCACCTATCGACAATGCCGAGGATTACCGCAACCGGAAGGGCTACGATTCCCTCAATGTACAGCTGGTGTGTGACAACAGGCAGCGCATCCTAGCTGTCAATGCCCGCTTTCCAGGCAGCAGCCACGATGCATTTATCCTGCGCCAGACTACTGTGGCTGACATGTTCCAGGCACAGCCTCCCCCAAGAGGATGGCTTATCGGGGACAAAGGCTATCCTTTGTGTACATGGCTCATGAACCCGCTCCATGCGCCCAGGACCCCTGCTGAGGAGGCATACAATGAAAGCCATCACGCCACAAGGAACATCATAGAGCAAACGATTGGCGTCCTCAAGCAATGGTTCCGCTGCCTGGATCGCTCCGGCGGATCTCTGCAGTATTCGCCGGATAGACTCTCCCAGTTCGTCGTCGTTTGCTGCATGCTGCACAACCTGGCTATCCGCAGGACTCAGGCACTGCCACCTCACATTGGACAACCACCTCAGGAGGAGGAGCAGGAGGAACATGAGGAGGAGGAGGAGGAGGAGGAGCAGTACCAGCCCAGGAGGGAGCCACAAGGCCCAAGGGCCGTCTGTCGGCGGCTTGTTGAACGACACTTCTAGGCCCCCTGTCAGGGAATGGCTTGTGGCAATGAAGGGACATGAATGCAGCCGCTCCGCAAGCCCTCAGCCGATTAACGCAACAACCACTTCAAACATCAAACATGGACAAGCTGAATAAAGAATAAGCTTTATTGAACAAACTCAGGGCCCTTCCCACATGAAACCCAAAAACAGACAACACCCCCATAAAACAGTCAAACACATGACTCACTCCCACAACCTGGGGAGGAATAACAAAACTTTTCCATCCAAATGGCCTTCATCCTCGGCCTTACCAAAACAACCACCCCCATAGACAACACAACCACCCCCATATAAAAAAACATTTGGCAACACCCTCTTCTTTGTGTGCCGAGAGGGCGAGTCCTTGTCCAGCCTTTTCCGGCCCCTGGCCGACCTGTTGCTCCGCCTCAACCTGGGACCTGTGGGTGCTGCAAGGCTGGGGGAAGGCTCCTGAGGGGCACATGGCGTGAAGGCAGATGCCCTTGGGGTTCGGCCTAGACGAGATCTGGCCCACGAGGGGCTGGCTGCTGACTGCTGCAGCTGTGTCTGGGCAGCATTAGTCTCTCCAGCAGCTCGTGGCAGCTTCACTGGGGGAGTGGCAGTGGCGGCTGCAGCAATGGGGGCAAGCTGGCTGATGCCAGGCGCTCGCTGCTCGTCTGAGACACTGGCACTCGGCCGGGCTGTCACTGCAGCAAGCGCAGCAATCTGCTGAAGGCCAGACCGCTGTGCTGCTGCAGCGCGGCGGGTGCACTGGCGATGCCTGGCTGACACAGCGAGTGTGGCAGCAGTGAGTGCCCGTATTGCCCTGGTCTGTGCCCTCATCAGACCAGCCAGTGGCTGCACGGCACCACTGATCAACTGGCCACTCGCGTCCTGTGCTGCCCTGAATTCGGCCCGACTCGCGTCCTGTGCTGCCGCGAATTGCTCGAAACCCCTGGCCTGCGTTGCCCCGAGTTGCTCGAAACCCCTGGCCTGTGAGGCCCCGAAATCGGACACACTATGAGCCAGGGACTCGATGGCCTCAGGCAACCATGCCACAACCCCCATGAACTCGGTGTGCCGGCGATCCGAGTCCACGGACATTTGATCGAGGAGGCGCACCTCCTGGGCGAGGACCATCTCCGGACTGCAGGCCAGACTCTCCCTCTGGGGAGAAGGCCGCCGAGCTGCCCGACCCTTCCCGCATGGCTGGACGCCACTGGGCCCAGCAACTACACTCCCCTGCAACACTTCCCCCCTCTGGGGAGAAGGCCGCTGAGCTGCCCGACCCTTCCCGCGTGGCTGGACGCCACTGGGCACAGGAGCTACACCCCCCTCCGACACTTCCCCCTGTCTCGCCTCCAGGGAAGACGTGTCCCCTCCATTGCCATCCCCTGGTGCGGATGAGTGTTCCCCCGATGGGCCACCTTCCTCTTGCTCCTCCTCGTCCTCCTCTTCTGAGGGACTGTCACTGGCAGCTTCAGGGACCTCCTCCTCACCAGCTGAAAGCAGGAAGGCACAAGAGTAGCTTTAGAGTGAGGACAGAGCATCAGCGAGGGAGGCATGAGTGGTGGCATTCAGTGCATTGGTCGGACAGTGGCAAAGGATGTAGATCTGAAGTGCAAGGGGAACGAGAGAGGTCCAAAAGGTGATGTCCTTACCATTGGGGCCCAGCACAGGGTCGGCATCTCCACATGCAACGGGGCCAATCAGCCGGCCACCCATGAGTCGACCCACGCGCTCCTCCAGGTCACTGAGCTGCTGGAACTGGGGACGGCCTCCCCCAGTGTCAGTCCGGCTCCTCAGATTCTGGGCCAGCTTGGCCTGCAAGAGAAAGGACGGCCTCTAAGTACAGTGTGGTGCCCTGTTGTTGTGTGCACTGCCTCCCATGGTCGAATAGCTTGGCCAGTGTGGTGCCCTGTTGTTGTATGAACTGCCTCCCATGGTCGAATAGCTTGGCCAGTGTGGTGCCCTGTTGCTGTAGGCACTGCATCCCATGGTCGAATAGCTTGGCCAGTGTGTCAAGTGCAGCAAGTGCAATTGATGTTCATGCCAGTGCCATAGCTGCTGGATGAGGGCTGGCCATTAGGGCTTTGAGGTCCCTTTGCCCATAATATGAGGTGCACATGCAAGGATGAGGAGGACACTGGAAAGGGTACTCACCCTGACAATCCGAGTGAGGTTGTTAAACGTTTTCCGGCATTGGACACCAGTCCTGGGCACATCGCAGGTGGCTGTGACCCTCTGGGCGACATCCCTCCAGGCTTTCCTGTAAACCCTGGTGGCAGGCATCTTGCCACTATCCGGGAACAAGACATGGCGTCTCCTCTCCAAAGCCCTAACCAGCACCTTTAAATTATGGGCAGAGAAGCGCTGCGCTCGCTCACGGGCCCTCTGCATCCTTCCTGGTGCTATTTCTCTCCAGCAGCAGTGTTTAGGCCTAGCTGGAGGGCTGCAGTATCCAGGGCGTGGCAGTAGACCAAGTCGACCCTTCCCCCTTTAAGAGCTGGCCGGTGCCAGGGTGTCTGCTGTCAATCAAGAAATGACCGCACTTGCGCTGCGCCCGGCCTCGGCGGTATCACTCTGCACCGCCAGCTTAGCACCTAAAGGTAGCCGGGCGCAAACTTTAGCGGCCGCCCGACTTTACCACCCCAAAAGTGGCTATACTGAATTTCTAGGCCATAGAGCCATATATCCAAGTTTGCTGGCGACAGCAAGGTGGGACAGTTAAAAGTGTAGATGGGACAGACGGTTGCAATGGGTAATTCATAAATTAATTGAGTGAGCAAAGCTGTGGCAGATGGAGTTCAACCAGGGGACGAATGAGGTCATCCACATTGGACCACAGAAAGATAGGCCAGAATATTTTCCAAATGGTAAGGAGATAGGAACTGAGGAGGAGCAGAGAGATTTAGAGGTTCAAGTACAGAAATTACTAAGAAAAAAATGGTTGTCAGCTGGAAAAACATAATCAAAATGGATCTTGGCTCAGAAGATCAGCAAGTAGAATCAGAACGGGTGGAGATAAGAAATAGCAAGGGGCAGAAAAAAGAGGTAGCTGTAACATTGGACAGAGTTTTAATCAAGAAATAATAAGAGCGTGTAACAAAGTTAATTCAATAACCATGGGGGACTTTAATCAGCATTTGGATTGGGCAAATCAAATTATCAAGGGTAGTCTGGAGGACGAGTTCATGGAATGTATTCGAGACACATTCCGAGAACAATACAGCATGGAACCAACCAGGAAACAGGTTATTTTACATCTAGGTTTGTTTGATAAGATGTTGCTAATTAATAAACATATAGTAAAGGATCCTCTCGGAAAGAGTAATCATAATATGATAGAATTTCACATTGAGTTTGAAAGTGACATTCTTAAGTTTGACACTAGAGCCTTAAACTTAAACAAAGCCAAATGCGTAGGTTTGAGAGGCGAGTTGGGTAAGGTAGATTGGGAAATTAGATTAAATGCTATGACATTAGATAAGCTGTGGCAATCATTTAAAGAAATATTCCAAAATTCTCAACGAATATACGTTCGATTGAGAAATAAAATCTCCATGGGAAAAGTGACCTATCCTTGGGTATCTAAAGAAGTTGAGGATAGTATTCCATTAAAAGAAGAGGCTTATACTGTTGCAAAGGATAGTAGTAAGCTTAAGTATGGGAGATCACTGGAAACCAGAAAAGGATGACAAAAATGCGCGAAATGGGAAAAAAGGGAATATGGGAGTAAATTATCAAGAAAATGTTTACAGATTGTAAGAGCTTCAAGAAGTATGTAAAAAGAAAGAAAGTAACAGAAGTAAGCGTTGGCCTCTTAGAGGCTGAGACAGGAGAAATTATATTGGTAAAAAGGAAATGGCAGAAGACAGTAGAAGACACAGAAGGTATTGCCAAAATTGTGGGGAACCATGGGGTTAATCAGAGCGAGGAAATTGAAGTAATTAATACCAGTGGAGAAATTAATAGGATTAAAAGCTGACAAATCCACTGGACATGATGGCCTACACCCTAAGGTTCGAAAAGATGTGGCTGCAGAGATAGTGTATGCATTGATTGTGATCTTCCAAAAATCTCTAGGTTTAGGAAATGTCCCAGTGGATTGGAAGATAGCAAATGTAAAGGAAAGGAGGGAGAGCGAAACATGGAACTGCAGGCCATTTAACCTGACACCAGTCGTCGGGAAAATACTGGAATCCATTGTTGATGAAGTGGTATCAGGGCACTTAGAATATCATAATATGATTAGGCAGAGTCAACATGGTTTTATGAAGGGGTATCGTGTTTGACCAATTTATTAGAGTTTTTTGAGGACGTAACTAGCAGGGTAGTTAATGGGGAATCAGTGGATGTAGTATATTTGGATTTCCAAATGGCTTTCGATAAGGTGCCACATGAAATGTTGTTAAGCAAGATAAGGGCACATCAGGTTGGGGGTAAGGTATTAACATGGAAAAGGATTGCTTTACAGACAGAAAACAGAGAGTACGATTAAACAGGTCATTTTCATATTGGCAAGCTGTAACCAATGGCGTACCACTAGGATCAGTGCTTAGGCCTCAGCTATTTATAATCTGTTTTAATGACTTAGACAAAGGGAACGGGTGCAATGTATTCACATTTTCTGACAATGCAAAGCTTGGTAAAAAAAAATAAGTTGTGACTGGGACACAAAGAACCTTCAAAGGGATAGAGCCAGGTTAAGTGAGTGGGCAATAAGGTGGCAGATGAAGTATAGAGTGGGGAAATGTGAGGTTGTTCACTTTGGTAGGGAGAATAGAAAAACAGAATAATTTTTAATGGTGAGAACTATTAAATGTTGGTGTTCAGAGAGATTTGGGTGTCCTAGTACAAGAAACACAATGAGTTAACATGCAGGTACAGCAAGCAATTGGGGAGGCAAATTACATGTTGGCCTTTCTTGCTTGAGGTATGTCGTGCAAGATTAAGGAAGTCATGCTGACATTGTACAGGGCTCTGGTGAGACCAAACCTGTAGTACTGTGCACAGCTTTGATCTCCTTATTTAAGGAAGGAAATACTTGCCTTAGAGGCGGTGCAATGAAGTGTCACTAGATTGATCTCTGGGATTATAGGTTTGTCATTTGAGGAGAGATTAAGCAGATTGCGCCTATACTTTCTGGCGATTAGAAGAATAAGTGGTGATCTCATTTAAATATATAAGATTTTTATGGGGGAAATTGACTGGTTAGATGCTGAGAGTTTGGTGCCCCTGGCAGGAGAGACTAGAGCTAGGGGGCATAACCTCAAGAAAAGGGGCCGGTTTTAAGACTGCGATGAGGAGCAACATTTTCACTCAGAGGTTTGTGAATCTTTGGAATTCTCTGCCCCAAAGTGCTGTGGGTGCTCATTTGTTGAGTATATTCAATGCTGAGATAGATAGTTTTTGGGACTCCAGAGGAATTAGGGGATATGGGGATAGGGCAGCAAAGGGGAGTTGAGGTCGAAAATCAGCCATGATCTTACTAATTGCGGAGCAGGCTCACGGGGCCACATGGTCTACTCCTGCTCCTAATTCTTATGTTATTATGTTGTTAAAAGGTCTAATGGAATGTTGGCCTTTATCTTAACGGGGCGAGAATACAAAACGGGGCAAGTGTCATTACAGTTGTAAAAAAATCTGGCCAATCCCCATTTAAGGACTGCGTTCACTTCTGAGCACCCCACCTGAGAAAACATATATTGCCTTGGAGTGGGTGCAGTGCAGATTCACCAGCATAATGCCGGGGCTAAAATTGTTAAATTATGAGGACACTATGCACATACATGGCTTGTACCTCCTTGTGAATATGGGATTAAGGGGGATCTATCTGAGGAGTTTAAGATAAATAACGGAAGTGAGTGATTAGAGAGAGAGAAACGATTTCCTCTGGTGGGGCAGAACCTTAAAATTGGAGCTCTACCATTGAGGGGTGATTTCCGGAAACACTTCTTCCCACAAACGGTGGAGGAAATCGGAAACTCTCTCCTCCAAAAAGCTGTTGAGTTTAGATCAATTCAAATATCAAGACTGAGATTAATAAACCGTTTCCCGCTTTAAATTCCTTTTCGACAGCCGGCATAAAGTCTCTTTTTCACCATCCATTTCCTTATCTTGAACGGCAATAAAGCCCACATCGATTCCAAACGGCTATTGAGATCCTTATCCACATTCATCTTTCTCACAATCGGTAAATATAAGACTAGTTCCTGTCTCCTTCACCTCCTCACTGTTAATGCTGAAATCCAACATCTCAGCATATCTGAGGGGCTGCTCAGCTGTATACAACTGACTATCTCACTTCCTGTGTGTATCTGTGAACATTCTTAGATCTCAAGTGCGCCACGGAGCCTCCTTATATCTATATTATGTAGAGTATAACTTTAAAAAGGAAACAAATATTGTATCGAAAAGCTGGACGCTATTAATCTGCCACAAATATGTGCATTTATTTCAGCAAATGTCTTCCCTGTTCCTATATACGAATATCCTCAGCTTCAGGAGTCTGTACCATTAATTTAGGAGTGCAGCTTTCAAAATGTTTCATTGCTAAAATTTTTCCTACGTGAAATGTTATTGCCAAATATCCCACTCTGTGATCAGTAGCAATAAATATGGCTCGGCTGAACATGTTTGATCTAATGCCTCTTACTAAAGCCAATCATGGTGCAATGCTCGTGTGCCACTCGAGGCTTCGCTCAGTTATAAATAAGACCTTATATTGAAAGCAGAAGATCTGTGTCTCCAAAACGCTAACAGACTGCATCGCTTCTCTCCGAACATGGGACAGCTGATGATCATACAGATAGAAAGCATTTACTCCCCTATTCTTGCAATAGTTTGCTTCCAATCTGTTAATATTCGTTTCTAAAAGTGTCTCACTGTTTCACTGTTCCTGCTGGCGGTGTATTGATAGTATTTGTTTGCTTTGATGTGATTGATGTGCAGACTCTGATTACCAGAAACAAACAAATATTTATTAGAAAACTCAAAGTTTCCAACACATTCTAAATGTATTAATCTGACGGGCAGGACAATTTCAGCTGAAATATTAAATGAAGCAGTTTAGTTGGGATTGCATCTCCTTTGTAGAGATTGTTTTAATTTTCAGAAGCGAAATGCAGTAGATTATGCAAACCTCAGCAGGCGAGGTAACACATGCGGAGAGAGAAACAGAGTTAACGTTTCAGGTCGTTGGCCAGCTCTGATGAAAAACCATCGACTTAAAATTGTAACTAGTTGCTCTCGCCGCATATGCTGTCTGGCTTGTTGCAAATTTACAGCATCTTCTATTTTTATATGTAATTTTCAATCCGAGTCAAATACCAGCATCGCACTTGGGTTCTGTTTGGTTTATATTGTTGAAAATTTAAGACATCCATCAAAGTATATTGCCCAGTAACGTTCTTGGAATGTGCCCACAGCAGCGATTGTTTGTCACTGTTACCAGATATCCGTAAACCATGGGTGCATTTGCCGCTGTGTTTTGGTGAAAGGCAAGATCTCAAAAAGCCGCAACTACCCGGAAAGTTCACACTCACAGGGCAATCCTGAAGGCTGCGATTGTGAAACTGAGCGATATTGGATGCTGCATTAAATTGAAGTGCGCTAATGGTGTGAGCCAGCTCACGAAAGGCCAACACGCTGCTTGAACCCCAAAGTCAAGGTGCGGCAGAGTTTGTAATGATCGCACAGGCAGCTATGGGGGAGATACTGGCCCAGAAATTCGGGTCTCCACGGGTGAGTATGCACGGGGTACTCACCCGTAAGCCCAATGGAAGTGCCGGTTTCCTGCATGCACTGCGCATGCGCGAGAAACTGGCACTTCCGTTCCCCTGAAAGAAGGGGTACAGATGTCGAATGCGTGCGCATCGAACTTACGTCTTTTTGCAGGTTTTCTCGGGAGGGTAAATCTCCAGTAGTTAGACATGTAAAAAGCAGTCGCAAGGCCTGCTTTTTACAAGGTAAGTGGTGAATTAATTAATATTGAAACATTTTTTCCGCAGGTTTATAACTTTTAAATACTTTAAAGAAAGGTAAATTTATTTTTAGCGCCGTTAGAAAATGTAATTAATGGCCCAAAAATTAGGGTCAGGGGCTTGCCGCGCGTGTAAGCCCCCGATGTGCACTTACCTAGCGTGCCGGCCGCTGTGCTCTCAGCGAGTGTGGAATTCCGCTTTCTTCAGGAGCAGTCCCGGGCTTCGTCTGACATCATGCCGCCCAGGAGTGCAGCCTACGCGAAGCATCCAGCGTGGGGTGTAAGGGAGACACGCCCTGTGAGGTTGCATTAGCATAAGACAAGCCCCCAATCTTTCTCACAAGCAACAAAGCCTTGTTAGTATCAAAAGCAGCATGGTGAGTACGTTCTTTGTATTTTTCTGAATCTTTTGGTAACTTTTATAAAGTTTTAAATACTTTTAAAGGAATTGGAAGAATGTTAAATAGTTTTAAAGAGATTTGAAGCCATTTAAAGAGTTTTAAAAGCCCTGAAATCATTTTTTTCATTCATTTTGTTTAATTACCAAAGTGAAATGGCTGGAATGAGCACAATGCACGTCATTAAAAGAACTCTGAATTTCACTGATGATGACCTCAGCAACCTCCTCAGGACTCCAGTCACGGGGAGGGAAAAGGCACAGAAAACGTAAGGGTTTCACCTTTTGCGCAATGCACCTGCTTGGAATCTTAGTCACAGATGCGAGGGGGCAAATCATTCAATTGTTTACATTTTCATTTTATTGACATGTTAAATGTTGTCTTTGTTTTTTCATTGAAAAGTGTATTTCTGACTGAAAGGATAGGTAACCTTTTCGTTTAAACAGTACAGCCTGTAGTCACTTTGAAAGAAATGTCATCTTTTATTGGAGCAAAAGTATTTTTACAACAACTGTTTGATAATTAAAAAATAGCTAGTTTCCACCTTGAATGTCTTTATTGCACTAAGAAACCAAAAATGGTTACTGTAAACTGTTTACAAAGTTTTTTCCAAACTATTTATATTTGCGAATGTTTGAAAAGTTGAAAATCGGTAGTTAACATCTTCACTGTCTTAATTGCACTAAGAAACAAGGAAAAGTCACTTTAATTTTTTACAAATCTTTTTCTGAAATATTCATGTTTACAAATGTTTGAAAAGTAGAAAATAGCTAGTTAACATTTAAAAGTTATGATCTATCTACATCAAAACTGAAACTGAAAACTGTTTGATGATGCAATAAAAGTTCAGTGCTTCACTTTAAATTGTGTCTGCTCCTTTCTTTGCTTTGCGGGGCGAGGGGGAGGTACAAGGCGACACTACCTCGTGAAGGTGTTGGCTACTAGCAGTTCCCGAGCAGCCTTACTTTCGGCAGCACTTGGCTCCTCCCCATGAGGCCTGGCCACAGGCACATTGGCATTGCTTATGTCCTCCATTTCAGCAGGGAGCACTTCTGCAGTGTTCAGGGTCAGTCCTTCCTGCAGGGCAAAGTTATGCAAAGAACAACAGGCCATCACAATCCTTGCCACTTTCTGGTGAGAATACTCCAAGGTCCCCCCTGACCTATCCAGGCTCCGGAAGCATGATTTCAGAACTCCAATTGTCCTCTCCACCACTTGACGTGTGGACACGTGTGCCTGGTTGTATCTCTCCTGAGCCTCATTATTGGCCTTGCGGTAGGGATTCATCAGCCATGGTCTTAGCAGGGAGCCCTTGTCATCCAATATCGATGCGGATCCTGGAGGCAATTTGCTGAGAGCATCTTATAAGTTAGAGTTACGGAGGACGAAGGAGTAATGATTACTTCCCCGGGGCACTGCATTCACGTTTAGGATCCTGAGGTGCGCATCACATAATATCATTACATTCAAAGAATGATGCCCCTTCCTGTTGATGTATGTGACAGGTGCATCCAGTGGTGCATTCAATGCAATATGGGTTCCATCGACGGCCCCAATCACTTTGGGGAATACAGCAATGCGATGAAATGCAAAGGCCATCTCCTTTTGATGTTGAGTGGACAAGTCATACTTAATGAACTCTGAAAGCCTAAGGAAAATGGCATCTGTGACCTGGTGAATGCACACCCTCGCAGCATTCTTGGAGATGTTGCTTTTGTCACCGGTGCCTGCTTGAAATGACCCACTTGCAAAGAAGTTCAATGCTGTGGTTGCCTTCATGTTCACTGACAAGGCAGTGCGGGTCTTCGAGTGTGGTTGCAGGTCCTCCTTCAACATGCCTCTTTACTGAAGCGCAGCCTCCTCACACACAACTCCTCCGACAGCATCTCAAATGATCACCTCTCCCTGTACACTCTCTGGGGTGGGTAGAAGTTCCTTCTGATCAGGAGACGGTTATGGTTCCTCACTCTTCTATGTTGTTCCCTGGCATTTCGAATTCTTTGAAGCAAAATCACACAGAGCATCAGGGCACCATTTCTAGAGGACATGTTTCTCGCTCACAGGCCTCTTCTTTACACAGATGTCCTTGGAAGGAAAAAATGGAAATAGTTGTTAAAGTAATTTTAATAAAGTGATTGGCTAGAAAATCACCTCGGGCTATGGCAAGAAACATGCGTTATAGGCTTGGGAATACATCATACCCGTCTGTTGAATATCACAGCCTGAGATGATTTTCCAATAACAAACATTTTCTGAAAGTCATAATTACATACATACATTCATACACATAATGAAAGGAATATATACATACATACATGTACATACTTAAATGAATATATACAGAGATACATACATACATACTTACTTAAAAGAATATATATTAATGATGAAAAGCTTCTTTATTAAAAATTTTGTAAATGTTAATTTATTCATTATTAAACAGTCATTTTCACATTTAATACACAAATCTAATTCAATTAGGTCTTGCACACAGCAAGAGTTGATCCTTATACCTACATTACTCAAAACCCGTTTTAAAAAAAAAATTAAAGTTGGAAACTTACCTCAGACTTTCTTAAAATATTTTTTCTCCCTTTCACAACCAAAAATGTGCCGTTCAGAAGCTCCACTGATGAAATAGCTCTTCCTCCTGAGTGTTACGGAGCTTCTCGGGGGCTTTACTCCTGCTTATTAGATGTGTAAATGCTGGGGACTTACTCTCACTGCAGCAATTCACAAAAAAGCCGAATTTCAATGAGCATGCGCTGCCTCAAAATCACACGTGTTCCACCTCTGAACCCCTGCTTTCAGTGGAGTGGAAGTGCCGATTTCCCGCGCATGCGCTGTGCATGCAGAAAACCGGCACTTCCTTCATGCCCACGCATGAGTACACTGTGCGTACTCACGCGTTGGGACACAAATTTCTGGGCCATTATTTAAAATAGTTATTTCATGAAATTTAGAGTTTATTTAAAAAATGTGATGGTCTTTTTTTTAATTTATTTGAAGATTTAGTGATTTTTGGGGCTTATAGTATTTATAGGTTCAAACTTATGAATGAAGCATTCCCTGCTACCATTGGCTCTCCATGGCCCACGTGATCCCAGGGGATGCATCAAACTAACTGCACCCCTGGGATACGCAAGCACTGTGCGCCGGCAGTTGGAGGAGGCCCAGGATCACAATTCCACGGGGGCCCTCAGTTCAACGGCCGGCGCACAAGGTCAGTGCAGGTCAGAGGCTTGCAACTGCGGGAAGCACCCGACCCGAATTTCTGGGCCAAATTTATTTTTTATAGCTGGGTCGGACTGATAGAGCAAACTGGCGAATGGAACCACCGCCTTGCATAATCCAATGGATTTTACTGCCAATTAACTTCAAATGGAAGATAATGCAGCGGGTTGTGTTAACAGGTGATCCTTGGCCAGAATTTCCTTTCAGTGCACTAGTCAATCAATCTCCCGCTGTGGGGCAATGTTAACCTAATCTGCCCCTCGGTAAACTGACAGGATCGGGAGCAATGCTGGTTTAACACTGTGTCGATTCTACTCACTACTGAAGCAAATGTAGAGTAATATTGGGCGGGAAGTAATAAGCGCTTTGCCCTCGATCCCGTGGGGTTTTCACCCTGTGTGATAGGCTAAAACCACCCAGAAAGACATTTGAGGGCCATGGTTAGAAATCTCATTCCAATTTTAGAATTAACCAATGGTTAGAATTTCATACCAATAAACTGGCGAGTGATCATCCTCTCAATATCAGGAGAGTCAGTAACTTCTTCTTCCTCCTCTTTGCAGCTAATTTAGCGACAATTGCGGTTCTCTCCCAGGGAACATGCGGTCTCTCCAAATGCATCACCAGTTACCTGGTGGCCATGGCAACGGCTGATCTACTGTTACTGAAATTATCCGTAATCCAGTATAACATTAGTGATGCCTATTTCCCATAATCATTTCAGATGTATACTCCCATTTGCAGCCTCAATCTCTCCTTGTGATTTGTTTCCATTGATTGTTCCGTCTGGTTAAATGTCACTTTCACCTTTCATCAATTTGTGGTGATTTCTTGCAAAAGATTGCGATCAAAATATTTCACCAAAGAAACTGCAGCTGTGTTTATAGCACTGGTGTATGGGCTGAACGTTTTAGAAAATGTTCCAATCTATTTTATATATTTATCTTGGGAAATAATTGACAATATACCAGGGTTCTTCTATGTGAAATCAAGCTTCTATAGCTCACCCATATGGGTAACATTGTTGTTTGAAAACTGTTAAAACCCCATTTGCTCCATTTGTGTTCATTTTACTGCTCATTGCTCTGACCAACAGGAACATTGTATGGCCAATTGAGTGAGAAGGAGACTTCGTGGAAACAACAATGCTGAGAATCACAATGATCCAGAGCTGGAGATCCCAAGAGAATCCATCATTTTACTGCCATTTATATCTGGTAATTTTATACTTCTATGGATGGTTACATTCATATCTCATTATTTGTTCAATTTGAAGATGCTCAACATTTAGCAGCAAATTACAATAATCCTTTCACTATTATGGAACAATTCAGATATGTGTTTCGCACTTTGAATTGTTGCACCAATACCTTTACTTATGTGGTGTCCCAGTGTAAATTCAGAGAAGAGCTGATAAATATCATTAAGCGCCCCCTGGGCCTGATAACGTATTTATATAAGCAAGGTAAATTGCTTCACCGAATTAAAACACAACAGGAATAATTTTAACTGCGGGATTGAAAGCAAAAAGCTACGATATCGAATTGACCGCACGCCAGGCAGCATTGTCTGAAATGCAATGGAAAAAGGAAGTGATGTATAATGGGCTGCTAAGGTTATAGAATCCATTCGACACTATCGTCCCAAACTAAAATTATTCCAAATAAAGCCCTGCAAATGGACCCAAATTGTTCAATAGGAATGTGCACAGCTTCATTTCCCTTCGAATTGCTCACACTCAGTGAAAGCATATGGAGCGGCGTTTTCTGTTTCTGCACTGGCCACCCTGATTTAATTTTCAATTAAAATGAAAAACAGGGGACAGGGCTTGGCCGTTCCAGAGTGCGGATGCTGAAAACCCCGACCGTGCTAATTTAGCATGACAGAGGGATTAAGCTCGATAAGAATCATTACATACGCTCACTGGTACTGGTTTAAGGTGACTGAGTAAGTGAATTTTATTACATGATATCCTCGGTTTTTTTACTTGTATTCAGGCAAATAATACACTGATTATATCCATTCTTGGTGGAACACGGAGTCCGGCATCTTATTTCCTATTGAAAAATGTCGTGAGCTTCGAACAGAATTCATGTTTTGCCATGTTTACAACCTCTAGCACACAATAATGTTTTTGAGAAGGGATAACACGATGAATCGCTGTCTCCATCACTTAAAGATAATGCTGGGATTCGGGGTTAGTTGTGAGATTCGGCAGCATTAGGTGATGGGATAGATTCTGCTAACATTGGTGCTGTTTTAGAATATCAGAGCACTGGTTCGGAGTCCTGCAGCTCACCTGCAGAGCAACGGGTGAGCTAAGTTTATGCCCAGTGGAGGCAGAGGTCTAACATTTAGTCATGCTCGGACTCGATTTTTAGATTTAGTAAAGTCAGAGTACGGATCCAGGATTAAATACATCAGTTTTGCAGTCGGTGAGCTGAAAAGTGCCAGGAGAAAGTGATGGCCCTGTGTCCTGCAGCAGTGCAAAAGCGGTTCTGAGGTTAATTGAAACTGGTGGGGCGGGGAGGGTGCTTGGGTTTAAGCCGAACTGGGAATAGGGTATTCGGAGAATTGGACCCTGGACAATCTTTTCCTTTGGCAATACCTCAGAGGTAGAATCGGAGTCTTGCAGAAGTGATGAGTGGAATATGTTTTCTGGCAGGTGAGTAGAATAATAAAGCGTTTCAGAATTTAACAACAACTGACTGCTTTAACAGACGAAAGTGGAAAAAATTCAGAAGCACTCAACGGGTCGTTTTATTTCCAAGATTCAATAAAAACGTTAAAATTGTTTTATACTGATGGCTTGTGAATATTGGAATGCCGAAGTGGCAAAAACGCAACGTAAATTAACAAATGTTGTTTTCAAACAGTACAACCTGTACAGGCAATCGTCAGGTAAACTTAGTAAACTGAGCAAATAGAAACAAGACAGCGAGTAAGTGTTTTAAACAGTGAAATTTCTCAGAACCAAATTTTATTTCTTACATAATGAAAGAAGTTGAAATTACCTTTCCGGTAAAGTAGCTTCATATGAGTGTTTACATTGATTCTAGTTCAACATAATTTGAAAAATGGATTCAATATACACAAGGGAATATACAAATATTAAACCAACTTTCAGACTGGGGAGTTACTGGCCAATTAACGTTAACATAAATAATTGTGAGATGATGCTTTTTAGTAGGAAACGTATAAACAACCCGTAAACCATAGAAAATACGAAACTGAATGGGGTTGAAGAGCAAATGAATCTACGGGTACAGGTCGTCGTCGTACGTGTCTTCACACTGTTCCCTTTGGGGAACTGTATGAAGTGGTGGAAGGATTTCTGGCCGTGATTAACGCTCCTTCCGTGACCATAACCATCTTTGTACCAGCCATTAGTGTGGTTAGTCCTATGGCGGGAGGGTTTTACGGGCTCCCACACCCACCTACCCACGGATGCAAGTATCCGGCTGGATGTCAACCCAGAATTTAGAGCCGGAGCTCTGACTCCACTAGCCGGGATTGTCTGGAGCGGGGTTCGAAACCCTATGCCTTCTGGCCCAGCGGTGGGGATGCTACTGCTATGCCAAAGGCCCACTCCTAGGGATACAGATGAACACATCATTTAAAGCAACATCGCAGGTCATCAAAACAATTAAAAACGATAACAAAGCACTGGCATGTATTTAAAGGATTGTGGAAATTGTATAGGTCCATGTTCAGACTGCACTTGGAGTACTGTGCTCGGTTAAGGGCGCCATACTATAAAAAGGGCCTAGAAGTCCTGCAGAAAGCGCAAAAGAGATTGACAAGGTTGTTACCAGAATTGAGTAATTATAGCTATCGTAAGATTGAACAGGTTGGGGCTTCTTTACTTAGAATAAATACTTATAGGCTACTTGATAGGTGCAATAAAATTATGAATGAGTTGGACAGGGTAGATGTGGAGAGATTGTTTCCACTTGTGGGAGTGATTAAATGACAAATGATGATTGTACAAAGCAAAAGTAGATGGCAAAGGGAAAGTAAAGAAACAAAAGATGTGTCTAGAAGAGATGTAAATGTGAAAATGCATAACCATGAACAGCTGCCATCTCAAAGAATAGGGGCAGAGGTTTTGTCTGAAATTGCTGAAATCGATTTTGATTGCCAAATGTTTTAAAGTGCCTAATCGAAAGATGAGGCGCTGTTGCACGAGCTTACTTTGAGCTTTGTAGGATTAGTGTGAGAAGCAGAGGACAGAGAGGTTAGAGGGGGAGTTGAGTGGAGAATTATCGTGACAAGCGACCGGAAGTGCGGCGTCATTTCTGCGGACTGAATGGAGGTGTTCCGCAAAGCGGTCACCAAACTGCATTTGGTCTCCCCAATGCAGAGGAGACCGCATCTTGAGCAGTGATGTCCATATAGTAAGAAGTACAAATAAATCGCAGTTTCACCAGGAAGGAGTGTTTGGGGCCCTGGAAAGTTGGAGGTAAAAATGCAAGTGTTACATCTCCTGTGTTTGCATGAAAAGATTTCGTGGGAAGGAGAGGGGGTGTTTGGAATGATTGAGAAGATAGCCAGGGCGCAATGTGAGCGGTCCCTTCGGAATGCTGAAAGGGGAGCGGAGGGATAGATGAGTTTGTTGGTGGGGTCACGCTGGAGGTGGTGTAAATGGCGGAGGATGATTCATTTAATGTGCAGTTTGATGGATTGGAAGGGGATCGCTATCGTGGTTGTGGGAGGGAGGGGAAGGGGTGAGAGAAGATTTGCTGGAAATGGAGTGGACACGGTTGAGGGCCATGCCAACCATGTTAGAGTGGAATCCTCAGTGAAGGAAACGAGAGACATTTTGAAAGCACTATTATAGAGGGTGGCACCATCAGTACAGATGGGACGGAGAAGGAGAAACATTGAGAATGGGATAGAGTCCTTACAGGAAGCACGGTGGGAGGAAGTGTGGTCCAGGTAGCTGTGGGAGTAAGTGGGCTTATAGTGGATGTTTGTCAATAGCCTATCCCCAGAAATTGAGAAAGAAAAGTCGAGGAAGGGAAGAGAAGGGTTGGAGATGGACCACGTGAATTTGAGAGATGGGTAGATGTTGGAAGCAAACTGAATGACATTTTCCAATTCATAGCGAGAGCAGGAAATGGCATGATATAGTCATAAAAGTGCTGGATAAAGAGGTGAGGGAGGGGACCTGAGTAGGACTGGAACAAATAATGTTCGGTAGGAATTAATGAATTATTACGAATAACGGAGATCGACACAAGAGAACAATTAAACAGGTCTTTAATCAACGGAGATGCCACAGGGACTGCCTGGGCAGTCCCGTTGTTTGTGACATGACGTCATCGTGTTTGCCCGCATTTTCCCTCGCTCATAAAGGGGCCACGCCCCGTACATTCAAACTCTATATACAAAACACAGTAATGCCTGACACAATGGTACAGGTTTAGGCTGTTGTTAGAAAATCGTTAAAGAGAATTATATACAGTTAGCCAGTCATTCAGTGGTTCTGCCACATGCGCCCCCCCAGAATTTGCTTTAGCGGACAAAGTCAAACAGTGAGGGGGTCTGACGAGCCTGTCAGAAAGATTCCTGTACTCCCGAGGTGGAGGCTGCTGGTTGGCTGGCAGTCTGGCGGGCGGTGGCACTCGGTCTGCCGTAACGACAATGGGTGGCCGACCCTGTCTCGGCGGTTGTGCTGTCTTGATGGGGCGGTCGAGGTCTAAATGTGCTGGATTCAAGTGGTCGACCGAAATGTGTACCGGTTTACCACCTACATCTACCGTAAAGGATTTGTCCCCTGCTTCCAACACACGGAAGGGACTGGTATATTGGGCCTTGAGCAGATCCCTATGTGCGTCATGGCGACTAAAAACGTATTCAGCCTTGTGAAGCTCTGTGGGAACGTGTGACCTCTGCAGCCCATGGTGCGAAGTGGGCACCTGTGCAAAACATCTGGCCGCCTCTTGGTGACTATCCAGCTGGGCAGACGCAGACCATGGCTCCGTCGATGTAGGTAAGAAGTCCCCTGGGACTCGCAGCGGCTGACCACACACAACCTCCGCTGATGAAGAGTGAAGGCCTTCTTTGGGGGCCGTGCGAATGCCCGACAGGACCCATGGTAGCTTGTCTGCCCATCCAGTGTCCTGGAGGCTGGCCCTTAGGGTGGCTTTTATTGACTGGTGGAAGCATTCACAGAGGCCATTCGCCTGTGGGTGGTAGGCTGTGGTGTGGTGTAATTTGACAACGAGTCCTTGGGTCACTGCATTCCAGATTTCGGAGGAAAACTGCGGTCTCCTGTCTGATGAAATATCTGCAGGCAAACCGAAACGGGCGATCCAGGAGGAAATGAACGCCCTGGCAATGCCTGCCGAAGTAGTGGATGACAGGGGGACCGCCTCCAGCCATCTGGTGGTGCGGCCAACCATGGACAGGTTGTGAGAAAAACCATGGGAGGGTGGGAGTGGTCCTATCAGGTCCACGTTGACATGGTCAAAACGTCGCTCTGGAACTGTGAAGCTGGCCAACGGAGCTTTGATGTGGCGCTCTACCTTGGCATTTTGGCAGACCACGCAGGTGTTGGCCTAGTCGCAGACATCTTTATGCATGCCATGCCATACAAATTTCGCTGCCATCAGTTTCTGAGAGGCCTTCAATCCTGGGTGTGAGAACCCATGTGTGGTGTCGAACACTTTGCAGTGCCATAAGACCGGCACGACAGGGCAAGGATCCTGTATGGAGACGTCACACAACAGCATGGTTCCTGCCGAATAGAACTTGACGTCGGCCCACTGGAGGCCAGTGATTGCCATTCTGTAAGCTTGGACTTACGGGACTGAGGCTTGGTCCACTGCCTTGAGGGCATAGTCGATGCCCAAATGAACCATATTGACGATCGCGCGGGAGAGGCAGTGTGCCACCAGGTTGTCCTTACCGGCCACATGCTGTATATCCGTGGTGAATTCGGATATGTAGTTCAGTTGATGCTGCTGTCGGGCTGACCACGGCTCGGCGAACTTGACCATTGCAAAGGTTAGCGGCTTATGGTCCACAAAGGCGGTGAAAGGACGTTCTTCCAGTAGGGACCGAAAATGGCGGATGGCCAGAAAAAGGGCCAGCAACTCCCGGTCGAACGTGCTATATGCTCTCTCGTTCTGCCGTAGTTGACGGCTGAAGAATGCCAACGGCTGCCACGTCCCATTCACCCACTGCTGTTGCACGGCACCAACTGCGTAGCCTGATGCATCGGAGGTGAGGGTGATGGTGGGTCCTGGCAGTGGATGCGCCAGCATAGTCATGTTGGCTAAGGCGCTTTTGGTGTTGGCGAACGCTCAGGCTATGTCATCCGTCCAGTCTACCAGGTTCTTGCCAGTCTTGCCCTTGAGGGCCTCGTACAGGGGCTGCATGAGTAGTGCCACCTTAGGCACGAAAAGGTGGTTAAAATTTACCATGCCTAGGAATTCCTGCAGGGCCTTTATGTTCTGTGGGCGCGGAAAGGATGTCACCGCCTCTACCTTCGAAGGTAAAGGAACCATTCCCTCTGAGGTGATGCGTTGCCCCAGGAAACAATTTGGTGCAGGCCAAACTGACACTTGGCCGGGTTGATAATCAGGCCGTGTTGGCTGAGGCATCGAAAAAGGGTGCGTAGGTGACAGGTATGTTCTTCCTTAGTAGGACTGGCAATTAGGATATCATCTAGGTAGGCGAAGAGGAACTTGAGGTCCCGCAGCACGGAGTCCATCAGGCGTTGGAAAGCCTGGGTGGCGTTCTTTAACCCAAATGGCATTCGTAAAAACTCGAAGAGGTTGAATGGGTTGATGACTGTGGTCGTCTGGACGTCTTGTGGATGAACTGGGACCTTGTGGTAGCCCCGCTCGAGGTCGAAGTTTGAGAACACGGTGTTCCCTGCCAAATGGGCAGAGAAATCCTGAATCACAGAATCACAGAATCACAGAAACCCCACAGTGCAGATAGAGGCCATTTCGGCGCATTGAGCCTGCACCGACACATATGCCACCCGATCCCCATAACCACTACACCAACACATATCCCACCCTATCCCCATAACCCCACGTATTTAATCCCCCTAACACGAAGGGTCAATTTATCATAGCCAATCAACCTAACCCGCACATCTTTGGACTGTGGTAGGAAACCGGAGCACCCGGAGGAAACCCACGCAAATACGGGGAGAATGTGCAAACTCCACACAGACAGTCACCCGAGGCCGGATTTGAACCCGGGTCCCTGGCGCTGTGAGGCAACAGTGCTACACACTATGCCACTGTGCGGGGATCGGGTAGCGATCAGGAGTGTTGGCGGCGTTTAGGTGTCGATAGTCGCTGCATGGCCGCCATCCACCACCAGGCTTCGGGACGATATGGAGGGGTGAAGACCAGGGACTATTTGACCAGCGAATAATCCCTAACCATTCCATGGTTGCAAACTCCACCTTTGCGACTGCCAGCTTGCCAGGTTACAGGCACCAGGCCCGCGCATAGACCAGGGAGCCGTTGGTGGTGATGTGGTGTTCTACACCATATTTTGTGGCTGTGGAGGAGAACGTGGGTCTCGTCAGGTCGGGGAAATCGCCGAGCAGGTGATCGAACTCATCAGGAGTCGGGAACGCACAGGAGATGGTGCGCGATGTAGTTTTACTGCGGTAACACGGAAGAGAATTAAAAGTTGCTGCATTGATCAGCTGCCGGATCCTAACGTCGACTAGGAGACTGTTGGTGGTCAGGAAATCCGCGCTGAGGAGGGGCTGGGAAACTTTGGCTGTAACAAACTCCCAGTGAAAATGTTGCCCCCCGACGCACACCTCCACTCGCCGTCTGCCGAAGATCCGAATTGCTCCGCCATTGGCCGTTTCAAGGGTGGGGCCGTGATTCCCCGTCTGCACATCAAGAGGGGACACGGGTAAAATGCTGCACTGCGCACTGGTGTTGCACAGAAAACGATGACCGGAGAGAGTATCAGTGATGAACAGCAATTTTCGCACATTGCCGATCACCATCGTGGCCACTGGGTGCCCGTTAGACCTGTCCCTCGGTGGTCTCAGTGTCAGTTGTTTTTTTTTCTGTTCTGGAAAACTGCAGGGAGGGCGGCAACGCTTCGCCTTCACGCTGAACTGCGCATGGTAGTAACACAGCCCAGCAGGCTGATGAGCTGGGGTGGCGTCTGCGGGGGATGGGTGTCTCATGGCGGCGCAGTATTGCTGAGTTACAGCGAATATTTTGTCAGCCTCCGCGGCGAGTGTTGCGCAGTCTTCAAATTCAGATCTGGCCAGGGCAGCTTGTACCTGTTCAGGCAGTTGGCTGAGGAAAATCTCGCAGAATAGGAAACATTCCCGTTGTGAGCCTAGGAGTGTGAGCATTTGGCTCATCAACTCTGAAGACTTGGAGTCCCCGAGCCCGGGCATAGCAAGTAATCGATGGGCACGCTCCTATTTTGTGAGCACGAAAACCTGCAGTAACCGCGCTTTGAGGGTTTCATACTTGCGCTCCGTTGGGGGGTTTACGAGGAGGCTGACGATCCGAGAGGCGGTAGAGGTGCCGAGTGCGGAGTCCATATACAGGTACTTGGTCTGATCCGCATCAATGTTCCTCAGGGCGAACTGGGCCTCGACCTGAATAAATCACGAGGGCGCCTGCTGCTCCCAGAACTGTGGTAGCATTAGTGAAATGGTGTTTGCTTCCCTGCTGTGCACTTCTTTTGTGAAAACGTTCACAAAAACGGGATCACCAATGTAGGAATTAACGAATTCCTACAGATAACGGAGATCGACACAAGAGAACCATTAAACAGGTCTTTACTCAACGGAGATGCCACGAGGACTGCCTGGGCAGCCACGTGGTTTGCGACGTGACGTCATCGCGTTTGCCTGCATTTTCCCGTGCTCTTAAAGGGGCCACGCCCCGTACATGCAAACTCTATATACAAAACACAGTAATGCCTAACACAATGGTACAGGTTTAGGCTGGTGTTAGAACATCGTTATAGAGAATTATATACAGTTACCCAGAGTCATTCAGTGGTTCTGCCACAGTTCCACATATATCACAAAAAGCTAGGAACCATGTGAGTTCCCATGGCAAACACCTTTTATTTGGGGAAAGTGATGATGGTATAATGTGGAACTCCCTACCACAGGTAGTGGATGAGGGAAATACCTAAGATCATTTCAAAAGGAAACTTGACATGTACAAGAGAGAAAAGCGATTGTGCTGAAAGGCTGAGATACCAGGGATAGGGACATAAAAGTACTGGTGTGGAGTACAAACCGCAGCTAAGACTGGTTCAACTGGATGGCGTATATGGTATGAAATATACACAACCCGCCAGGTTGTAAATTGACGGATCGATCGACCACTCATGTTACAGCCCATGGGGTGTGAATAACCGCCAGATCCTATCGCCTCAGTTCACCTCCAGGGACGATAGATTAAAATTAGAGACATTTATTTACCAATTTTGAATGGGAGCAGATGCTGAGTTGGTATAATCACTCCACTGGACCTTACTAACTATGCTATCATTTCCACTATGATGCAAGAATGTGGGAATAACAAGGAACAGTTGCTGAAAGAGGTGCTTTTCCTGGGGTAAGAGCAATGTTAATATTGGACGTTAGTGTAAAATGGATCGTCTATTATTGAGTTCCAATTATGCATCCCAGGTGATTTCTCTATCATTGACCTCAATGAAAGGGAAAATCGGACGTTTTGTATAATTGGTCACTTATTCAATATCATCCATTTTACTCTATTGCCCAAAGTTATAATTCCCCCAGGACTTCATTAGGCAAAAATGTACTGGGCAGCAGCAAAAAACAGGCAATAGCCAATTGACTGCCAGTTTCACACCGTAAGAAGTCACACAACACCAGGTTATAGTCCAACAGCTTTATTTGAAATCACAAGCTTTCGGAGCACTGCTCCTTCTTCAGGTGAAGAAGGAGCAGCGCTCCGAAAGCTTGTGATTTCAAATAAAGCTGTTGGACTATAACCTGGTGTTGTGTGACTTCTTACATTTGTCCACCCCAGTCCAACTCCGGCATCTCCACACCACAGTTTCACACCACTCCATTGTCTGTCACTTGACTTCAATAAAAATGAAATCGGCGGATGTAAAATAGGCGGCACATCTGGTTTCAGCACGAAAATGATCATCCACCTAATTGGCCGTTCCTTGTTGGTTTAAAATGCTTGTAATTTAATGCTTAACTCCTGAAATGGCAAGAGCAGCCTTGAGAAGGCAGCCAGCTTCGCCTGAGTAAGATGGTTTGGAATTTGTGGTCAGCAGCAAAGCAAAAGCATTTAATTAAAAAATTGAAATTAAACTTGTTCGCTATATTTATTTAATGTAAATTATTTACATTAAGTAACTATAGAGAATCAGTTTCGCTATAATATTGACATTGTGTCTCTGCAGACACCAGATGCAGAGACACAGAGTGCCCACAGCGTCTCGTCTGCACTCAATGCCTCCATAATCAGCACCTGTGAAGAGACGCTCAGTCATTCGACCAGGAAACACCAAGACTGCTTCAGCGAGAATGACCAGGAGATCCAGGAGCTAATAAGCCGCAAGTGCAAGGCATTGCTGATCTGGAAACAGCAACAGCACTCGAGAGTAAGAAAGCAGCTCTACAGACGACTGAAGGCCGAGGTCCAAACAAAAAACTCGTGACCTAAAGAACAGGTGGTGGGTTCAGAAAGCGCAGGAGATCCAGCAGCTAGCCGACAACCATGACGTGCGTGGATTCTTTAGCACAGTCAAAACCATCTACGGCCCGAGCACCCAAGGCCCTTCCCCACTGTGGGCCAAGAACAGAGAGATATTCATCAAGGACAGAGAGGCAGTCAGTGCCCGCTGGAAGGAGCACTTCAAAGACCTCCATAACCACGACTCTATCTTCGACACGAGTGTCCTCAACTCCATCCCACAGCATGCTACCCACCACCATCTCAACATAACCCCAGCCCGGCATGAGGTTGAAAAGGCCATCCGACAACTGAAGAACAACAAGGCCTAAGGAGCAGATGGAATCCCCGCCGAAGCACTATAGCATGGCAGAGAAGCACTACTGGTTCAAATTCATGAACTCATTTCTCTTATCTGGAAGGAGGAGAGCATGCCAGGGGATCTCAGAGCTGCCGTAATTGTGACCATATTCAAGAAAGGTGACAAATCCGATTGAGGTAATGACAGAGGAGTTTCCTTGCTGTCTGCCACAGGGAAGGTCATCGCAAGAATCCTCCTCAATCGCCTTCTCCCAGTGGCCGAAGAGCTCCTCCAAGAGTCGCAATACAGATTCCGCCCATGAAGGGGCACAATTGACCGCAGGTCAATTCCAAGAGAAATGCAGGGAACAGCACCAACCACTGTACATGGCCTTCTTTGATCCCACAAAGGCCTTTGACACTGTCAACAGTGAGGGAATAGGGAGTTTCCTACTCAAATTTGGCTGTCCTCAAAAGTTTGTCACTATCCTCCGCCTGCTTCATGACGACATGCAAGTCCTGATCCTGACCAACGGTTCCACCACAGACCCAATTCACGTACGAACCGGTGTCAAGCAAGGCTGTGTCATCGCACCAACACTCTTCTCAATCTTCCTTGCTGCAATGCTCCATCTAACCCTCAGTAAGCTCCCCACTGGAGTGGAGCCAATTTACAGAACAAACGGGAAGCTGTTCAACCTCCATCGCCTCCAGTCCAGATCCAAGGTCGTCCCATCCTCTGTTGTCGAATTAAAGTATGCAGATGACGCTTGCATCTGCGCTCACTCAGAGGTCGAAATCCAAACCATCGTCAACACCTTCACCGGAGCGTATGAGAGCATGGGCCTTTCACTAAGCATCCGTAAGACAAATGTCCTCTACCAGCCTGCCCCTGCCACACAGAACTGCCCCCCAATTATCAAAATCCACAACAAGGCCTTGGACAACGTGGACCACTTTCCATACCTCGGGAGCCTACTGTCAACAAGGACAGGCGTCGGCGACGAAGTCCAACACTGCCTTCAGTGTGTCAGTGCAGCCTTCGGTCGCCTGAGGAAGAGAGTGCTTCAAGACCAGCACATCAAACCTGGCACTAAGCTCATGGTCTACAGAGCAGTAGTGATACCCGCCCTGTTGTATGCCTCAGATCCATGGACCATGTACAGCAGGCACCTCAAAGCACCAAAGAGGTACCAGCAACGCTGCCTCCGCAAGATCCTGCAAATCCATTGGCAGGATAGGTGCACCAACGTCAGTGTTCTTGCTCAGGCCAACATCCAAGGCATCGAAGCATTGACCACGCTCGATCAGCTCCGATGGACGATTCACATTGTCCGCATGCCCGATACTAGACTCCCAAAACAAGCGCTGTACTCAGAGCTCCCGCATGGCAAGATAGCCCCAGGTAGGCAGAGGAAATACTTCAAGGACACCCTCAAAACCTACTTGAAAAAGTGTAACAACCCCACTGACACCTGGGAATCCCTGGCCCAAGACCACACAAAGTGGAGGAGAAGCATCCGGGAAGGCGCCAAACACATTGAGTCTCTTCGCCAGGAGCAAGCAGTAGCCAAGTGCAGGCAGCGCAAGGAGCGCACATCAACCCAAGAACCCTGTGATTCCTGAGCATTAAACTCCCTTGTTGTGCCAGGCAACAATGATCTGTAACTCTGGTAACATCTGTAAACACAGCCCTGATCTATACTGCCGAATGCACACCACAGTCAAACTGTGGTGATGTCGAGGACTGTGCACGTGCATTAAAGATATTGGTTGAGTTGTCAGTGTCAGTGAAGTGTTTAGACTCAGATAAGAGGGAAGTGTACTTTCAGCCCTTTACTGACATTGAAAATATGGGAGGGACAAGCAAGAGGTTTAATAATTTGCATTCACTCTGGTTGCAGTTATAGTGCGGCCAGTGTGTTATCCTGACAGTGTGGGACAGTCTCCTCGACAGTCAGAGCTCAATCCTGACTGATGCCTGTTTGTCCTCAGTTATACTGCACATTGTGCATTGTTGTGATGGGGTTTGAGCCCTATTATAAAGTGCTGTTTACAGTTACACCAACAGCTTGAGGATTGGGTTGTAAAGGGTCACCTTCAGAAGAGATGCTGTCTTGCTGCTCGATGTCTACTCAAAGATTCAGTCTGCTCTCAAGTGACGTCAGTTCTTCTTCAATTCTTTGCAAGTTCTTCTCTATTGGTTGCAGATCTTCCTCCTTTTATCTCCTCAGCTCTTCGATTAAATATTCCGCTTTGCCTTCAAGATATCGATGGATTTTGGCAAATTGTGCGGAGATGTCTTGCTCCAGGGACCTTACAGTTCCTAAGATGGTGAGCAATCACTTAATCAGAGTGCTGTTAAAGGGTGGCAGTGTTTAAAGGTAACAGCAGAAATACTCACATCCAGCTCTGAAATCTTCCCCTCCTGCTGCCATTTTAATTCACTTTTACTTTTCTTTTCCTCCTGCATGGAATCCAAGGCCGATTTAAGCTGGTCCGAAAAATGAAATCATGTCTCCCCATAACTGAAAATAAAATATAATTTACAAAAACATAAATATATGTATCCATTGTGTTTTTTAATGCATTTATAAACATTTTCATTTGAAGGCCTCAGCCTCTCCCAAAAGCCTGGACTTGGAGTTCATATTTTGGCCCAGAGCTTTGATTCTGGTTGATGAACACAGATTGTGTTGCTTGCGCAAACGCAATGAACCCAATGTCACAGCGAGCATCAATATCATTCAGTCAGGTAAATGGATGGAATATTTTTCTAGCAGTTTCTCCTCAGCTGTGTTTTGTTTTAATTATTTGAAGAATATCGAGAACACATTTCATAAGCTTTAACCTGAAGGTCATATTGAGTAAACATTTAAAGAGCGAGTCTGAGGGTGTAAAAGCAAGTGAGTGAGCTACAGAGAAGGACAAGGGCAGCAGGCGCATGGGAACACGACCACCTCCAATTTCCCCTCCAAGTCACAAACTATACTGACTTAGAAATATATCGCCATTCCTTCATCGCCACTGGTCAAAATCTTGTGACACCCTCCCTAAAAGCACTGTAGGAGTTTCTTCATGACACGGACTGCAGCGGTAAAAGAAGGCAGCTCAGCACCACCTTCTCAATGGCAAATGAAAATGGGAATTAAATGCTAGTATTGCGAGCGTCGCCAACATCCCATAAACAAATTTAAAAGAAGCAATCCCACTGTGTGTCCCGGCACCCGGTTCTGAGAGCCTGAGTGAGGCAGAGATATTGATCTTGTCCGGTCAATCTAACCCTTACACTATTATTACAAGCCGAGCACTGCATGCCAACATCGAGCAATACATCATCAATCGCCTCACCATTCGAAAAACTACTTTCAGTTTCCGATGTTCTTCATTCAGGTTAAATGTTGTCTCCTCTCAGTTCTCTCCCCTTCTCTCCTGGCCTGAAATGAGTGACAGGCTGGAGTACAGTCCCAAGGATACTACCCCTTCTTTGCCCAAACAGTAAGTAATAGTAGGTTACTTGACTGCATGGGCATTACATTGTGCCTAATCTTGATCTCGGCTGATGTGTACAGTTTATTTTTCCCCAGAGCTGCCTGGGAGTGTCCAGGAGCTGATATATAGGTTGTTGTCTCCCTATCGAGGGGATGCTGAGGTTAGGTGTAACACCACTGTCCCCAGCTCAGGCCCGCACAGACCAGAAACAAGCTCTGGGTTACTGGAAAATAGAAACCAAATATAAAAGGAACTGATCAGCGAACCTTCAAAGTCTTGAGCAGCAGACGAAACCGTGATGAGTGTATTCTGGGGGTAACTGACGTGGTATCGCATCACTGCAGCCAGTCAGTGAAAAGTCCACCCAAATCCCCTCTCATTTTACCAAAATCAGTGATTATACAACATGTTTGACACGTCTGTTTCTGAGGTTGTAAGTAGCAGGGTAGATAAGGGGGAACCAATCGATATATGCATTTTCAAAAACCCTTCAACAAGGTGCCACCCAAGAGCATATTGCACAAAATTAGGGCTCATGGAATTGGAGGTAATGTATGAGCGTGGATTAAGGATTGTTTAATGGACAGAAAACAGAGAGTCGGAATAAACGGGACATTTTCAGGTTGGGGTATAGAGTGGTACCATGTGTAACTGGTGGGGTATCGCAAGGATCAGTGCTTGGACCTCAGCTAGTTACAACCTATATTAATGACTTAGATGAAGGGACTGAGTACAATGTATCCAAGTTTGCTGATGATACAATGTTAGGTGGGAAAGTAATTTGTTGGGGTGGACGCAAAGAGGCTGCAAAAAGCTTAAGTAATTTTGCAAGAACATGGCAGATGGAATATAGCGTGGAGAAATGCAAAGTTATCCACTTCGGTAGGGAAAATTAAAAGGCAGGATATTTTTTCAATGGTGAGAGATTGGGAAATACTGGTATTCAGAAGGGCATGGGCGGCCTTGTACACGAATCACGTAACGTAATAATGCAGGTACAACAAGCAATTAGGAAAGCAAATGGTATGTTAACATTTATTACAAATGCATTGGAGTATAATAGTAAAGAAGTCTTACCATTATTATATAGGGGCTTGGTGAGACCATACCCGGGGTACTGTTTACAGTTTTGCTCTCCTTGCCTAAGGAAGGATATACTTACCTCAGAGGGAGTGCAACAAAGGCCCACTAGACTGATTCTTAGTATGCGGCGATTGTCAATTAAGGAGATATTGACGTGAATAGAACTATGTTCCCTAGCATTTATAAGAATGAGAGGTGATCTCATTTTACCATAATATTCTTAAGGGCCTTGGGGCGGTGGAATTTGGGAGAATGTTTCCCCTGGCTGAGGAGTCTAGAACTGGAGTCTCAGAATAAGGGGACAGCCACTTAGAACTGTGTGAGGATAAATTTATTCACACAAAGATTGTGAATCTTTGGAATTCTGTAGCACAGAGGGCTGTGGATACTCAGTCGTTGAATATATTCAAGAGAGAGGTCAATAGATTTCTGGATAGTAAGGGATTGGGGGATAGTGAGGTAGTAGATCAGCCATGGTCTTGGTGAATGGCGGAGCAGGCTCAACCGACTGAATGGCCTATTCTCTATTTCTCATATTCTTATGTTTTCGTTAAGAAGTAAATTCTAAAGAGTACCATCCATTTATTGAAGTGTTTCTGATTCTCTGTCCTGCAGCTGCTGAAAAGATTGATAGAAAGGTGAGTCCCCAATCCAAACCCACATGATCTGACACTGTGGTCACAGTTTATAGCCTGCAGTGAGTGAATCAATCAACCCCTTCAAACAGGTACCTGGACAAAGGTGCAGAATATGAAGGAGAAGGTTGTAAGAAATAGCTGTAAGATGAAAGATCGGTTTTAATTTTTAGAACAGAGACTGACAACAGGCCAGCAGAAAAAGATAGCATAAATGCCAGCAAGGTCGAATATCATGCATCAAAAGACAAATAGAAATGATAAGGGAATGGTAAAATGCAAGGAAACAGGGAGGATAGCATCTGCTTGATAACAAGGAGCCACGAAGCCATAAAATGCCCTTGAAGAAACTTGACAAAACATTCCTCAGAAAGATAAGAGGGAGGCCTTGTCAGTCATGAAGAAAGGGACGGCGAGCGTTGCCTTCCTGCTTCGCAATTGGACAATAGGATGGGGAATCAAATGATAGACACCAGGTGACTACCAGCTCACCGAAATAACTCTAAATATAGACGACCGAGAGAGGAATTCAGGCAGTCAGGGCCGAAGGCTCCCCCAAGGTGGCTACGGCCTAACACCTTGGTCAAGTTTAGCCTCTGAGGTGGCTGATGGCTTAACACCTCCAGCAGCTTGAACGATGACAAAACGGAAGTGTCCGCTGCAGCAGACTGCAGGAATCCACCCAATCCGAGATCACCGTACTGCCTCCCCATCCGTCCGGTCATGGCATTCCGATTCGTGAGTCATAGATCGCTCCTACTGTCACGGGTTGTATGTCTATTATACTCGGCTTAAACCATATGTAATATCTGATTATGCTTTAAAACTGTAGCTCTTTAATAAAAGCCTTGCAACTTCTAAAACCCTGTTGGGTAATCTGTGTGAGCCGGTGAACCTAAATCTTACATTGGTATCAGAAGTGGGATCACAGAGTTAGGATTTGTAAGGTTCCGGTTGGGATGACCGGAGGGACTGGTCAAACACGCATGATCATTGCTTAGATTGTGTATAGTGGTTTTTTCTCTCTGAAAGAAGGGAGCGGTATGGTCGAATGCACGTGATTGTTGGTTAGACTGTGTATATTGGTTTTTTTCTCTCCGAAAGAAGGGAACGGTAAAGAGCTTGTTGAAAGGTAAAACCAGAAATACAATGGTGTTGGCATATCACTGGGAACAACTGATAGATAGCCTGAAGGAGGTAAAGCATAAAGTGCAGGAGAGAGAGGGAGAGATAAAGAAGGAAAAATATCTAATTTGCAGGCTAACCAATCTGAAAACTCAGCAAAGGAAGGGAAGAAACAGGGATTTGGAGAGGCAGAAAAAGCTGCTGAGACACCGATTTAAGAAGGAGAAAAAAATATAAACTTAAAGTTTTACAGACATGGAAGTTAGTAACATCTGTGCCGAGACAAATAAAACACAATATTGCTGAGTGAAAGGATTCTTACAAACTGAAATTCTAGCATTTCCTTTATGAACATGTGTGTTAAAGTGTGAATGTTTTCCTGACTATGAATGTTTAAGAAGTTACAGTAATTCTTTTGTCTGAAAAGTCTGTCTTTAAAAGAAAGATTCTGTTATGTGTGTTTTAGCTCCACCCACTTCTCTGTTTTAAAAGCGTTTAAATCTTTTGTCTTGTCTTGGATTTTGGAAGTTTTAAGTATGTGTGAATAAGATTGTGCCACAAGAATTTAAAAAAAAATCTTTGAGCTTCAATTTAAATTAAGCTGTTGTGTAAAAACTGAGAAGAACGACAAAAAGTTTGTTTAACAAAAGATTAAGTTTCAGTCTAAGATTTAACCTTGGAGTCGCGGTTGCTATGGTGAAATCTTCTAAAGCAGTTTGATATGATTTGTTTAAATGTGAAAAAAAAATTTTCTCCAGTTATATTCAAAGTTTTTACAGTATTTTGGAAAGATATCTGAAGAAAGGACAATAAGAAATATGATATAATTTACTGTTTTCGGCAAGAATGTGCTATTTTGTTTTGTTTTATCTGTTCTGTTCGTGGTTAGTTAAAGTGTGAAAACACAACTGTCTTTTTCGCTCGGGAAAGTTTTTTAACATTTACGTGAAGTAAAGTAATTGCGTGCGCCTGATAATGTTTTGCTCCACCTTCTTAAAAACCTGCAAAGGAGCTAACCCTTCCCACTGACAGCTGTTTAAGTTCACCAAGCAACAACTTTAGTGTGAAATTTAAAGATATTGGATATTATTAAATTTAAGTTTCTTAATTTTAAGTTAATATTTCACCACAATGAAAGAAGGAAAATTATGATTTGATAAATTAACCACTTGGGCTCTAAGCAGAGTCACAATGGATTATCTTCTTTCTTTTGTTATATGGAAGCTACCTTGTATACTAATTGCAGCACTTCTGTCTCTAATGTTAAAACACTGTGTACACCACCTAGCCTGAGAATAAATTGTTTCTGAAATTGGAAATGGGGGATAAATTGATAGAAATGAAATTGAACGTTGTCAGTTCAATAATACTGCAGTTTTGATTTTGGGATAATTTTGAAATGACAAAATATATTCAGGCACTATATATTTGGTTACTTTTGGGAAAATAAAAGATCCTCTAAAATAATGATAAATAAAAAGTGTTAATAACTTGGATCAAGTGAGAACGTTTGATCTATGTTTTCTATCTTAAATATTGTACTGGACAGGAAAGTTTTTCCAGGACTCATGAATAAGATATGAATGGTAACTAAAGGAAAGTGATTGAGGGTGTAAGATTGAAACAGGAGAATTACACTACTGAATGGGAATTTTCAAAATTCCCTAGTGAAAGTCAGGAAAGTGTAGTTAGAATAGTTAATTGATAGCTTTCTCTTGGAGACATTTGTGTCACTACCTTTAATGAACTTTTAAGAAAACTGAATTTGATAGTCTGGCCACTACCCAAGACATCGGGACCATGCAGAGGAAGATAAGCAAAGATCTCCAGATGACTACAAACTTTCGACAAGATACTTGAAAGCCTGGGAAAGGTTTGTATCGGACAGCATGTGTGGCACGATATTGAGATATTGATATGAGTGTGCAAATGTGATTCATTACGTATGAAGCAATTACCATCCAGGAATATATGTTGAGTTTGCACAGAAGAACGGGTCTCAAACATGCTCAGTTACTTGAAAACAGCAAGACATGAAATGCTTAACGTGGCTCAGGAGAGCGAGACAACTTTTAAAGCATTGACACATACTCCCTCGAGAAACTATCTAATTAATGAAACAATCAGAATAGAGCTAAACACACTGGTGCCTGTTAGAGGGATTGAAGTTGAAGTGGAGAGTTACATGGAATCTGGATTGGTACAATCGAGGGCTAAGGAGAAATCATGATTAGTAAGAATTATCCACAAGATGGATAAGAGTAAAAGAGAGATCTGGAGAATCTTTTAAGTCCATGATTTGTTGATTAGATGTGAAACTGTAAAGTCGCTTGAAATGATTGTAAGACTGAATTTAACTCTGACTGTAATAATTGTGTTTTGTAGGTAACAGAGCGTGGGAAAAACCAGTACGAATCCGGTATGAGGTGTTTTTGGTGTTGCATCCTGTGTCACAACTACTGCAATTAGCATGCTTTACAGGTCTAACAGGACCTGTCCCATCAACCAACACGTTTTTAAGTATGAGCTACACAATTATGTGGCACAACTCGTATACTCGGATACGACATTCCCCTGTTGTTTGTGGGTTTCAGTGAGCTCATGATGTGACTGAACTCCTCCCTAAAGCATCTTTATGTTTTGGAGCAAGACAACTCGAGAATAGATATTGAAATTGACAGCATAGGGGACAACTCACACTGGTGGGATATTGGGCTTAATACATCAGCACACCCTTAGGTTCGTATTATTTCACATGCTCTGGTAGTTATCCAACTTGCAATGATAGTTAATTTGATATATGTAACGTGTGTAGTAAGACTTTGATACATAAGCCAATTGGGTACTCATGCCCATGACTAACCAGCACTAACAAATTAATTGAGCACACCAAAAGAGAAGATCCGAAGCAATGTAGAGGAGACCCCAGTCGGGGTAACATCAGGAAAGATAGAAGAAAGAGAGGATATGCCAGGCGGGGCAGAATTGGAACACCGGAACAGTGAATTGAATTTGAGTAAGGGGTCAGAGGTTGCTCCTTCTCCTCAAAGGAATGGACTGTAAGGATGGCGGTAATCTTCACTTTCAAGACGCCCTACTAACTAACGCCCAAGTTGAGAGAGCAACAAGAGCTAGCTAGATTAGTCAATAGCCGATTGTGAGAAGTCAATAATGATATTTCCTTCTCAAAGAAGGGAATTGTAAGAAATAGCTGTTAGATTCAAAGGTCGGTTTTAGTTCTTAGAACAGAGACTGACAACAGGCAAGCGGAAAAAGATAGCATAAATGCCAGCAAGGTCGAATATCAAGCATCAAAAGAAAAATAGAAATGATAAGGGAATGGTAAAATGCAAGGAAACAGGGAGGATAGCCCCTGCTAGATAACATGGAGCCACGAAGCCATAAAATGCCCTTGAAGAAACTTGACAAAACATTCCTCAGAAAGATAAGAGGGAGGCCTTGTCAGCCATGCAGAAAGGGACAGCAAGGGATGCCTTCCCACTTCACAATTGGACAATAGGATGGGGATCAAATGATTGACACCAGGTGATTACCAGCCCACCGAAATAACTATAAATATAGGCTACCGAGAGAGGAAATCAGGCAGTCAGGGCCGAAGGCTCCCCCAAGGTGGCTACGGCCTAACACCTTGGTCAAGTTTAGCCTCTGAGGTGGCTGATGGCCTAAAACCTCCAGCAGCTTGAGAGATGACCCAACGGAAGTGACCGCTGCAGCAGACTGCAGGGATCCACCAAATCCGAGACCACTGTACTGCCTCCCCATCCATCTGGTCGTGGCATTCCGATTCGGGAGTCATAGATCACTCCTACTGTCACGGGTTGTATGTCTATTATACTCGGCTTAAACCATATGTAATATCTGATTATGCTTTAAAACTGTAGCTCTTTAATAAAAGCCTTGCAACTTCTAAAACCCTGTTGGGTAATCTGTGTGAGCCTGTGATCCTAAATTTTACAAGGTGAAAAGCGAGGTGAAGATGAAGAGATCCTGGTGTCTGCAAGGCTGAAATACACAGTGTTTCGAGGTCCGTTACTCTGTGCAGTGTGGAAGGAAGTGAAACAAATCATCTCTCCAGGTAAGAAACTCCACTGCTTCGTGTCCACTTTCTGTAGTGTCCTGCTCTCATCCCCCTCTCCTGAAGTTGCTGCCTGCTGCTGGTACCGAGCACTGGGGCAGCAGCTCTGGGGCTCACTCAAGGAGCCATTCCTTGAGTGCAACGAAGGTTCACTATATTGATGCCTGGTACCTTAGATTGAGCGATACAAACATGAGGGCATCAAAACATCTTCTTATTTAACATCCGGACACTTTCACTTGCCAGTAGGGCTCACTGGACAGTGGTCAGACTGGGAAACTGTAATATCTTCTTACTATATACTGGAGTCTGGGAAAATATCTAACTGTACACTGTACCCAGTCTTTACTTTTTACGGCTAAAGTAATTATGGACTGAGTGCTGAATCCTGTTATACATACATCTGCTGTTAACCTGTGTCCTTCCAGCATTCTCTGTCCAAAATATTTGACATGATGTAATTTGTATTCCCCCAGTCCCAGCCTCACTGACCCTGGACCCAAACACAGTGCACCGTGGACTCCTCCTGTGTGACTACCGGACCAGTGTGAGACTCGGTGAGAGAGGATTAGTACTTCCTGATAACCTGCAATGATTCGATTCTACTGCCTGAGTTCTGGTTTCACAGGGATTCACATCAGTGAAACTCTACTGGAAGGTGCAGGTCGGGGCAAACTCAGCGGAGTTTGGGTGTTGTCAGAGAGTCCGTTAATCGGAAGGGACAGATAACACTGGCACCTGAAATTGGACACTGGGCTATGTGTCTGAGAAATTGGAATAAAAATAGAGCTGGTGATCGCCGATTTGTCCAACTGCCCCCGATGTTAACCCCAGGACCATTGGAGATTAGCTGGATTATGAGTGAGGACAGGTGAACTTTTACAATGCTTATGATATGTCCACTCTCTACACTTTCACTGACACATTCACTGAGAAACTCATTCCTTATGTCAATCCTGGATTGTGCGATGAAGGCTAAAATTTCTGCTCCTGTTAAGGTGCGTCATTTCGAAACGTGGTTTCCTAAACTGATGTTTCAGAGTAGGAAGAGAATGTGTCCACTGCTGGGCGAATATTTCACATCTCACAAATGAACTTCGAGGCACAGCAGGAAGCAACACCGGGAAAGGGACTTCACAATTAATAGTGGGTTCCAGAGTGTTGGGCTGGTGAATTGTAAATGATCCTTGCACTGAGCTCTTGGGCTGTGATCACGGACTGGGATGTGTGTTACTCTGCAGGGTGAAGAGGTTCCAACGTAATCTCCTGGCTGCTCGCATCAGCTGTCCAATCTGGAACTATTCACTCCTGGTCATTCCACCATGAGAGGCCCTGCTGTTCTTTGTGAATCCTGGGTCTGTGTTACAAATTCCAGCAGAACCGTTCAGTGTCAAGAAACTGAAGTAACAGGATCCCGGAGTTGCACTGCACTGTTCACACTCATGCAAGGACTAGCAGTAGTAAAAAATACGTAACATATGCAACAGTTTTATATAAATGGGTAAAAACATTTCCAGACGGGCTGAAGCAACAAGGGGCCACTGAGTTACGCCTAATGGTTGTAATATGAGAAGAAAAGCTCATCATAGGAAGTTGCATAACCGGGCACCAGACCAGCTGAAGTTCTACATCACCTGGCCACAGACCATGTGCTACACTACAACCCGGGGGCACTAAGATATCTTCAGGGCCTCGGCATGTCTGAGCCAACCATGGGTAGATGTAAAACTTTCATTAAGATGTTATTCTGGGACAGGCCTTTGAATTCTTATTGTAGTTAATATAATTTAAATCCTGCTTCATTTATAGATATTGATTAATACTCATGCAATAATTTTCTGCCATTTAATAAATCATTATTTGGCATATAAAACCAAGGGTTATGTCTGACGTTTCTTATTAGTTAAAAGAACCACTAAGTTAAATTTAAAGGAGTAGAGTTTCTGCTTGTTATATCAGTGAAATCCGGGTGATATTAGCTGAACCTGTGCAAAAGCTCGTGGAAATTCAAACGTGAGTTACGTCAAGCATAAACCAAATTTCAGCGAACTTTAATGCTGTTTACAAAGTCATTTTCCCGAAGGCAGCACCGCCCACAATCACCGCAAACTGACCAATCACTCCAAACTGACCAATCACCACCAACTGACCCAGCAAAACAAACTGACCAATGACCCCAAAATGTTCAATCACCCACACTGACCACGCAACCCCAAATCAACCAAACACCCCAAACTGACCAATCACCAATAAATGACCGATCAGCCCAATCTAAACCATCAACTGAAACTGACCAATTTTCCCAAATGACACATCAACACAAACTGACCAATCATCCCAAACAGACTAATCAACACAAACTGACTCATCAACAGAAATTGACAAATCACCCCAAACTGACCAATCACCCCTTAACTGACCAGTAGCCCAAACTGAACAATCATTCCCAAACTGACCCATAAACACAAACTGACCCATCAACACAAACCGAGCAATCACCCCCAAACTGAACCACCAGCGCAAACTGACCAATCGTCCCCAAACTGACCCATTACTCCAAACTGACCAATCACCAAAAAATGATCAATCACCCCAATCTGAACCATCAACACAAACTGACCAATCACCCCCAAATTGAGCCATCGCTCTAAACTGAGCAATCACCAAAAAATTACCAATCACCCCAATCTGACCCATCTACACAAACTGACCCATCAATACAAACTGACCAATCGCCCCCAATCTGTCCCATCAACAATAACTGAACAATCATCCACAAAGTGACCAATCACCTCAAACAGAACCATCACTCCAAACTGAACAATGAGCACTTAACTGACCAATGACTGCAAACTGCCCAATCACCCACAAATTGACCAATCACCAGCAAACTGAACAATCACCCACAAATTGACCAATCACACCAAAATAATCAATCACCGCCATACTAACCAATCACCCAAACTGACAAATCACCCAAACTGATCCAGCAACACAAACTGACCAATCACCCCAAACTGACCCATCAACAAAAACTGACCAATCACCCCAAACTAACACATCACCCCAAAATGACCCATTAACACAAACTGACAAATCACCCCATACTGACACATCACCCCAAATTGACACATCAACAAAAACTGACCAAACACCCCAAACTGAGCCATCACCCCAAACTGAACCTTCAACACAAACTGACAAATCACCCCAAACTGACACATCACCACAAATTGACCCATCAACACAAACTGACAAATCACCACAAACTGACTCATCACCCCAAACTCACCCATCACCCAAAACTGACCAATAAGCAACAAAATACCAATCACCGCAAACTGACCCATTAACACAAACTGCCCCATCAACACAAACTGATGAACATCCCCTAAACTGACAAATCACAACAAACTAACCCATCACTCCAAACTGACCAATCACCACCAACTTACCCAGCAAAGCAAACTGAACAATGACCACAAAATGTTCAATCACCCACACTGACCACTCACCCCCAAATCAACCAAACACCCCAAACTGACCAATCACCAATAAATGACCGATCAGCCCAATCTGAACCATCAACTGAAACTGACCAATTTTCCCAAATGACACATCAACACAAACTGACCAATCATCCCAAACTGACCAATCAACACACACTTACTCAGCAACACAAATTGACAAATCACCCCAAACTGACCAATCACCTCCTAACTGACCAGTAGCCCAAACTGAACAATCATTCCCAAACTGACCCATAAACAAATACTGACCCATCAACACAAACCGAGCAATCACCCCAAACTGAACCACCATCCCAAACTGAACAATCACCCTCAAACTGACCCACCAGCCAAAACTGACCAAACATCCCCAAATTGACGAATCAAAACAAACTGAGCCATCAGCCCAAAATGACCCATCAACACAAATTGACCAATCACCCCCAATCTGACCCACTGACACAAAATGACCACTCACCCCAAACTGACCAATCAGCCCTAAACTGACCATTCAACACAAAATAACTAAGCACCCCCAAACTGTACAATCATCACAAACTGACCAATCACCCGAAAATGAAAAAGCATCCCAAACTGAACAATCAACACACACTGACTTATCAGGCCGAAACTGACCCATCAGCACAAACTTACCAATCACCCCAAATTGAGCCATTGACACAAACTGACCAATCACCCCCTAACTGACCCACTAGCCCAAACTGAACAATCATCCCCAAACTGACCCTTAAATACAAACTGACCCATCAACACAAATTGACACATCACCCCAAACTGACCAATCACCTCCTAACTGACCAGTAGCCCAAACTGAACAATCATTCCCAAACTGACCCATAAACACATACTGACCCATTAAAACAAACCGAGCAATCACCCCCAAACTGAACCACGAGCGCAAACTGCCCAATCTTCCCCAAACTGACCCATCACTCCAAACTGACCAATCACCAAAAAATGACCAATCACCCCAATCTGAACCATCAACACAAACTGACCAATCACCCCCAAATTGGGCCATCGCTCTAAACTGAGCAATCACCAAAAAATTAACGATCACCCTAAACTGACCCATCTACACAAACAGACCCATCAACTCAAACTGACCAATCGCCACCAATCTGACCCATCAACACAAACTGACCAATCACCCCAAACTGACCCATCACCCCTAAACTGACCAATCACAAGAAACTGTCCAATCACCCCAAATTGATCAATCAAATCAAACTGGCCTATCACGCAAAACAGACCAATCTACACAAACTGACCAATCAGGCGCAAACTGACCCATCAGCACAAACTGACCAATCAACTCGAGCTGACCCATCAACACAAACTGACCAATCACCACCATATTGACCCATCAGCCCAACCTGACCAATTATCCCCAAACTGACACATCAACAGAAACAGTCCCATCAACACAAACTTAGAAATCACCCCCAAACTGACCCACCAACCAAAACTGACCAAACATCCACAAAATGACGAATCAAAACAAACTGAGCCATCAGCCAAAAATGACCCATCAACACAAACTGACCAATCACCCCCAATCTGACCCACTGACACAAAATGACCACTCACCCCAAACTGAACAATCAGCCCTAAACTGACCAATCAACACAAAATCACTAATCACCCCCAAACTGTACAATCACCCCAAACTGACCAATCACCCGAAAATGAAAAAGCATCCCAAACTGAACAATCAACACACAATGACTTATCAGGCCGAAACTGACCCATCAGAACAAACTTACCAATCACCCCAAATTGAGCCATCGACACAAACTGACCAATCACCCCCTAACTGACCCACTAGCCCAAACTGAACAATCTTCCCCAAACTGACCCATAAATACAAACTGATCCATTAACACAAATTGACAAATCACCCCAAACTGACCAATCACCCCCTAACTGACCAGTAGCCCAAACTGAACAATCATTCCAAACTGACCCATAAACACAAGCTGACCCATTAAAACAAACCGAGCAATCACCCCCAAACTGAACCACAAGCGCAAACTGTCCAATCCTCCCCAAACTGATCCATCACTCCAAAATGACCATTCACCAAAAAATGACCAATCAACCCAACCTGAACCATCAACACAAACTGACCAATCACCCCCAAATTGAGCCATCGCTCTAAACTGAGCAATCACCAAAAAATTAACGATCACCCCAAACTGACCCATCTACACAAACAGGCCCATCAACTTAAACTGACCATTCGCAACCAATCTGTCCCATCAACAAAAACAGAACAATCAGCCACAAACAGACGAATCACCACAAACAGAACCATCACTCCAAACTGAACAATGAGCACGTAACTGACCAATCACTGCAAACTGAACAATCACCCACAAATTGACCAATCACCACCCAACTGAACAATCACCCACAAATTGACCAATCACACCAAACTGAACAATCACCGCCAAACTAACCAATCACCCAAACTGACAAATCACCCAAACCGACCCATTAACACAAACTGACCAATCAGCCCAAACTGACCCATCAACAAAAACTGACCAAACACCCCAAGCTGACCCATCACCCCAAACTGACCTATCAACACAAACTGACAAATCAACCCAAACTGACACATCACCACAAATTGACCCATCAACACAAACTGACAAATCACCCCAAACTGACTCATCATCCCAGACTGACCCATCACCCAAATCTGACCAATTAGCAACAAATTACCAATCACCCCAAACTGACCCATGAGCACAAACTGCCCCATCAACACAAATAGCTCAACAACCCCTAACCTGACCAATCACCGCAAACTGACCCATCACTCCAAACTGACCAATCACCACCAACTGACCCAGCAAAACAAACTGATTAATGACACCAAAATGTTCAATCACCCACACTGACCACTCTCACCCAAATCAACCAAACACCCCAAACTGACCAGTCACCAATAAATGACCGATCTGCCCAATCTCAACCATCAACTTAAACTGACCAATTTTCCCAAATGACACTTCAACACAAGTTGACCAATCATCCCAAACTGACCAATCAACACAAATTGACTCATCAACACAAATTGACAAATCACCCCAAACTGAACAATCACCCCCTATCTGACCAGTAGCCCAAACTGAACAATCATTCCCAAACTGACCCATAAACACAAACTGACACATCAACACAAACCGAGCAATCACCCCCACACTGAACCACGAGCGCAAACTGTCCAATCGTTCCCAAACTGACCCATTATTCCAAACTGACCAATTATCAAAAAATGACCAAACACCCCAATCTGAAACATCAACACAAACTGACCAACCACCCCCAAATTGAGCCATCGCTCTAAACTGAGGAATCACCAAAAAATTACCGATCACCCCAAACTGACCCATCTACACAAACAGACCCATCAACACAAACTGGCCAATCGCCCCCAATCTGTCCCATCAACAAAAACAGAACAATCAGCCACAAACTGACGAATCACCACAAACAGAACCATCACTCCAAACTGAGCAATGAGCACTTAACTGACCAATCACTGCAAACTGACCAATCACCCACAAATTAACCAATCACCACCAAACTGAACAATCACCCACAAATTGACCAATCACACCAAACTGATCAATCACCGCCAAACTAACCAATCACGCAAACTGACAAATCATCCAAACTGACACATCAACACAAACTGACCAATCACCCCAAACTGACCATCAACAAAAACTGACCAATCACCCCCAAACTGACCCATCACCCCAAACTGACCCATTAACACAAACTGACAAATCACCACAAATTGACCCATCAACACAAACTGACCAAACACCCCAAACTGAATCATCAACAAAAACTGACGAATCACCCACAAACTGACCCATCACCCCAAACTGAACCATCAACACAAACTGACAAATCACCCCAAACTGACACATCACCACAAATTGACCCATCAACACAAACTGACAAATCACCACAAACTGACAGATCACCCCAAACTGACCCATCACCCAAAACTGACCAATCGGCAACAAATTAACAATCACCCCAAACTGACCCATTAACAAAACTCCCCCATCAACACAAACTGATCAACAACCCCTAAACTGACCAATCACAGCAAACTGACCCATCACTCCAAACTGATCAATCACCAACTTACCCAGCAAAACAAACTGAACAATGACCACAAAATGTTCAATCACCCACACTGACCACTCACCCCCAAATCAAGCAAACACCCCAAACTGACCAATCACCAATAAATGACCGATCAGCCCAATCTGAACCATCAAATGAAACTGACCAATTTTCCCAAATGACACATCAACACAAACTGACCAATCATCCCAAACTGACCAATCAACACAAACTGACTCATCAACACAAATTGACAAATCACCCCAAATTGACCAATCACCTTCTAACTGACCACTGCCTCAAACTGAAAAATCATTCCCAAACTGACCCATAAACACAAACTGACCCATCAACACAAACCGAGCAATCACCCCAAACTGAACCACCATCTCAAACTGACCAATCGTCCCCAAAATGACCCATCACTCCAAACTGACCAATCACCAAAAAATGACCAATCACCCAAATCTGAACCATCAACACAAACTGACCAATCACCCCCAAATTGAGCCATCGGTCCAAACTGAGCAATCACCAAAAAATTACCATTCACCCCAAACTGACCCATCTACACAAACAGACCCATCAACACAAACTGACCAATCGCACCCAATCTGTAACTGAACAAACTACCCAAACTGACCAATCACCACAAACTGACCAATCAACACAAATTGAACAATCACCCCAAACTGATCAGTCACCCCAAACTGACTCATAAACACAAACACACCAATCACCCCAAATTGACCAATCAAAACAAACTGATCAATCACCCCCAAACTAGCCAATCACCCAAAAACTGACCAGTGATGCCAAACTGACAATTCATCCACAAACTGACCCATCAGCTGAGAACTGACCCATCGACACAAACTGACCAAAGACCCACAATCTGACCCATCAACACAAACTGACCAATCACCCCAAACTGACCCATCATCCCTAAACTGACCAATCACAAGAAACTGTCCAATCACCCCAAACAGATCAATCAAATCAAACTGACCTATCACGCAAAACAGACCAATCAACACAAACTGACCAATCAGGCGCAAACTGACACATCATCACAAACAAACCAATCAATTCGAGCTGACCCATCAACACAAACTGACCAATCACCACCATATTGACCCACCAGCCCAACTTGACCAATTATCCCCAAACTGACACATCAACAGAAACTGTCCCATCAACACAAACTTAGCAATCACCCTCAAACTGACCCACCAGCCAAAACTGACCAAACATCACCAAATTGACGAATCAAAACAAACTGAGCCATCAGCCCAAAATGACCCATCAACACAAATTGACCAATCACCCCCAATCTGACCCACTGACACAAAATGACCACTCACCCCAAACTGACCAATCAGCCCTAAACTGACCATTCAACACAAAATAACTAAGCACCCCCAAACTGTACAATCACCACAAACTGACCAATCACCCAAAAATGAAAAAGCATCCCAAACTGAACAATCAACACACACTGACTTATCAGGCCGAAACTGACCCATCAGCACAAACTTACCAATCACCCCAAATTAAGCCATCGACACAAACTGACCAATCACCCCCTAACTGACCCAGTAACCCAAACTGAACAATCATCCCCAAACTGACCCTTAAATACAAACTGACCCAGCAACACAAATTGACACATCACCCCAAACTGACCAATCACCCCCTAACTGACCAGTAGCCCAAACTGAACAATCATTCCCAAACTGACCCATAAACACATACTGACCCATTAAAACAAACCGAGCAATCACCCCCAAACTGAACCACGAGCGCAAACTGCCCAATCTTCCCCAAACTGACCTATCACTCCAAACTGACCAATCACCAAAAAATGACCAATCACCCCAATCTGAACCATCAACACAAACTGACCAATCACCCCCAAATTGGGCCATCGCTCTAAACTGAGCAATCACCAAAAAATTAACGATCACCCCAAACTGACCCATCTACACAAACAGACCCATCAACTCAAACTGACCAATCGCCACCAATCTGACCCATCAACACAAACTGACCAATCACCCCAAACTGACCCATCACCCCTAAACTGACCAATCACAAGAAACTGTCCAATCACCACAAATTGATCAATCAAATCAAACTGACCTATCACGCAAAACAGACCAATCTACACAAACTGACCAATCAGGCGCAAACTGACCCATCAGCACAAACTGACCAATCAACTCGAGCTGACCCATCAACACAAACTGACCAATCACCACCATATTGTCCCATCAGCCCAACCTGACCAATCAACCCCAAACTGACACATCAACAGAAACAGTCCCATCAACACAAACTTAGAAATCACCCCCAAACTGACCCACCAACCAAAACTGACCAAACATCACCAAATTGACGAATCAAAACAAACTGAGCCATCAGCCCAAAATGACCCATCAACCCAAACTGACCAATCACCCCCAATCTGACCCACTGACACAAAATGACCACTCACCCCAAACTGACCAATCAGCCCTAAACTGACCAATCAACACAAAATCACTAATCACCCCCAAACTGTACAATCACCCCAAACTGACCAATCACCCGAAAATGAAAAAGCATCCCAAACTGAACAATCAACACACACTGACTTATCAGGCCGAAACTGACCCATCAGAACAAACTTACCAATCACCCCAAATTGAGCCATCGACACAAACTGACCAATCACCCCCTAACTGACCCACTAGCCCAAACTGAACAATCTTCCCCAAACTGACCCATAAATTCAAACTGATCCATCAACACAAATTGACAAATCACCCCAAACTGACCAATCACCCCCTAAGTGACCAGTAGCCCAAACTGAACAATCATTCCCAAACTGACCCATAAACACAAACTGACCCATTAAAACAAACCGAGCAATCACCCACAAACTGAACCACGAGCGCAAACTGTCCAATCCTGCCCAAAATGAACCATCACTCCAAAATGACCATTCACCAAAAAATGACCAATCAACCCAACCTGAACCATCAACACAAACTGACCAATCACTCCCAAATTGAGCCATCGCTCTAAACTGAGCAATCACCAAAAAATTAACGATCAACCAAACTGACCCATCTACACAAACAGGCCCATCAACTTAAACTGACCATTCGCAACCAATCTGTCCCATCAACAAAAACAGAACAATCAGCCACAAACGAACGAATCACCACAAACAGAACCATCACTCCAAACTGAACAATGAGCACGTAACTGACCAATCACTGCAAACTGAACAATCACCCACAAATTGACCAATCACCACCCAACTGAACAATCACCCACAAATTGACCAATCACACCAAACTGATCAATCACCACCAAACTAACAAATCACCCAAACTGACAAATCCCCAAACTGACCCAGCAACACAAACTGACCAATCTCCCCAAACTGACCCTTCAAAAAAACTGACCAATCACCCCCAAACTGACCCATCACCCTAAACTGACCCATTAACACAAACTGACAAATCACCCCAAATTGACACATCACCACAAATTGACCCATCAGCACAAACTGACCCATTACCCCAAACTGAATCATCAACACAAACTGACAAATCACCCCAAACTGACACATCACCCAAAACTGACCAATCAGCAACAAATTACCAATTAACCTAAACTGACCCATTAACAAAACTGCCCCATCAACACAAACTGATCAACAACCCCAAAACTGACCAATCACAGCAAACTGACCCATCACTCCAAACTGACCAATCACCACCAACTTACCCAGCAAAACAAACTGAACAATGACCACAAAATGTTCAATCACCCACACTGACCACTCTCCCCCAAATCAACCAAACACCCCAAACTGACCAATCACCAATAAATGACCGATCAGCCCAATCTGAACCAACAACTGAAACTGACCAAATTTCCCAAATGACACCTCAACACAAACTGACCAATCATCCCAAAATGGCCAATCAACACAAACTGACTCATCAACACAAATTGACAAATCACCCCAAACTGACCAATCACCTCCTCACTGACCAGTAGCCCAAAATGAACAATCATTCCCATACTGACCCATAAATACAAACTGACTCATCAACACAAACCGAGCAATCACCCCAAACTGAACCACCATCCCAAACTGACCAATCGTCCCCAAACTGACCCATCACTCCAAACTGACCAATCACCAAAAAATGACCAACCACCCAAATCTGAACCATCAACACAAACTGACCAATCACCCCCAAATTGAGCCATCGCTCCAAAGTGAGCAATCACCAAAAAATTACTAATCACCCCAAACTGACCCACTACACATACAGACCCATCAACACAAACTGACCAATCGCCCCAATCTGTCCCATCAACAAAAACTGAACAATCACCCTCAAACTGACCAATCACCACAAACAGAACCATCACTCCAAACTGAACAAAGAGCACTTAACTGACCAATCACTGCAAATTGCCCCATCAAATAAACTGAACAAACTACCCAAACTGACCAATCATCCCCAAACTGACCAATCAACACATATTGACCCATCTGAACAAATTGACCAATCACCCCAAACTGACCAATCAACACAAATTGAACAATCACCCCCAAACTGATCAATCACCCCAAACTGACTCATAAACACAAACACACCAATCACCCCAAACTGACCAATCAAAACAAACTGATCAATCACCCCCAAACTGGTCAATCACCCAAAAACTGACCAGTGATGGCAAACTGATAATTCATCCCCAAACTGACCCATTAGCTGAAACTGACCCATAGGCACAAAGTGACCAATGACCCACAATCTGACCCATCAACACAAATTGACCAATCACCCCAAACTGACCCATCACCCCTAAACTGACCAATCACATGAAACTGACCAATCACCCCAAACTGATCAATCAAATCAAACTGACCTATCATGCAAAACAGACCGATCAACACAAACTGACCAATCAGGCGCAAACTGACCCATCAGCACAAACTGATCAATCAACTCGAGCGGAACCATCAACACCAACTGACCAATCACCACCATATTGAACCACCAGCCCAACCTGACCAATCATCCCCTAACTGACACATGAACAGAAACTGTCCCATCAACACAAACTTAGCAATCACCCCAAACTGACCCACCAGCCAAAATTGACCAAACATCCTCAAATTGACGAATCAAAACAAACTGAGCCATCACCCCAATCTGACCCACTGACACAAACTGACCACTCACCCCAAACTGACCAATCAGCTCTAAACTGACCAATCAACACAAAATCACTAATCACCCCCAAACGGTACAATCACCCCAAACTGACCAATCAACCGAAAATGAAAAAGCATCCCAAACTGAACAATCAACACACACTGACTTATCAGGCCGAAACTGACCCATCAGCACAAACTTACCAATCACCCCAAACTGAGCCATCGACACAAACTGACCAATCACCCCTTACCTGATCCACTATCCCAAACTGAACAATCATCCCAAACTGACCCAGAAATACCAACTGACCCATCAACACAAACCGACCAATCACTCCCAAACTGAACCACCAGCCCAAACTGACCAATCGTCGCCAAACTGACCCATCACTCCAAACTGACCAATCCCCAAAAAATGACCAATCACCCCAATCTGAACCATCAACACAAACTGACCAATCACCCCCAAATTAAGTAATAGCTCCAAACTGAGCAAGCACCAAAAATTAGCAATCACACCAAACTGACCCATCTACACAAATTGTCCCATCAACACAAACTGACCATTCACCCACAAACTGAGCAATCACTGCAACCAGAACCATCACTCCAAACTAACCAATCAGCAATTAACTAACCAATCACTGCAAACTTCCCCAACAAAGAAACGGAACAATCTCCCAATCTGACCAATCATCCCCAAACTGACCAATCAACACAAACTGATCCATCTAAATAGTCTGACCAATCACCCCACACTGATCAATCAATACAAATTGTACAATCACCCGCAAACTGATCAATCACCCCAAACTGACTCATAAACACAAACTCACCAATCACCCCAAACTGACCAATCAAAACAAACTGACCAATCACCCCCAAACTGGCCAATCACCCATAAACTGACCAATGATGACAAATTGACCAATTATCCCAAACAAAACAATCACCAAAACTGACCCATCAATGCAAACTGACCAATCAACACCAAACTGACCAATCACTGCAAACTGACCCATCTCTCCAAACTAACCAATCAGCAACAAACTGAAGAATCACCAAAAACTGACCCATCAACACAAACTCATCAATCACCCCAAAACTGACCAATTAAAATAAACTGACCAATCAACCCCAAACTGGCCAACCACTCACACACTGACCAATGATGACAAACTGACCAATCACCCCAAACTGACCCATCATCCCAAACTGAACAATCACCCAAACAGACCCATCAACGGAAAATGACCAATCAACCCCAAACTGACCAATCACTGCAAACTGACCAATCAACACAAACTGACCAATCACCCCAAACTGACCAATCAACACAAAATGACCAATCACGCCAAATTGACCAATCTCCCCCAATCTGAACAATCACACCAAATTGACCAATCACCCAAAAATGACCAATCACCATAAACTGACCCATCAACTCAAAATGACCAATCACCCCAAAGTGTTCCATCAACACAAGCTGAGCAATCACACACAACTGGCTCATCAACACAAAGAGAACAATCATGCCCAAACTGACCAGCCACCACAAACTGACAAATCACCCCAAACTGACCAATCACCCCAAACGGACAAATCATCCCAAACTGACCAAACAACACAAACTGCCCAATCAGGCAAAAACTGACACAACAACAGAAACTGACAAATCATCCCCAAACAGACCCACCAGCCCAAACTGACCAATCATTACCAAACGGACCAATCAACACAAACTGTCCCATCAATACAAACCGACAAATCACCCCCAATCTGACCTACCAGCCCAAACTGAACAATATGCCCCAACTGATCAATCAACACAATCTGATCAATCACCACCAAACTGATCAATTATCTACAAACTTCGCAATCTGCCCAAATGAACCAATCACCCCCAAATTAAAGAAACACCCCAAACCATCAACACAAACTGAAGAATTGCCCGAATCTGAGCCATCAACACAAACTGACCATTCACCCCAAACTGACCCATTACCCCAAACTGACCAATCACCCAAAGAGACTCATCATCATAAATTGACCAATCACCTCCAAACTGATCAATCAACGCAATCTGACCCATCAAAACATTCTGGTCATTGACCCCCAAACTGACCAATCACCGCAAACCGACCCATCAAAACAAACTGAATAATCACCCCAAACTGACCGATCAACACAAACTGACCAATCACCCCCAAACTGACTAATCACTGCAATCTGACCCATCAAAGCAATCTGGTCATTGACCCTAAAAACTGAAAAATCACCGCAAGCTGACCCATCAAAACAAACTGACCAATCTTCAACAAACTGACCAATCACCACAAACTGACCCATCAACACAAACTGACCAATCACCCCATACTGACCAATCACACCCAAAATGAACAATCACCCCTAAACTGACCAATCACAGCAAACCGACCAGTTACCCCAAACTGACCAATCAACAGAAAATGATCAATCACCCAAAACTGACCAAATTCCCCAATATCTACAATCATCCCAAACTGACCAATCACCCGAAACTATTCCATCAACACAAGCTGACGAATCACACACAACTGACTCATCAACACAAACTGACCAATCACCCAAACTGAACAATCAACACGAACTGACCAATCACCTCCAAACTGATCAATCAACACAAACAGACCAATCACACCAAACTGACCCAACAGCCCAAACTGACCAATCACCCCAAACTGAACAATTAACACAAAATTACTAATCACCCCCAAACTGACCAATCACCCCCAAACTGACCAATCACATCCAAACTGACCAATCACCCATAACAGCCCAATCAATACAAACTGACCAAACACCCCAAACTAACCAAACACCCCGAACAGAACAATCACCAAAAATGACCAATTATCCCCAATCTGAACCATAAAGACAATCTGACCTTTCAAAACAAACTGACAAATCACCACAAACTGACACATCACCCCAAACTGGCGAAACACCCCAACTGACCCATCAACACAAATTGACCAATGAGCACAAACTGACCCATCAACACCAACTGGAAAATCACCCCCAAACTGACACATCAACCCAAACTGACCCATCAACACAAACTGACCAACCACACCCAAACTGACCCATCACCCTCAAACTAAGCCATCACTCCAAGCTGACCCATCAACACAAACTGACCAGTAACCCAAACTGACCCATCAACACAAACTGACCAATCACCTCCAAACTGACGAATCACAATAAAATGACCAATCACCCACAAATTGAACAATCACCCCCAAACTGACCAATTATCCATTGGTTGGATTCATACCTAGCACAAAGGAAGTTGGCTGTGGTTGTTGGAGGTCATTCATCTAAATCACATGACATCACTGCAGGAGTTCCTCAGGGCAGTGTCCTAGGCCAAACCATCTTCAGCTGTTTCATCAATGACCTTCCCTCCATCATAAGGTCAGAAGTGGGGATGTTCGCTGATGATTGCACACTGTTCAGCACCATTCGAGACTCATCAGATGCTGACACAGTCCATGTCCATATGCAGCAAGATCTGGACAACATTCACACTTGGGCTGACAAGTGCCAAGTAACATTCGCACCAAACAAGTGCCAAGCAATGACCATCTCCAACAAGCGAGACTCTAACCATCTCCACTTGACATTCAATGGCATTACCATCGCTGAATCCCCCACTATCAACATCCTGGGGGTTCCATTGATCAGAAACTGAACTGGACCAGCCATAAAAACACTGTGGCTACAAGAGCAGGCCAGAGGCTGGGAATTCTGCGGCGAGTGTCTCACCTCCTGACTCACCAAAGCCTTTCCACCATCTACAAGGCACAAGTCAGGAGTGTGATGGAATACTCACCACTTGCCTGAATGAGTGCAGCTCCAAAACACTTAAGAAGCTCGACACCATTCAGGATAAAGCAGCCCGCTTGATTGGCACTCCATCCACAACCTTCAACATTCACTCCCTCTACCACCGGCGCACTGTGGCTGCAGTGTGTAACATCTACAAGATGCACTGCAGCAACTCACCAAGGCTCCTTCAGCAACACCTTCCATACCCGTGACCTCTACCGCTGAGAAGGACAAGGGCAGCAGACGCTGGGAACATCACCACCTACAAGTTCCCCTCCAAGCCAAACACCACCCTGACTTGGACTTGTATTGCCGTTCCTTCACAGTCGCTGGAATAAAATCCTGGAAATCCCTTCCTAACAGCATTGTGGGTGTACCGACACCATATGGACTACAGCGGTTCAAGAAGGTGGCTCACCACAATCTTCTCAAGGGCAATTAGGGATGGGCACTAAGTGCAGGCCTAACCAGCCAACGATGCCCACATCCCATCAATGAATAATGTTTTTTTTTTATATTGACCAATCAAACCAAACTGACCAATCACCTCCAAACTAACCAAACACCAAAACTGACAAATCACCCAAACAGACCCATCAACACAAATTGACCAATCACCCAAACTGACCCATCAACACAAACTGACCAATCACCAAAACTGACCCATCAACACAAACTGACCATTCACCCCCAAACTGATCCATCACACCAAACTGACCCATCGCTACCAAACTGACCCAGCATCCCAAATTGACCCTTCAACACAAACTGACAAATCACCCACAAACTGACTCATCACCCCAAACTGATCCATCACTCAAAACTGAACAATCAGCAACAAATTACCAATCACCCCAAACTGCCCCATCAACACAATCTGATCAATACCCGCCTAAACTGACCAATCACCTCAAACTGACCCATCACTCCAAACTGACCAATCACCACCAACTGACCCAACAAAACAAACTGATCAATCATTCCAAAATGTTCAATCAGCCACACTGGCCAACCACCCCAAATCAACTAAACACACCAAACTGAACAATCACCAATAAATGACCGATCAGCCCAATCTGAACCATCAACTGAAACTGGCCAATTTTCCCAAATGGCCCATCAATCAAACTGACCAATCATCCTAAACTGTCCCATCAACACAAATTGACCAATCACCCCAAAACTGACCAATCACCCCCTAACTGACCCATTTGCCCAAATTGAACAATCATCCCCAAACTGACCCATAAAAAAAATTGACCCATCAACACAAACTGACCAATCACCTCAAAACTGAACCACCGACCCAAACTGACCACTCGTCCCCAAACTGACCCATCACTCCAAACTGACCAATCACCAAAAATTACCAATCAACCCAAACTGACCAATCACCCCAAATTGATCAATCACCCCAAACTGACCAATCACCCCAAACTGACCAATCACCCAAATTGACCAATCAACACAAACTGACCAATCACCCCCAAACTGACAAATCAACACAAACAGACCAATCACCCCAAACTGACCCATCAACACAAACTGACCAATCAACACAAACTGACCAATGACCCCCAGACAGACCCACCAGTCAAACTGACCAAATACACCAAACTGGCCAATTAACAGAACATTACCAATCACCCCCAAACTGAACAATCACCCCCAAAGTAACCAATCACATCCAAACTTTCCAATGACCCATAATAGCCCAATCAATACAAACTGGAAAACCACACCCAAATTGACCCATCACACTCAAACTAAGCCATCACTCTAAGCTGACCCATCAACACAAACTGACCAGTAACCCAAACTGACCCATCAACACAAACTGACCAATCACCCAAATTGACCAATCAACACAAACTGACCAATCACCCCCAAACTGACAAATCAACACAAACAGACCAATCACCCCAAACTGACCCATCAACACAAACTGACCAATCAACACAAACTGACCAATGACCCCCAGACAGACCCACCATCCCAAACTGACCAAATACACCAAACTGGCCAATTAACAGAACATTACCAATCACCCCCAAACTGAACAATCACCCCCAAAGTAACCAATCACATCCAAACTTTCCAATGACCCATAATATCCCAATCAATACAAACTGGAAAACCACACCCAAATTGACCCATCACACTCAAACTAAGCCATCACTCTAAGCTGACCCATCAACACAAACTGACCAGTAACCCAAACTGACCGATCAACAAAAACTGACCAATCACCCCCAAACTCACCCATCACCCAAATCTGACCCATGAACACATTCAGACCAATCACCCACAAACTCACCAATCACCTCCAAACTGACGAATCACAACAAAATGATCAATCACTCCAGACTGACCAATCACCCACAAATTGACCAATCACTCCCAAACTGAACAATTACCCACAAATTGAGCAATCAAACCAAACTGACCAATCACCTCCAAACTAACCCAACACCCTAACTGACAAATCACCCAAACTGACCGATCAACACAAACTGACCGATCACCAAAACTGACCCATCAACACAAACTGACCAATCACCCAAACTGACCCATCAACACAAACTGACCATACACCCCAAACTGACCCATCACTCCAAACTGACCCATCACCCCAAACTGACCCACCACCCCAAATTGACCCATCAACACAAACTGACAAATCACCCCCAAACTGACTCATCACCCCAAACTGACCCATCACTCAAAACTGAACAACCAGCAACAAATTACCAATCACCCCAAACTGACACTGTAACACAAACTGCCCCATCAACACAAACTGATCAATCTCGCCTAAACTGACCAATCACTGCAAACTGCCCCATCACTTCAAACTGAATAATCACCACCAACTGACCCAACAAAACAAACTGATCAATCATTCCAAAATGTTCAATCACCCACACTGACCAATCACCCCAAATCAACCAAATACCCCAAACTGAACAATCACCAATAAATGACTGATCAGCCCAATCTGAACCATCGACTGAAACTGGCCAATTTTCCCAAATGACCCATCAACTCAAACTGACCAATCATCCTAAACTGACCCATCAACACAAACTGAGGATAGGGAAAACTTTAAAAGACAGCATAAAATAACAAAAAGACTGATTAAGAAAGGGAAGATAGATAATGAAAGCAAATTAGCAAAAAATATAAAAACAGGTAGTAAGAGTTTTTATAGTTATATAAAAAGAAAAAGGTGGCTAAAGTAAATGTTGGTCCCTGAGAGGATGAGACCGGGAAATTAATGGTGGGAAATATGGAGATGGCAAAAACACTGAATGAATATTTTACATCAGTCTTTACAGTAGAAGACACTAAGAATATCCCAACCCTGGACAAACAGGGGGCGAAATGGGGGCAGGAGCTAAACACGATCAAAATCACTAAGGAAGTGGTACTCGGTAAAATAATGGGACTCAAGGCGCATAAATCACCTGGACCTGATGGCATACATTCTAGGGTCTTGAGGGAAGTGGCGGTAGGGACTGTGGATGCATTGGTAATAATTTTCCAAAACTCCCTGGACTCGGCAAAGGTCCCAGCAGACTGGAAAACTGCAAATGTAACACCCTTATTTAAAAAGGGCAGTAGACAGAAGGCTGGAAACTATAGACCGGTTAGCCTAACATCTGTGGTAGGTAAAATTATGGAGTCCATTATTAAGGAGACAGTAACAGGACATTTGGATAATCATAATTTAATAGGACAAAGTCAGCATGGTTTTATGAAGGGGAATCATGTTTGACAAAATTGCTGGAGTTCTTTGAGGAAGTAACGTATAGGGTGGATCAAGGGGAACCAGTGGACGTAGTGTATTTAGACTTCCAAAAGGCATTTGACAAGGTGCCACACAAAAGATTATTGCTTAAGATAAAAAATCACGGGATTGGGGGTAATATTTTGGCATTGATAGAGGATTGGCTATCTAACAGAAGGGAGAGAGTTGGGATAAATGGTTCATTCTCAGACTGGCAATCAGTAACTAGTGGTGTTCCGCAGGGTTCAGTGCTGGGTCCCCAACTCTTTACAATCTATATTAACGATTTGGAGGAGGGGACCGAGTGTAACATATCAAAGTTTGCAGATGATACTAAGATGGGAGGGAAAGTAGTGAGTGAGGAGGACATAAAAAACCTGCAAGGGGACATAGACAGGCTAAGTAAGTGGGCAGAGATTTGGCAGATGGAATACAATACTGGAAAGTGTGAGGTTATGCACTTTGGCAGGAAAAATCGTAGAGCAAGTTATTATCTTACTGGCAAGAAACTGGAAAGTACTGAAGTACAAAGGGATCTGGGGGTCCTGGTGCACGAAACTCAAAAGGTTAGTATGCAGGTTCAGCAAGTGATTAAGAAGGCCAATGGAATGTTGGCTTTCATTGCTAGGGGGATAGAATATAAAAATAGGGAGGTATTGCTTCAGTTGTACAAGGTATTGTTGAGACCGCACCTGGAATACTGCGTACAGTTTTGGTGTCCATACTTAAGAAAGGACATACTTGCTCTCGAGTCAGTACAAAGAAGTTTCACTCGGTTAATCCCGGGGATGAGGGGATGGACATATGAGGAGAGGTTGAGTAGATTGGGACTCTACTCATTGGAGTTCAGAAGAATGAGAGGCGATCTTATTGAAACATATAAGATTGTGAAGGGGTTGGATCGGGTGGAAGCGGGGAAGATGTTCCCGATGATGGGTGAAACCAGAACTAGGGGGCATAGTCTTAGAATAAGGGGCTGCTCTTTCAAAACTGAGATGAGGTGGAACTACTTCACTCAGAGGTTGGTAGGTCCATGGAATATGCTGCCCCAAAAAGCTGTAGAAGCTACATCATTACATAAATTTAAAACAGAAATAGACAGTTTCCTAGAAGTAAAGGGAATTAAGGGTTACGGGGAGCGGGCAGGAATTTGGACATGAGTCTAGGTTCGGATCGGTCATGGCCCTGTGGGTAGTGGAGCGGGCCCAGGGGCAGTATAGCCTGATCCTGCTCCTATTCCATGTGTCTAATTCTGTTAGATTCAGGAGCTGGTTCTGTGATAGTGGATTGGCGGTTAGAATCAGATCAGCCATGTTATAATTGAATGGTGGAGCAGGCTCGAAGGGCCGATTGGCCTACTCCTGCTCCTATTTCTTATGTTCTTATGACTCATCAGCACAAATTGACCAATCAACCCAAACTGACCAATCACCCCTAACTGATCCATTAGCCCAAACTGAACAATCATCCCCAAACTGACTCATAAACACAAACTGACCCATCAACACAAACCGACCAATCACCCCAAAACTGAACCACCGGCCCAAACTGACTAATCGTCCCCAAACTGACCCATCACTCCAAACTGACCAATCAGCAAAAAATTACCAATCACCCTGTGGTGATTATTGTTGTTTTGTAAGAAGCATTGCAATTGGTTGCCTGTTTCCTGCCTTGAGATATATGCTGTAAACTCATTGGTAGTTGATGTCATGTGTTTTGTGGTGGCCATCTTAAATTCAGTTCTCTACAGCCTTGGTTGGGACTGGGTGTTGAAGATGTGCTGCTGGGTTTTTAAGGTTAATAAAGCCTAGATTTAGAAAGGCAAATCTACTCTTTATTTCAATTTATTAACCTTTTGTTAGAATGGAGCAATATCTTCAACCGGAACGATTTAATGCTGACCCTAATTCTGCAGGAGTGGATGATAAATGGAAACACTGGTATCGTACATTTGAAAACTTTTTGGGTGTGTTGGATCAAGAGTCTCTAAATAAGTTGAATATACTGATCAACTTCATTGCTCCGGATGTGTATAACTATATCTTGGACTGTGAAACTTACGAATTGGCTATTGCTACATTGGAAAAGATTTTTGTTAAAGCAAAGAATGAGGTATTTGCATGTCACCTTCTATCTGCCCGTAGGCAGCAGGTGGGAGAATCTTTGGATGCTTATTTACAAGCACTTCAGCGCCTTGGTGCTAACTGTAATTATAAGGCCGTGTCGGCAGAAGCATATAAGGAAGAATCGGTACGGGATGCTTTTATTAATGGATTACTGTCTAGATCAATTCGTCAGCGGTTATTAGAAAATAAGACTTTGGATCTTAAGAGTGCTTTTGAGCAAGCCTCTACATTGGATTTGGCTCAGAGAAGTTCGGATTCTTACGCTCTTTTTAATCGGCCTGCGACTGTGGTTTTGGCAGTTCCGGATGAAAAGGAATTATGTGGACTTAATAGGAGTGGTTTACCAGATTCTGAAACAGTTTTTACTTTGGCTGCTGTTGCCTCTAGGATTCAGAAGTGTTATTTTTGTGGGAACGCCCGGGACCCTCGTCTGAAGTGTCCTGCTCGGGAGGCTGTGTGTAGTAAATGCGGCAAGAGAGGTCATTATGCACGTGTTTGTAAATCAATTGCCTCCTCTGCAACTATTCAGCTTTTAGATAGGGCGTTTATTGCATCAGTTTCTGCTGCCTTTGCTCATGGCCTAAACAAAGCTATAGTTACGGCCCAAGTTAATGGGTTAGAAGTGAAGGCCCTTATAGATACGGGCAGCACCGAGTGTTTTATAAGTCTTCAGTTTGTGAAGGAGAAGCGTTTGAAAATTTTGCCTGTTACTTATCAGTTGTGTATGGCTCAGACGACTCTCACCTCACAAGTAGCTGGTTGTTGCCTTGTGAAATTAATTCTTCTAGGTAATACGTATACTGATATACGCCTATCTGTTTTGCCTAATCTCTGTGCAGATATTTTGATTGGTCATGATGTGCTTCAATTACACGAGTCTCTCAGTCTTTCTTTTGGAGGAACTAAGCCACCTTTATCTATTTGTGGATTAACTTCTTTATCCATTTCTTCATTATCACTTTTTTCCAATTAAATGCCGGATTGTAAGCCAATTGCTACCAAGTCAAGAAGGTATAGCAGTCAGGATAAAGAATTTATTAATTCTGAAGTTCAACGTCTTTTATTGGAAGGAATCATTGAACCTAGTTGTTCGCCCTGGCGGGCACAAGTAGTTGTCACCACCAACGAGAGACATAAGAAACGAATGGTGATAGACTACTCTCAAACTATTAATAGGTATACTCAATTAGATGCATACCCTTTGCCTAAGATTGATGAGCTTATCAACAAAGTATCTCAGTATAAGGTTTTTAGCACTATTGATCTAAAGAGTGCTTATCATCAGATTCCTATCGTTTAGAGGGATCAACCATATTTGAGGCTGGCGGAAAGCTGTATCAGTTTTGCCGAGTACCATTTGGTGTTACTAATGGTGTTGCCTGTTTTCAATGGGCAATGGATGCTTTTATAAGTGATAACTCTCTCTCTGACACCTTTTCATATTTAGATGACATCACTGTGTGTGGCAAATCAAGGGTGGAGCATGATTCTAATTTAGAAAGATTCCTTCAAGCTGCGGAAAAAGTTGGTTTAACTTTTAATAAAGAGAAGTGTATCTTTTCGACCACTGAGGTAAATCTACTGGGGTATATTATCTCGGGAAACAAGATTAAACCAGATCCAGAACGTCTGCGACCATTGATTGATTTACCTTGTCCTACTAATTCTAAGGCTTTGCAACGAGTTGTTGGGCTGTTTTCTTATTATTCTAATTGGATTGCAAACTTTTCGCAGAAGATCCGGCCCCTTATTCGGGTTATGGCATATCCTCTATCATGGGAGGCCAGGACGTGTTTTGATAATTTCAAAAAGGATATCCTTGGAGCAGTTGTGCATTCTATTGATGAGCAGGTTCCCTTTGTGATTGAGACGGACGCTTCCGATTTTGCAATTGGGGCTATCCTGAACCAAAATGGAAGACCTGTGGCCTTTTTCTCACGTACTTTGAACAATAGTGAGAAAAGACACTCCTCAATAGAGAAAGAGACGCATGATATAGTAGAATCACTGCGTAAATGGAGACATTATTTATCGGGGCGACATTTTACATTGGTAACTGACCAAAAATCTGTGTCCTTTATGTTTGATGTCAAACATTTTGGAAAGATCAAGAATGATAAAATAATAAGGTGGAGGATTGAGTTGGCATGCTACCATTTGGTATAGTTTACCGTCCGGGGAAGGATAATGTTGCTGCTGATGCGCTGTCGAGGGCTTATTGTTCTGTGATTCACGGAGATACGCTTATTAATCTTCATAATGCTTTGTGCCACCCTGGTATTACGAGGATGATACACTTCGTACGCAGTAAAAATTTGCCCTTTTCAGTTGAAGACGTCAAGCGGATGACTTCATTATTTTCTATCTGTGCTTGGTGTAAACCGAATTTCTTGAAGCCTCAACGAGCTCATCTTATAAAGGCTACTTCTCCTTTTGAACGTTTGAGCGTTGATTTTAAGGGGCCTCTTCCTTCAGCGACTCAGAATCGATACATATTTACTGTTGTGGATGAGTTTTCAAGGTTCCCTTTTGCTTTTCCTTGTACAGATGTATCAGCTGCTACAGTTATCAAAGGTCGGACTCAACTTTTTGTCACCTTTGGGATGCCTGCGTATATCCATTCGGATCAGGGAAGTTCTTTTATGTCTTCCCAGTTGAAGCAATACCTCCAGAGTCGGGGAATCTCTACTAGTAGAACTACCCCGTATAATCCCCAGGGTAATGGACAGTGCGAAAGATAAAATGGGGTGATCTGGAAGGCAGTTATGTTGGCTTTGACATCCTGGAACCTTAAGAATACACAATGGGAAATGGTATTGCCTGATGCCCTGCATTCCATTAGATCATTGCTTTCAACGGCTACTAATGTGACCCCCCATGAAAAGCTCTTTAACTATCCGCAGAGATCTACTACGGGATATTCGGTACCTTCATGGCTTACTATGCAGGGATCTGTGCTGCTTCGACGCCATGTTAGATTGTCAAAATATGATCCTTTAGTGGAGGAGGTGAAGCTGTTGGAGGCAAATTCCCACTATGCTCATATTCGATTCCAAGATGGGAAAGAAAGTACTGTTTCAATTAAGGACTTGGCTCCTTGTGGTGGCCAGCCCTCTTCTGAGGATATTAACAATAGTCATGATTCAGATAATGTGGATGTCGTCACAGATACTACGAATATTTCCAATCCTATTGCAGATAATTATAATTCTATTAGTCAGCCCTCGATGGATGTTCATGACCGTCCCAGTTTACCTCTTGATGGGACATCCAATCCGGAAACTGTTGACAATCGGGGTATGGATAGCCTTCCTGCAGAAGATACTTCCGTGTCTCCTGGTGTGGGAGGGCAAGGAATTTCACCAAGGTTAAGAAGTTCGACATGAACAAGATATCCGGTCGACCGATTGAAAATGGACTTTTAAAATAATTTGATAGTGATGTTTTAAAATTGTTGAAATATTATATTTGTATTGGTTTAGTTATAAATAATTAATTGTAAATTGTAAAGGCTACCTAGGTTGGAGTATGTTTTAAAAGGAGGGGTGAATGTGATGATTATTCTTGTTTTGTAAGAAGCATTGCAATTGGTTGCCTGTTTCCTGCCTTGAGATATATGCTGTAAACACATTGGTTGTTGATGTCATGTGGTTTGTGGTGGCCATCTTAAATTCAGTTCCCTACAGCCTTGGTTGGGACTGGGTGTTGAAGATTTGCTGCTGGGTTTTTAAGGCTAATAAAGCCTAGATTTAGAAAGGCAAATCTACTCTTTATTTCACACCCCAAACTGACCAATCACCACAAACAGACCAATCACCCCAAACTGACCCATCAACACAAACTGATAAATCAACACACTGACCAACCACCCCATACTTACCAATCACCCAAACTTACCCAACAACACAAACTGAACAATCACCACCAAACTGACCAACCAGCCCAAACTGACCAATTTACACAAAATTACTAATCACCCCCAAACTGACCAATCATCCCCAAACTGATCAATCACAACCAAAATGACCAATCACCCGTAATAGACCAATCAAAACAAACTGACCAAACACCCCAAACTAACCAAGCACCCCAAACAGACCAATCACCACAAAATGACCAATTATCCCCAATCTGAACCATCAACACAATCTGAGCTTTCAACACAAACTGACCAATCACCCCTACCTGACACATCAGCCCTAAATGACCAAACACCCCAACTGAACCATGAACACAAACTGACCAATCACACCCAAACTGACACATCAACCCAAACTGACCCATCAACACAAACTGACCAATCACACACAGACTGACCCATCACCCTCAAACTGAGCCATTACTCCAAGCAGACTCATCAACACAAAATGACCAATAACCCAAACTGACCAATCAAATCAGACTGACCAATCACGCCCAAACTCGCCCTTCACTCCAAACTGACCGATCAACACAAACTGACTAATCACCTCCAAACTCACCCATCAGCCCGAACTGACCATGAACGCATTCTGACCAATCACCCACAAACTGACAAATCACATCCAAACTGACGAATCAAACAAACTGACCAAACACCCACAAATTGATCAATCACCCCCAAACTGACCAATCGCCCACAAATTGACCAATCACCACCAAACTGAACAATCACCCACAAATTGACCAATCACACCAAACTGATCAATCAGTGCCAAACTAACCAATCACCCAAGCTGACTAATTACCCAACATGACCCATCAACACAAACTGACCAATTACCCCCAAACTCACCCATCACCCCGAACTGACCCATGAACACATTCTGACCAATCACCCACAAACTGACCAATCACCTCCAAACTGAAGAATCACAACAAACTGACCAAACACCCACAAATTGATCAATCACCCACAAACTGACCAAACACCCACAAATTGATCAATCACCCCCAAACTGACCAATCACCCACAAATTGACCAATCACTACCAAACTGAGCAATCACCCACAAATTGACCGATCACACAAAACTGATCAATCAGCGCCAAACTAACCAATCATCCAAACTGACAAATCACCCAGACTGACCAATCAACACAAACTGACAAGTCACTCAAACTGACCAATCAACACAAACTGACAAATCACCCCAAACTGACACATCACCACAAATTGACCCATCAACACAAACTGACATATCACCCCAAACTGACTCATCACCCCAAACTGACCTATCACCCAAAACTGACCAATCAGCAACAAATTACGAATCATCCCAAACTGACCCATTAACACAAACTGCCCCATCAACACAAACAGATCAACAACCCCTAAACTGACGAATAACTGCAAACTGACCCATCACTCCAAACTGATCAATTACCACCAACTGACCCAGCAAAACAAACTGAACAATGACACCAAAATGTTCAATCACCCACACTGACCAGTCACCCCCAAATCAAACAAACACCCCAAACTGACCAATCACCAATAAATGACCGATCAGCCCAATCTAAACCATCAACTGAAACTGACCAATTTTCCCAAATGACACATCAATACAAACTGGCCAATTATCCCAAAACTGACCAATCACCCCAAACTGACCAATCACCCCCTAACTGAGCAGTAGCCCAAACTGAAGAATCATTCCCAAACTGACCCATAAATACAAACTGACCCATCAACACATAACAAGCAATCACCCCCAAACTGAACCACAAGCCCAAACTGACCAATCGTCCCCAAAATGACCCATCACTCCAAACTGACCAATCACTAAAAAATGACCAATCACCCCAATCTGAACCATCAACACAAACTGACCAATCACCCCAAATTGAGCCATCGCTCCAAACTGAGCAATCACCAAAAAATTACCAATCACCCCAAACTGACCCATCTACACAAACAAATGCATCAACACAAACTGACCAATCGCCCCCAATCTGTGCCATCAACAAAAACTGAACAATCACCCTCAAACTGACCAATCACCACAAACAGAACCATCACTCCAAACTGAACAACGATCATTTAACTGACCAATCACTGCAAATTGCCCCATCAAATAAACTGAACAAACTCCCCACACTGACCAATCATCCCCAAACTGACCAATCAATGCAAACTGACCCATCTAAACAAACTGGCCAATCACCCAAAACTGACGAATCAATACAAACTGAACAATCACCCCCAAACCGATCAATTAGCCCAAACTGACGCATAAACACAAACACACCAATCACCCCAAACTGGCCCATCAAAACAAACTGATCAGTCACCCCCAAGCTGGCCAATCACCCAAAAACTGACCAGTGACGCCAAACTGACAAATCATCCCCAAACTGACCCATCAGCTGAAACTGACCCATCGACACAAACTGACCAATGACCCACAATCTGAACCATCAACACAAACTGACCAATAATCCCAAACTGATCAATCAAATCAAACTGACCTATCACCCAAAACAGACCAATCAACACAAACTGACCAATCAATGCAAACTGACCCATCAGCACAAACTGACCAATCAACTCGAGCTGACCGATCAACACAAACTGACCAATCAGGCGCAAACTGACCCATCAGCACAAACTGAACAATCATCCCCAAACTGACCCATAAACAAAACTGACCCATCAACACAAACTGACCAATCACCTGAAAAATGAACCACCGGCCCAAACTGACCAATCGTCCCCAAACTGACCCATCACTCCAAACTGACCAATCAACAAAAAATTACCAATCACCCCAAACTGACCAATCACCCCAAACTGATCAATCACCCGCAAACTGAACAATCAGCAAAAACAGACTAACCACCCCAAACTGACCCATCAACAAAAACTGACTCTTCAACACAAATTGACAAATCAGCCTAAACTGACCAATCACCCCCTAACTGAGCAGTAGCCCAAACTGAAGAATCATTCCCAAACTGACCCATAAATACAAACTGACTCATCAACACAAACCAAGCAATCACCCCCAAACTGAACCACAAGCCCAAACTGAACAATCGTCCCCAAAATGACCCATCACTCCAAACTGACCAATCACTAAAAAATGACCAATCACCCCAATCTGAACCATCAACACAAACTGACCAATCACCCCAAATTGAGCCATCGCTCCAAACTGAGCAATCACCAAAAAATTACCAATCACCCCAAACTGACCCATCTACACAAACAAACCCATCAACACAAACTGACCAATCGCCCCCAATCTGACCCATCAACAAGAACTGAACAATCACCCACAAACTGACCAATCACCACAAACAGAACCATCACTCCAAACTGAACAATGAGCATTTAACTGACCAATCACTGCAAATTGCCCCATCAAATAAACTGAACAAACTCCCCACACTGACCAATCATCCCCAAACTGACCAATCAACGCAAACTGACCGATCTAAACAAACTGACCAATCACCCGAAACTGAGGAATCAACACAAACTGAACAATCACCCCCAAAACGATCAATCACCCCAAACTGACTCATAAGCACAAACACACCAATCACCCCAAACTGGCCCATCAAAACAAACTGATCAGTCACCCCCAAACTGGCCAATCACCCAAAAACTGACCAGTGACGTCAAACTGACAAATCATCCCCAAACTGACCCATCAGCTGAAACTGACCCATCGACACAAACTGGCCAATGACCCACAATCTGAACCATGAACACAAACTGACCAATAACCCCAAACTGATCAATCAAATCAAACTGACCTATCACCCAAAACAGACCAATCAACACAAACTGACCAATCAATGCAAACTGACCCATCAGCACAAACTGACCAATCAACTCCAGCTGACCGATCAACACAAACTGACCAATCAGGCGCAAACTGACCCATCAGCACAAACTGAACAATCATCCCCAAACTGACCCATAAACAAAACTGACCCATCAACACAAACCGACCAATCACCTGGAAACTGAACCACCAGCCCAAACTGACCAATCGTCCCCAAACTGACCCATCACTCCAAACTGACCAATCAACAAAAAATTACCAATCACCCCAAACTGACCAATCACCCCAAACTGATCAATCACCCGCAAACTGAACAATCAGCAAAAACAGACTAACCACCCCAAACTGACCCATCAACACAAACTGACCAAACAACACAAACTGAAAAATTCACCCCAAATTGAACAATCACCCCAAAATGACCAATCACCCAAACTGACCAATCAACACAAACTGACCAATCACCTAAAACTTGCCCTTCACTCCAAACTGACCGATCAACACAAACTGACCAATCAGCCCCAAACTCACCCTTCACCCAAATCAGACCCATGAACCCATTCTGACCAATCACCCACAAACTGACCAATCACCTCCAAACTGAGGAATCACAACAAACTGACCAATCACCCCAGAATGGCCAATCACCCACAAACTAACTAATTACCCACAAATTGACCAATCAAACAAAACTGACCAATCACCTCCAAACTAACCAAACACCCAAACTGACAAATCACCAAAACTGACCCATCAATACAAACTGACGAATCACCCAAACTGAACCATCAACACAAATTGACCATTCTCCCCTAAACTGACCCATCACTCCAAACTGACCATCACCCCCAAACTGACTCAACACCCCAAATTGATTCATCAACACAAACAGACAAATCGCCCTCAAACTGACTCATCACCCCAAACTGACCCATCACCCAAAACTGACCAATCAGCAACAAATTACCAATCACCCCAAACTGACACTGTAACACAAACTGCCCCATTAGCACAAACTGATCAATCACGCCTAAACTGGCCAATCACCGCAAACTAACACAACTCTCCAAACTGACCAATCACAACCAACTGACCCAAAAAAACAAACTGATCAATCATTCCAAATTGTTCAATCACCCACACTGAGCAATCACCCACAAATCAACCAAACACCCCAAACTGAACAATAACCAATAAATGAACGATCAGACCAATCTGAATCATCAACTGAATCTGGCGAATTTTCCCAAATGACCCATTAACTCAAATTGACCAATCATCCTAAACTGACCCATCAACACAAACTGACTCATCAACACAAATTGACCAATCACCTCAAACTGACCAGTCACCCCTAACTGATCCAGTAGCCCAAACTGAACAATCATCCCCAAACTGACTCATAAACAAAACTGACCCATCAACACAAAGCGACCAATCCCCCCAAACTGAACCACAGGCCAAAACTAAAAAATCGTCCCCAAACTGACCCATCACTCCAAACTGACCAATCACCAAAAAATTACCAATCACCCCAAACTGATCAATCAACAGAAACTGCCCAATCACCCCCAAACTGACCCACCAGCTCAAACTGAACAATTAACATAAAACCTGACCAATCACTCAAACTTACCCAACAACACAAACTGACCAATCACCACCAAACTGACCCACCAGCTCAAACTGAACAATTAACAGAAAATAACCAGTCACCCCCAAACTGACCAATCATCCCCAAAATGACCAATCACATCCAAGATGACCAATCCCCCGTAACAGACCAATCAAAACAAACTGACCAAACACCCCAAACTAACCAAACACCCCAAACAGACAAATCACCACAAAATGACAAATTATCCCCAATCTGAACCATCAACACAATCTGAGCTTTCAACACAAATTGACCAATCACCCCTACCTGACACATCAGCCCAAACTGAACAAACACCCCAGCTGAACCATCAACACAAACTGACCAATCACACCCAAACTTACACATCAACCCAAACTGACCCATCAGCACAAACTGACCAATCACACCCAAACTGACCCATCACCCTCGAACTGAGCCATTACTCCAAGCAGACTCATCAACACAAACTGATCAATAACTCAAACTGACCCATCCACACAAATTGACAAATCACGCCCAAACTCGCCCTTCACTCCAACCTGACCGATCAACACAAACTGACCAATCACCCCCAAACTCACCCATCACCCCGAACTGACCCATGAACATATTGTGACCAATCACCCACAAACTGACCAATCATCTCCAAACTGACGAATCACAACAAACTGAATAAACATACACAAATTGCTCAATCACCCCCAAACTGACCAAACACCCACAAATTGATCAATCACCCCCAAACTGACCAATCACCCACAAATTGACCAATCACCACCAAATTGAACAATCACCCACAAATTGACCAATCACACCAAACTGATCAATCAGCGCCAAACTAACCAATCATCCAAACTGACAAATCACCCAGACTGACCAATCAACACAAACAGACCAATCACCCAAACTGACCAATCAACACAAACTGACCCATCACCCAAAACTGACCAATCAGCCCAAACTGACCCATCAACACAAACTGACCAATCAACACAAACTGACCAATCACCCCAAACTGACCAATCACCACCAAACTGACCCACCAGCCCAAACTGAACAATTAACACAAAATTACCAGTCACCCCAAACTGACCCATCATCCCCAAACTGACCAATCACATCCAAAATGACCAAGACCCCGTTAAAGTCCAATCAAAACAAACTGACCAAACACCCCAAACTAACCAAACACCCCAAACAGACCAATCACCACAAAATGACAAATTATCCCCAATCTGAACCATCAACACAATCTGAGCTTTCAGAACAAACTGACCAATCACCCCTACCTGACACATCAGCCCAAACTGAACAAAAACCCCAGCTGAACCATCAACACAAACTGACCAATCACACCCAAACTGACATCACCCCAAACTGAACCATCAACACAAACAGGCAAATCACCCCCTAAATGACACATCAACCCAAAATGACCCATCAACACAAACTGACCAATCACACCCAAACTGACCCATCACCCTCAAACTGAGCCATTACTGCAAGCAGACTCATCAGCACAAACTGATCAATACCCCAAACTGACCCATCCACACAAACTGACCAATCACGCCCAAACCCGCCCTTCACTCAAAACTGCCCGATCTACACAAACTGACCAATCACCCCCAAACTCACCCATCACCCCGAACTGAACCATGAACACATTCTGACCAATCACCCACAAACTGACCGATCACTTCCAAACTGACGAATCTCAACAAATTGACCAAACAGACACAAATTGACCAATCACCCCCAAACTGACCAATCACCCACAAATTGACCAATCAACACCAAACTGAACAATCACCCACAAATTGGCCAATCACACCAAACTGATCAATCAGCGCCAAATTAACCAATCATTCAAATTGACAAATCACCCAGACTAACCAATCAACACAAACTGACCAATCACCCAAACTGACCAATCAACACAAACTGACACATCACCCAATACTGACCAATCAGCAACAAATTACCAATCACCCCAAACTGACACTAACACAAACTGCCCCATCAACACAAACTGCTCAATCTCGCCTAAACTGACCAATCACCACAAACTAACCGATCACTTCAAACTGATTAATCACCAAAAAATGACCAATCACCCCAAACTGATCAATCAACACAAACTGACCAATCACCCCCAAACTGACCAGTCAACACAAACAGACCAATCACCCCCAAACTGACCAATCAAACCAAACAGACCAATCACCCAAAACTGACCCATCAACACAAACTGACCAATCAACACAAATTGACCAATCACCCCAAACTGACCAATCAGCAACAAATTACCAATCACCCCAAACTGACACTGTAACACAAACTGTCCCATCAACACAAACTGATCAATCTCGCCTAAACTGACCAATCACCGCAAACTGACCGATCACTCCAAACTGATTAATCACCAAAAAATTACCAATCACCCCAAACTGATCAATCAACACAGACTGACCAACCACCCCCAAACTGAACCACCAGCCCAAATGAACAATTAGCACAAAATTACCAATCACCCCAAACTGAACAATCATCCCCAAACTGACCATTCACATCCAAGGTGACCAATCCCCCGTAACAGACCAATCAAAACAAACTGACCAAACACCCCAAACTAACCAAACACCCCAAACAGACCAATCACCACAAAATGACAATTTATCCCCAATCTGAACCTTCAACACAATCTGAGCTTTAAAAACAAACTGACTATTCACCCCTACCTGACACATCAGCCCAAACTGAGCAAGCACCCCAGCTGAACCAACAACACAAACTGACCAATCACACCCAAACAGACACATCAACCCAAACTGACGCATCAACACAAACTGACCAATCACACCCAAACTGACCCATCACCCTCAAACTGAGCCATTACTCCAAGCAGACTCATCAACACAAACTGATCAATAACCCAAGCTGACCCATCCACACAAACTGACCAATCACGCCCAAACTCGCCCTTCACTCCAAACTGCCCGATCAACACAAACTGACCAATCACCCCCAAACTCACCCATCACCCCGAAATGACCCATGAACACATTCTGACCAATCACCTACAAACTGACCAATCACCTCCAAACTGACGAATCACAACAAACTGAACAACACCCACAACTTGAGCAATGACCCCCAAACTGAACAATTACCCACAAATTGTCCACTCATCACCAAACTGAACAATCACCCACAATTGACCAATCAACCCAAACTGATCAATCTCCACCAAACTAACCAATCACCCAAACTGAAATATCACCCAAACTGACCCATCTACACAAACTGACCAATCAGCCAAACTGAACCAAAAGCACAAACTGACCATTCAGCCCCAAACTGACCCATCACTCCAAACTGATCCATCAACACAAACTGACAAATCACCCCCAAACTGACCCATCACCCCAAATTGACCCATCAACACAAACTGGCAATTCAACCCCAAACTGACGCATTACACAAAACTGACTCATCACCAAAAACTGACCAATCAGCAGCAAATATCCAATCACCCAAACTGACCCATTAACACAAACAGCCCCATCAAACAAATTGATCAATCACCCCTAAACTGAACAATCACCGCAAATTGACACATCACTCCAAACTGAGCAATCACCACCAACTGACATAACAAAACAAACTGACTAATCACCCCAAATTGTTCCATCAGCCACACTGACCAATCACCCCAAATCATCCAAGCACCCCAAACTGAACAACCACCAATAAATGACCGACCAGCCCAATCTGAACCATCAACTGAAACTGACCAATTTCCCCAAATGACACATCAACTCACACTGACCAATCATCCCAAACTGACCCATCAAAACAAAATGACTCATCAACACAAATTGACCAATCACCCCAAACTGACCAATCACCCCTTCATTGATCCATTAGCCCAAACTCAGTAATCATCCCCAAACTTACCCATAAACACAAACTGACCCACCAACACAAACCGACCAATCACCCCCAAACTGAACCACCAGCCCAAACTGAACAATCGTCTCCAAACTGACCCATCACTCCAAACAGACCAATCACCAAAAAATGACGAATCACCCCAATCTGAACCATCAACACAAACTGACCAATCACCCACAAATTGAGCCATCGCTCCAAACTGAGCAACGACCAAAAAATTACCAATAACCTCAAACTGACCCATCTACACAAACAGACCCATCAACACAAACCGACCAATCACACCCCCAATCAGTCCCATTAAACGAAAAAATTGACCAATCACCCACAAACTGACCAATCACCGCAAACAGAACCCTCACTCCAAACTGACCAGTCAGCACTAATTGCACAATCACACCCAAACTGATCAAACACCCCAAACTGACTCATAAACACAAACGGAACAATCACCCCAAACTGACCAATCAAAACAAACTGACCAATCACCCCCAAACTGGCCAATCACCCACAAACTGACCAATGACGCCAAACTGACAAATCATCCCCAAACTGACGAATCATCACAAACTGATCCATCAAAACAATCTGACCAATCACCCCAAACAGAAGCATCAACACAAACTGACCAATCACCCCAAACTGACCCATCAATACAAACTGACCAATCACCCCAAAATGAAAAATCACCCCATAACTGACCAATCAGGCGAATGTGACCAATCACCCCAAACTGACCAATCAACACAAAATGTCCAATCATCCCAAACTGACCAATCACCCCAATCTGAACAATCACACCAAACTGACCAATCTCCCCAAACTGACCAACCACCACAAATTTAACAATCACTCCCAAACCGATCAAACACCCCATAATGACTCATAAACACAAACTCACCAATCACCCCAATCTAGCCAATCACCCACAAACTGACCAATGACACAAAACTGACAAATCATCCCCAAACTGATGAATCAACACAAACTGACCCATCAGTCGAAAGTTAACCATCGACACAAACTGACCAATCAACCACAATCTGACCCATCAACACAAATTGATCAATCACCCCAAACTGACCCAACCCCCCTAAACTGACCAATCACAAGAAACTGACCAATCACCCCAAACTAATCAATCAAATCAAACTGACCTATCACCCAAAACAGACCAATCAAGACAAACTGACCAATCAGGCCCAAACTGACGCATCAAGACAAACTAGCCAAGCACCCCAAACAGACCCATCAACACAAACTGAACAAACACACCCAAACTGACCCACCAGCCCAAACTGACCAATCAACCCCAATCTGACCCATCAACACAAACTGCCCAATCGCCCCAAACAGACCCATCAACAAAAACTGACCATTCACCCCAAACGGTTCCATCAACACAAGCTGACCAATCACACACATCTGACTCATCAACACAAACAGAACAATCAAACCCAAACTGATCAATCACCACAAACTGATCAATCACCCCAAACTGGTCAGCTGCCTCAAACTGACCAATCATCCCAAACTGACCAAACCACTCAAATGTACCAATCAGGCCTAATCTGACGCATCAACACAAACTGACCAATCAACTCAAACAGACCCATCAACAAAAACTGACCAATCACACACAAACTGACCCAGCAGCCCAAACTGACGAATCATCCCCAAATTGACCCATCAACACAAACTGACCAATCAACACCAAACTGACCAATTACCTACAAACTGACCAATCACCCCCAAACTATATAAACACCCCAAACTTTACTATCACCAAAGGAAACCTCTCACCCGAATCTGAACCATCAACACAAACTGACCCATCAACACAAACTGACCAATCACGCCCAAACTGACCCACCAGCCCAACCTGACCAATCATCCCCAAACTGAACAATCAACACAAACTGACCCATCAGCACAAACTGGCAAATCACCCCAAACTGACCCACCAACCCAAACTGACCAATCATTCCCAAACTGACAAATCAACACAAACTCACTTATCACCACCAAACTGACCAATTAGCTACAAACTGCCCAAAACCCAAACGGACAATCATCCCCAAACTAATAAATTCCAAAACTTTCCAATCATCAAAAAATGGACAAACAACCCAATCTGAACCATTAATACAAGCTGACACATCAGTACAAAATGACCAATCACCCCAAACTGAGATATCAACACAAACTGCCCATTCACCCCAAACTGACACATCACCCCAAACTGACCCAACAACACAAACTGACCAATCACACCAAACTGACCCATCGCCACCAAACTGACCCAGCATCCCAAATTGACCCTTCAACACAAACTGACAAATCACCCACAAACTGACTCATCACCCCAAACTGATCCATCACCCAAAACTTAACAATCAGCAACAAATTTCCAATCACCCCATACAGACCCATTAACACAAACTGCCCCATCAACACAATCTGATCAATCACGCCTAAACTGACCATTCACCGCAAACTGACCCATCACTCCAAACTGACGAATCACCACCAACTGACACAACAAAACAAACTGATCAATCATTCCAAAATGTTCAATCGCCCACACTGGCCAATCACCCCCAAATCAACTAAACACCCCAAACTGAACAATCACCAATAAATGACCGATCAGCCCAACCTGAACCATCAACTGAAACTGGCCAATTTTCCCAAATGGCCCATCAATCAAACTGACCAATCATCCTAAACTGTCCCATCAACACAAATTGACCAATCACCCCAAACTGACCAATCAACCCCTAACTGATTGTTTTGCCCAAATTGAACAATCATCCCCAAACTGACCCATAAACAAAACTGACCCATCAACACAAACCGACCAATCACCTGAAAACTGAACCACCGACCCAAACTGAACAATCGTCCCCAAACTGACCCATCACTCCAAACTGACCAATCACCAAAAATTACCAATCACCCCAAACTGACCAATCACCCCAAACTGATCAATCACCCCAAACTGATCAATCACCCCAAACTGACCAATCAACACAAACAGACGAGTAACCCCAAACTGACCCATCAACACAAACTGACCAAACAACACAAACAGATGAATTCACCCCAAATTGACCAATCACCCCAAAATGACCAATCACCCCCAAACGGACCAATCAACACAAACAGACCAATCACCCCAAACTGACCCATCAGCACAAACTGACCAATCACCCCCAAACTGACCCAACAGCCCAAACAGGCCAAACACCCCAAACTGACCAATTAACACAAAATTACTAATCACCCCCAAACTGAACAATCACCCTCAAACTGACCAATCACATACAAACTGACCAAACACCCATAACAGCCCAATCAATACAAACTGACCAACCGCACCCAAACTGACCAATCACCCTCAAACTAAGCCAACACTCCAAGCTGACCCATCAACACAAACTGACCAGTAACCCCAACTGACCCAACAACACAAACTGACCAATCACCCCAAACTTGCCCTTCACTCCAAACTGACCGATCAACACAAACTGACCAATCAGCCGCAAACTCACCCTTCACCCAAATCAGACCCATGAACCCATTCTGACCAATCACCCACAAACTGACCAATCACCTCCAAACTGAGGAATCACAACAAACTGACCAATCACCCCAGAATGGCCAATCACACACAAACTAACTAATTACCCACAAATTGACCAATCAAACAAAACTGACCAATCACCTCCAAACTAACCAAACACCCAAACTGACAAATCACCCAAACTGACCCATCAACACAAACTGACCAATCACCAAAACTGACCCATCAACACAAACTGACGAATGACCCAAACTGAACCATCAACACAAACTGACCATTCTCCCCCAAACTGACCCATCACTCCAAACTGACCCATCACCCCCAAACTGACTCAACACCCCAAATTGATTCATCAACACAAACAGACAAATCGCCCCCAAACTGACTCATCACCACAAACTGACCCATCACCCAAAACTGACCAATCAGCAACAAATTACCAATCACCCCAAACTGACACTGTAACACAAACTGCCCCATTAGCACAAACTGATCAATCACGCCTTAACTGACCAATCACCACAAACTGACAAATCACTCCAAACTGACCAATCACAACCAACTGACCCAAAAAAACAAACTGATCAATCATTCCAAATTGTTCAATCACCCACACTGAGCAATCACACAGAAATCAACCAAACACCCCAAACTGAACAATCACCAATAAATGAACGATCAGACCAATCTGAACCATCAACTGAATCTGGCGAATTTTCCCAAGTGACCCATTAACTCAAATTGACCAATCATCCTAAACTGACCCATCAACACAAACTGACTCATCAACACAAATTGACCAATCACCTCAAACTGACCAGTCACCCCTAACTGATCCAGTAGCCCAAACTGAACAATCATCCCCAAACTGACTCATAAACAAAACTGACCCATCAACACAAAGCGACCAATCCCCCCAAACTGAACCACAGGCCAAAACTAAACAATCCTTCCCAAACTGACCCATCACTCCAAACTGACCAATCACCAAAAAATTACCAATCACCCCAAACTGATCAATCAACACAAACTGTCCAATCACCCCCAAACTGACCAATCAACACAAACAGACCAATCACCCCAAACAGACCTATCAACACAAACTGACCAATCAACACAAAACCTGACCAATCACCCCAAAATGACCAATCACTCAAACTTACCCAGCAACACAAACTGACCAATCACCACCAAACTGACCCACCAGCTCAAACTGAAAATTTAACACAAAATTACCAGACACCCCCAAACTGACCAATCTTCCCCAAAATAACCAATCACATCCAAGATGACCAATCCCCCGTAACAGACCAATCAAAACAAACTGACCAAACACCCCAAACTAACCAAACACCCCAAACAGACAAATCACCACAAAATGACAAATTATCCCCAATCTGAACCATCAACACAATCTGAGCCTTCAACACAAACTGACCAATCACCCCTACCTGACACATCAGCCCAAACTGAACAAACACCCCAGTTGAACCATCAACACAAACTGACCAATCACACCCAAACTGACACTTCAACCCAAACTGAACCATCAACACAAACAGGCAAACCACCCCCAAACTGACACATCAACCCAAACTGACCCATCAGCACAAACTGACCAATCACACCCAAACTGACCCATCACCCTCGAACTGAGCCATTACTCCAAGCAGACTCTTCAACACAATCTGACCAATAACTCAAACTGACCCATCCAAACAAATTGACCAATCACGCCCAAACTCGCCCTTCACTCCAAACTGACCGATCAACACAAACTGACCAATCACCCCCAACCTCACCCATCACCCCGAACTGACCCATGCACACATTGTGACCAATCACCCACAAACTGACCAATCACCTCCAAACTGACGAATCACAACAAACTGACCAAACACACACAAATTGATCAATCACCCCCAAACTGACCAATCACCCACAAATTGACCAATCACCACCAAATTGAACAATCACCCACAAATTGACCAATCACACCAAACTGATCAATCAGCGCCAAACTAAACAATCATCCAAACTGACAAATCACCCAGACTGACCAATCAACACAAACAGACCAATCACCCAAACTGACCAATCAACACAAACTGACCCATCACCCAAAACTGACCAATCAGCCCAAACTGACCCATCAACACAAAATGACCAATCAACACAAACTGACCAATCACCACCAAACTGACCCACCAGCCCAAACTGAACAATTAACACAAAATTACCAGTCACCCCAAACTGACCCATCATCCCCAAACTGACCAATCACATCCAAAATGACCAATCCCCCGTAACAGACCAATCAAAACAAACTGACCAAACACCCCAAACTAACCAAACACCCCAAACAGACCAATCACCACAAAATGACAAATTATCCCCAATCTGAACCATCAACACAATCTGAGCTTTCAAAACAAACTGACCAATCACCCCTACCTGACACATCAGCCCAAACTGAACAAACACCCCAGCTGAACCATCAACACAAACTGACCAATCACACCCAAACTGACGAATCTCAACAAATTGACCAAACACACACAAATTGATCAATCACCCCCAAACTGACCAATCACCCACAAATTGACCAATCACCACCAAACTGAACAATCACCCACAAATTGGCCAATCACACCAAACTGATCAATCAGCGCCAAATTAACCAATCATTCAAATTGACAAATCACCCAGACTGACCGATCAACACAAACTGAACCATCACCCAATACTGACCAATAAGCAACAAATTACCAATCACCCCAAACTGACACTGTAACACAAACTGCCCCATCAACACAAACTGATCAATCTCGCCTAAACTGACCAATCACCACAAACTGTCCGATCACTTCAAACCGATTAATCACCAAAAAATGACCAATCACCCCAAACTGATCAATCAACACAAACTGACCAATCACCCCCAAACTGACCAATCAAAACAAACAGACCAATCACCCAAAACTGACCCATCAACACAAACTGACCAATCAACACAAATTGACCAATCACCCCAAACTGACACTATAACACAAACTGCCCCATCACCACAAACTGATCAATCACGCCCAAACTGACCAATCAACACAAACAGACCAATCACTCAAACGTACCCAACAACAAAAACTGACCAATCACCACCAAACTGAACCACCAGCCCAAATGAACAATTAGCACAAAATTACCAATCACCCCCAAACTGAACAATCATCCCCAAACTGACCGATCACATCCAAGGTGACCAATCCCCCGTAACAGACCAATCAGAACAAACTGACCAAGCACCCCAAACTAACCAAACACCCCAAACAGACCAATCACCACAAAATGACAATTTATCCCCAATCTGAACCTTCAACACAATCTGAGCTTTAAAAACAAACTGACTGTTCACCCCTACCTGACACATCAGCCCAAACTGACCAAGCACCCCAGCTGAACCATCAACACAAACTGACCAATCACACCCAAACGGACACATCAACCCAAACTGACGCATCAACACAAACTGACCAATCACACCCAAACTGACCCATCACCCTCAAACTGAGCCATTACTCCAAGCAGACTCATCAACACAAAGTGACCAATAACCCAAGCTGACCCATCCACACAAACTGACCAATGACGCCCAAACTCGCCCTTCACTCCAAACTGCCCGATCAACACAAACTGACCAATCACCCCCAAACTGACCCATCACCCCGAACTGACCCATGAACACATTCTGACCAATCACCCACAAACTGACCAATCACCTCCAAACAGACGAATCACAACAAACTGAACAACACCCACAAATTGATCAATGACCCCCAAACTGACCAATCACCCACAAATTGACCAATAACCACCAAACTGAACAATCACCCACAATTGACCAATCAACCCAAACTGATCAATCACCGCCAAACTAAGCAATCACCCAAACTGAAATATTACCCAAACTGACCCATCAACACAAACTGACCAATCAGCCAAACTGACCCAAAAGCACAAACTGACCATTCAGCCCCAAACTGACCCATCACTCCAAACTGACCCATCAACACAAACTTACCAATCACCCCAAACTGATCCATCAACACAGACTGACCAATCACACCCAAACTGACCCATTACCCTAAACTTACCCATCAACACAAACTGACAAATCACCCCCAAACTGACCCATCACCCCAAATTGACCCATCAACACAAACTGGCAATTCACCCCCAATCTGGTGCATTACACAAAACTGACTCATCACCAAAAACTGACCAATCAGCAACAAATATCCAATCACCCAAAACTGACCCATTAACACAAACAGCCCCATCAAAACAAACTGATCAATCACCCCTAAACTGAACAATCACCGCAAATTGACACATCACTCCAAACTGAGCAATCACCACCAACTGACATAACAAAACAAACTGACCAATCAACCCAAAATGTTCAATCAGCCACACTGACCAATCACCCCCAAATCATCCAAACACCCCAAACTGAACAACCACCAATAAATGACCGACCAGCCCAATCTGAACCATCAACTGAAACTGACCAATTTCCCCAAATGACACATCAACTCACACTGACCAATCATCCCAAACTGACCCATCAAAACAAAATGATTCATCAACACAAATTGATCAATCACCCCAAACTGACCAATCACCCCTTAACTGATCCAGTAGCCCAAACTCAGTAATCATCCCCAAACTTACCCATATACACAAATTGACCCACCAACACAAACCGACCAATCACCCCCAAACTGAACCACCAGCCCAAACTGAACAATCGTCTCCAAACTGACCCATCACTGCAAACAGACCAATCACCAAAAAATGACGAAACACCCCAATCTGAACCATCAACAAAAACTGACCAATCACCCACAAATTGAGCCATCGCTCAAAACAGAGCAACGACCAAAAAATTACCAATAACCCCAAACTGACCCATCTACACAAACAGACCCATCAACACAAACTGACCAATCACACCCCCAATCAGTCCCATCAACAAAAAACTGACCAATCACCCACAAACTGACCAATCACCACAAACAGAACCTTCACTGCAAACTGACCAATCAGCACTAATTGCACAATCACACCCAAACTGATCAAACACCCCAAACTGACTCATAAACACAAACGGACCAATCACCCCAAACTGACCAATCAAAACAAACTGACCAATCACCCCCAAACTGGCCAATCACCCACAAACTGACCAATGACGCCAAACTGACAAATCATCCCCAAACTGACGAATCATCACAAACTGACCCATCAGCCGAAACTGACCCATCGACACAAACTGACCAATCACCCACAATCTGACCCATCAATACAAACTGAGGAAACACCCCAAACTGACCCATCACCGCTAAACTGATCAATCACAAGAAACTGACCAATCACCCCATACTGATCAATTAAATCAAACTGACCTATCACCCAAAAGAGACCAATCAACACAAACTGACCAATCAGCACATACTGACCAATCACCCTGAACTGACCCATCAACTCAAACTGACCAATCATGCCCATATTGACCCACCAGCCCAACTTGACCAATCATCCCCAAACTGACCCATCAACAGAAACTACCCATCAACACAAACTTACAAATCACCCCCAAAATGACCCACGAGCCAATACTGAGCAAACATCCCAAACTGATGAATCAAAACAAACTGACCCATCAGCCCAAACTGGCCCATCAACACAATATGACGAATCACCCCCAATCTGAACCATGAACATAAACTGGCCAATCACCCCAAGCTGACCGATCATCCCAAACTGAACAATCACCAAAACTGATCCATCAACCAAAACTGAGCAATCAACCACAAACTGAGCGAACACTGCAAACTGACCCATCACTCCAAACTGGATATCATCTCCAAACTGAACAATCAACACAAACTGATCCATCAAAACAAAATGCGAAATCATCCCAAACTAACCCATTGACACAAAATGAACAATCACCCTAAACTTACCAATCACCCCAAACTGAGCAATCACCCCTAAACTGACCAATCACACCAAACTGATCAATCACCCCATATTGACCAATCAACACAAAATCTCCAATCACCCGCAAACTGAACATTCACCCCAAACTGAAAAATCATCCCAAACTAAACAATCAACACAAACTGACTTATCAGGCCGAAACTGACCCATCAGCACAAGCTGACCAATCACCCCAAATTGACCCATCCACAAAAACTGTCCAATCACCCCCTAACTGACCCACTAGCCCAAACTGAACAATGATCTGCAAAATGACCCATAAACACAAACTGACCCATCAACACAAACCGAGCAATCACCCCGAAACTGAACCACCAGCTCAAACTGACCAATCGTCCCCAAACTGACCCATCACTCCAAACTGACCAATCACCAAAAATGACCAATCACCCCAATCTGAACCACCAACACAAACTGAATGATCGCCCCCAAATTGAGCCATCGCTCCAAACTGAGCAATCACCAAAAAATTACCAATCACCCCAGACTCACCCATTTGCACAAGCTGACCCATCAACACAAACTGACCAATCACCGCAATCTATCCCATCCACAAAAACTGAACATTAAACCTCAAACTGACCAATCACCACAAACAGAACCATCACTCCAAACTGAACAATCAGCAATTAACTGACCAATCACTGCAAACTTCACCATGAAAAGAAACTGAACAAATTCACCAAACTGACCAATCACCCCAAACTGACCAATCACCACAAATTTAACAATCACCCCCAAACCGATCAAACACCCCAAACTGACTCATAAACACAAACTCACCAATCACCCCAAACTGACCAATCAAAACAAACTGACCAATCACCCCAAACTAGCCAATCACCCACAAACTGACCAATGACGCCAAACTGACAAATCATCCCCAAACCGACAAATCAACACAAACTGACCCATCAGTCGAAAATTACCATCGACACAAACTGACCAATCACCTACAATCTGACCCATCAACACAAACTGATCATACACCCCAAACTGACCCAACCCCCCTAAACTGACCAATCACAAGAAACTGACCAATCACCCCAAACTAATCAGTCAAATCAAACTGACCTATCACCCAAAACAGACCAATCAAGACAAACTGACCAATCAGGCCAAAACTGACGCATGAAGACAAACTGACCAAGCACACCAAACAGACACATCAACACAAACTCACCAAACACACCCAAACTGATCCACCAGCCCAGACTGGCCAAGCATCCCCAAACTGATCAATCAATACAAAGTGACCCATCAACACAAACTGACAAATCACCCCCAAACTGACCTACCAGCCCAAACTGACCAAACTTCCTAAAAACTGACCAATCAACACAAACTGATTCATCAAAACAAACTGAACAATCACCCCAAAGCGACCCATCAACATAAACTGACCAATCAACCCCAAACTGAACAATCACCGCAAACTGACACATCAACACAAAATGAGCCATCACGCCCAAACTGACCCACCAGCCCAAACTGGCATATCATCCCCAAACAGATCGAACAACACAAACTGACCCATCAACACAAACTGACCAATCAAGACAAACTGACCTACCAGCCCAAACTGACCAATCATCCCCAAACTAAGCAATCAACACAAACTGACCCATCAACATAAACTGACAAAACACCACCAAACTGACCAATTACCTACAAACTGCCCAAACACCCCAAACGGACCAATCACCCCAAACTAAATAAATACCGCAAACTTTCCAAGCACCAAAAAATGGCCAATCAACCCAATCTGAACCATCAACACAAGCTGACACATCAACACAAACTAACCAATCTTCCCCAAACTGACCAATTACCCAATTTGACCCATCAACACAAACTGACCTATCTTCCCCAAACTGACGAATCACCGCAAATTGACCCATGAAAACAAACTGACCATTCACCCACAAACTGAACAATCAACGCAAAATGACACATCAAAACAAACTGAACAATAACCCCAAACTGAACAATCATCCCCAAACTGACCAGTCAGCATAAACTGACCCATCCATACAAACTGACCATTCACCCCCAAACTGAAAAATCTTCCCCAAACTGACCAATCAACACAAGCTGATCCATCAAAACAAACTGACCAATCACCCCAAACAGAAGCATCAACACAAACTGACCAATCACCCCAAACTGACCCATCAATACAAACTGACCAATCACCCCAAAATGATAAAATCACCCCATAACTGACCAATCAGACGAATCTGACCAATCACCCCAAACTGACCAATCAACACAAAATGTCCAATCATCCCAAACTGACCAATCACCCCAATCTGAACAATCTCCCCAAACTGACCAATCATCCCCAAACTGACGAATCACCACAAATTTAACAATCACTCCCAAACCGATCAAACACCCCATAATGACTCATAAACACAAACTCACCAATCACCCCAAACTGAACAATCAAATCAAACTGACCAATCACCCCAATCTAGCCAATCACCCACAAACTGACCAATGACACCAAACTGACAAATCATCCCCAAACTGATGAATCAACACAAACTGACCCATCAGTCGAAAATTAACCATCGACACAAACTGACCAATCACCCACAATCTGACTTATCAACACAAATTGATCAATCACCCCAAACTGACCCAACGCCCCTAAACTGACCAATCACAAGAAACTGACCAATCGCCCCAAACTAATCAATCAAATCAAACTGACCTATCACCCAAAACAGACCAATCAAGACAAACTGACCAATCAGGCCCAAACTGACGCATCAAGACAAACTAACCAAGCACCCCAAACAGACCCAACAACACAAACTGAACAAACACACCCAAACTGACCCACCAGCCCAAACTGACCAATCATCCCCAAACTGACCCATCAACACAAACTGACCAACCAACCCCAAACTGATCAATCACTGCAATCTGACCCATCAACACAAACTGCCCAATCGCCCCAAAAAGACCCATCAACAAAAACTGACCATTCACCCCAAACGGTTCCATCAACACAAGCTGACCAATCACACACAACTGACTCATCAACACAAACAGAACAATCAAACCCAAACTGACCAATCACCACAAACTGATCAATCACCCCAAACTGGTCAGCCGCCTCAAACTGACCAATCATCCCAAACTGACCAAACCACTCAAATGTACCAATCAGACCCAATCTGACGCATCAACACAAACTGACCAATCAACTCAAACAGACCCATCAACAAAAACTGACCAATCACACACAAACTGACCCACCAGCCCAAACTGACGAATCATCCCCAAATTGACCCATCAACACAAACTGAGCAATCAACACCAAACTGACCAATTACCTACAAACTGACCAATCACCCCCAAACTATATAGACACCCCAAACTTTACTATCACCAAAGGAAACCTATCACCCGAATCTGAACCATCAACACAAACTGACCCATCAACACAAACTGACCAAGCACCCCAATCTGACCCATAAACACAAACTGACCATTCAACCCAAACTGACCCATCACCTAAATCTGACCAATATCCCAAAATTGTCCCATCAACTTAAGGTGGCCAATCACACACAACTGAATCATCAACATAAACAGAACAATCACACCCAAACAGACCAATCACCACAAACTGAAAAATTTCCCCAAACTGACCAATCATCCCAAACTGACCAAAGAACACCAACTGACCGATCAAGCCCAAACTGACGCATTAACAAAAACTGACCAATCGCCCCCAAACTGACCCACCAGCCCAAACTGACCAATCATCCACAAACTGACCAATCGAAACAAACTGACCAATCAACACAAACTGACCCATCAACAAAAACTGACAAATCACCACCAAATTGAGCCACCAGCACAAACTGACCAATCATCCCCAACTGACCCAACAACCCAAACTGACCAATCATCCAAAAATGACCAAGCAACACAAGCTGACCCATCAACACAATCTGACAATTCACCACCAAATTGATCAATTACCTACAAACTGCTCAATCACCCCAAGCGGACCAATTAACCCCAAACCAAATAAACAACCCAAACTTTCCAATCACCAAAAAATGACCAATCACCCCAATATGAACCATCAACACAAACTGACACATCGACTCAATCTGACCAAACACCCCAAAGTTAGCTATCAACACAAACTGAACAGTCACCTCAAACTGACCTATCACCCCAAACTGACCAATCACCCAAACTGACCCATCAACACAAACTGACCAGTCACCCCAAAATGACCAATCACTGCAAATTGACCCATCAAAACATACTGCATAATCACCCCAAACTGAACAATCATCCCCAACCTGACCAATCAACACAAACTGATCCATTTAAACAACAGACCATTCACTCTAAACAGACCCATCAACACAAACTGACCAATCACGCCCAAACTGACCCACCAGCCACAACTGACCAAACATCCCCAAACTGAACAATCAACACAAACTGACCCATCAGCACAAACTGGCAAATCACCCCAAACTGACCCACCAACCCAAACTGACCAATCATTCCCAAATTGACCAATCAACATAAACTCACTTATCACCACCAAACTGACCAATTACCTACAAACTGCCCAAAAACCCAAACGGACAATCATCCCCAAACTAATGAATTCCAAAACTTTCCAATCACCAAAAAATGGACAAACAACCCAATCTGAACCATTAATACAAGCTGATACATCAGTACAAAATGACCAATCACCCCAAACTGAGATATCAACACAAACTGCCCATTCACCCCAAACTGACACATCACCCCAAACTGACCCAACAACACAAACTGTCCAATCATACCAAACTGACCCATCGCCACCAAACTGAACCAGCATCCCAAATTGACCCTTCAACACAAACTGACAAATCACCCACAAACTGACTCATCACCCCAAACTGATCCATCACCCAAAACTGAACAATCAGCAACAAATTACCAATCACCCCAAGCAGACCCATTAACACAAACTGCCCCATCAACACAATCTAATCAATCACGCCTAAACTGACCATTCACCGCAAACTGACCCATCACTCCAAACTGACGAATCACCACCAACTGACCCAACAAAACAAACTGATCAATCATTCCAAAATGTTCAATCACCCACACTGGCAAATCACCCCCAAATCAACTAAACACCCCAAACTGAACAATCACCAATAAATGAAGGATCAGCCCAATCTGAACCATCAACTGAAACTGGCCTATTTTCCCAAATGGCCGATCAATCAAACTGACCAATCATCCTAAACTGTCCCATCAACACAAATTGACCAATCACCCCAAACTGACCAATCACCCCCTAACTGACCCATTTGCCCAAATTGAACAATCATCCCCAAACTGACCAATAAACAAAACTGACCCATCAACACAAACCGACCAATCACCTGAAAACTGAACCACCGACCCAAACTGACCAATCGTCCCCAAACTGACCCATCACTCCAAACTGACCAATCACCAAAAATTACCAATCACCCCAAACTGACCATTCACCCCAAACTGATCAATCACCCCAAACTGACCAATCAACACAAACAGACCAATCACTCCAAACAGACCCATTACCCAAAATTGACCCACCACCCCAAATTGACCCATCAACACAAACTGACAAAACACCCCCAAACTGACTCATCACCCCAAATTGACCCATCACTCAAAATTGAACAATCAGCAACAAATTACCAATCACCCCAAACTGACACTGTAACACAAACTGCCCCATCAACACAAACTGATCAATCACGCCTAAACTGCCCAATCACTGCAAACTGCCCCATCACTCCAAACTGAATAATCACCACCAACTGACCCAACAAAACAAACTGATCATTCATTCCAAAATGTTCAATCACCCACACTGACCAATCACCCCAAATCAACCAAATACCCCAAACTGACCAATCACCAATAAATGACCGATCAGCCCAATCTGAACCATCAACTGAAACTGGCCAATTTTCCCAAATGACCCATCAACTCAAACTGACCAATCATCCTAAGCTGACCCATCAACACAAACTGACTCATCAGCACAAATTGACCAATCACCCCAAAACTGAGCCACCGGCCCAAACTGACCAATCGTCCCCAAACTGACCTATCACACCAAACTGACCAATCACCAAAAAATTACCAATCACCCCAAACTGACCAATCGCCCCAAACACACCAATCACCCCAAACTGACCCATTAACACAAACTGATAAATCAACACAAACTGACCAATCACCCCATACTGACCAATGATCCAAACTTAGCCAACAACACAAACTGACCAATCACCACCAAACTGACCCACCAGCCCAAACTGAACAATTAACACAAAATTACCAGTCACCCCCAAACTGACCAATCATCCCCAAACTGACCAATCACATCCAAAATGACCAATGACCCATAACAGACCAATCAAAACAAACTGACCAAACACCCAAAACTAACCAAACACCCCAAACAGACCAATCACCACAAAATGACCAATTATCCCCAATCTGAACCATCAACACAATCTGAGCTTTCAACACAATCTGACCAATCACCCCTACCTGACACATCAGCCCAAACTGACCAAACACCCCAACTGAACCATCAAAACAAACTGACCAATCACACCCAAACTGACACATCAACCCAAACTGAACCATCAACACAAACAGGCCAATCACACACAAACTGACCCATCACCCTCATACTGAGCCATTACTCCAATCAGACTCATCAACACAAACTGACCAATAACCCAAACTGACCAATCAAGACAAACCGACCAATCACGCCCAAATTCGCCCTTCACTGCAAAATGAGCGATCAACACAAACTGACCAATCACCCCAAACTCACCCATCACCCCGAACTGAACCATGAACACATTCTGACCAATCACCCACAAACTGACCAATCACATCCAAACTGACGAATCAAACAAACTGACGAAACACCCACAAATTGATCAATCACCCACAAATTGACCAATGACCACCAAACTGAACAATCACCCACAAATTGACCAATCACACCAAACTGATCAATCACCCCCAAACTAACCAATCACTAAAACTGGCAAATTACCCAAACTGACCCATCAACACAAACTGACCAATCACCCCCAAACTCACCCATCACCCCGAACTGACCCATGAACACATTCTGACCAATCACCCACAAACTGACTAATCACCTCCAAACTGACGAATCACAACAAACTGACCAAACACCCACAAATTGATCAATCACCCCCAAACTGACCAATCATGCACAAATTGAACAATCACCACAAAACTGAACAATCACCCATAAATTGACCAATCACACCAAACTGATTAATCAGCGCCAAACTAACCAATCATCCAAACTGACAAATCACCCAGACTGACCAATCAACACAAACTGACAAATCACCCAAACTGACCAATCAACACAAACTGACCAATCAACACAAACTGACAAATCACCCCAAACTGGAACATCACCACAAATTGACCCATCAACACAAACTGACATATCACCCCAAACTGACTCATCACCCCAAACTGACCTATCACCCAACACTGACCAATCAGCAACAAATTACCTATCATCACAAACTGACCCATTAACACAAACTGCCCCATCAACACAAACAGATCAACAACCCCTAAACTGATGAATAACCGCAAACTGACCCATCACTCCAAACTGACCAATTACCACCAACTTACCCAGCACAACAAACAGAACAATGACACCAAAATGTTCAATCACCCACACTGACCAGTCACCCCCAAATCAACCAAACACCCCAAACTGACAAATCACTTATAAATGACCGATCAGCCCAATCTAAACCATCAACTGAAACTGACCAATTTTCGCAAATGACACATCAATACAAACTGACCAATTATCCCAAACTGACCAATCAACACAAACTGACTCATCAACACAAATTGACAAATCACCCCAAACTGACCAATCACCCCTAACTGAGCAGTTGCCCAAACTGAACAATCATTCCCAAACTGACCCATAAACACAAACTGATCCATCAACACAAACCGAGCAATCACCCCCAAACTGAACCACCAGCCCAAACTGAACAATCGTCCCCAAACTGAACCATCACTCCAAACTGACCAATCACTAAAAAATGATCATTCACCCCAATCTGAACTATCAACACAAACTGACCAATCACCCCAAATTGAGCCATTGCTCCAAACTGAGCAATCACCAAAAAATTACCAATCACCCCAAACTGACTCATCTACACAAACAGACCCATCAATACAAACTGACCAATCGCCCCCAATCTGTCCCATCAACAAAAACTGAACAATCACCCACAAACTGACCAATCACCACAAACAGAACCATCACTCCAAACTGAACAATGAGCATTTAACTGACAAATCACTGCAAACTGCCCCATCAAATAAACTGAACAAACTCCCCACACTGACCAATCATCCCCAAACTGACCAATCAACGCAAACTGACCCATCTAAACAAACTGACCAATCACCCAAAACTGACGAATCAACACAAACTGAACAATCACCCCCAAACCGATCAATCACCCCAAACTGACTCATAAACACAAACACACCAATCACCCCAAACTGGCCCATCAAAACAAACTGATCAGTCACCCCCAATCTAGCCAATCACCCAAAAACTGACCAGTAACGCCAAACTGACAAACCATCCCCAAACTGAACCATCAGCTGAAACTGACCCATCGACACAAACTGACCAATGACCCACAATCTGACCCACCAACACATCTGACCAATCACCCCAAACTGACCCATCACCCCTAAACTGACCAATCACAAGAAACTGACCAATAACCCCAAACTGATCAATCAAATCAATCTGACCCATCACCCAAAACAGACCAATCGACACAAACTGCCCAATCAGGCACAAACTGACCCATCAGCTCAAACTGACCAATCACCTCGAGCTGACCCATCAACACAAACTGACCAATCAGGCGTAAACTGACCCATCAGCACAAACTGAACAATCATCCCCAAACTGACCCATAAACAAAACTGACCCATCAACACAAACCGACCAATCACCTGAAAACTGAACCACCGGCCCAAACTGACCAAACTTCCCCAAACTGACCCATCACTCCAAACTGACCAATCACCAAAAAATTACCAATCACCCCAAACTGACCAATCACCCCAAACTGATCAATCACCCGCAAACTGAACAATCAACAAAAACAGACTAACCACCCCAAACTGACCCATCAACACAAACTGACCAAACAACACAAACTGAACAATTCACCCCAAATTGACCAATCACCCCAAACTGACCAATCACCCAAACTGAGGAATCAACACAAACTGACCAATCACCCCCAAACTGAACAATCAACACAAACAGACTAACCACCACAAACTGACCCATCAACACAAACTGACCAAACAACACAAACTGAACAATTCAACCCAAATTGACCAATCACCCCAAACTGACCAATCACCCAAACTGAGGAATCAACACAAACTGACCAATCACCCCCAAACTGAACAATCAACACAAACAGACCAATTACCCCAAACTGACCCATCAACACAAACTGACCAACCAACACAAACTGACCAATCACCCCCAAACTGACCCAACAGCCCAAACTGACCAAACACCCCAAACTGACCAATTAACACAAAATTACCAATCACCTCCAAACTGACCAATCACCCTCAAACTGACCAATCACATCCAAACTGACCAATCACCCATAACAGCCCAATCAATAAAACTGACCAACTGCACCCAAACTGACCAATCACCCTCAAACTAAGCCATCACTCCAAGCTGACCCATCAACACAAACTGACCCGTAACCCCAACTGACCCATCAACACAAACTGACCAATTACCCCAAACTTGCTCTTCCCTCCAAACTGACCGATCAACACAAACTGACTAATCACCCCCAAACTCACACATCACCCAAATCAGACCCATGAACACATTCTGACCAATCACCCACAAACTGACCAATCACCCCAGAATGTCCAACCACCCACAAACTGACTAATTACCCAAAATTTGACCAATCAAACAAAACTGACCAATCACCTGCAAACTAACCAAACACCCAAACTGACAAATCACCCAAACTGACCCATCAACACAAACTGACCAATCGCCCAAACTGAACCATTAGCACAAACTGACCATTCACCCCCAAACTGACCCATCACTCCAAACTGACCCATCACACCCAAACTGACCCACCACCCCAAATTGACTCATCAACAGAAACTGACAAATCGCCCCCAAACTGACTCATCACCCCAAACTGACCCATCACCCAAAACTGACAAATCAGCAAAAAATTACCAATCACCCCAAACTGACACTGTAACACAAACTGCCCCATTAGCATAAACTGATCAATCAAGCCTAAACTGACCAATCACCGCAAACTGACCCATCACTCCAAACTGACCAATCACCACCAACTGACCCCAAAAAACAAACTGATCAATCATTCCAAAATGTTCAATCACCCACACTGAGCAATCACCCCCAAATCAACCAAACACCCCAAAATGAACAATCACCAATAAATGAAGGATCAGCCCAATCTGAACCATCAACTGAAACTGGCGAATTTTCCCAAATCACCCATCAACTCAAATTGACCAATCATCCTAAACTGACCCATCAACACAAACTGACTCATCAACACAAATTGACCAATCACCCCAAACTGACCAGTCACCCCTAACGGATCCAGTAGCCCAAACTGAACAATCATCCCCAAACTCACTCAAACAAAACTGACCCATCAACACAAACCGACCAATCCCCCCAGAACTGAACCACAGGCCAAAACTGAACAATCGTCCCCAAACTGAACCATCACTCCAAACTGCCCAATCACCAAATAATTACCAATCACCCCAAACTGATCAATCAACACAAACTGACCAATCACTCCCAAACTGAACAATCAACACAAACAGACCAATCACCCCAAACTGACCCATCAACACAAACTGACCAATCAACACAATCTGACCAATCACCCCAAACTGACCAATCACCCAACTTACCCAGCAACACAAACTGACCAATCACCACCGAACTGACCCACCAGCCCAAACTGAAAAATTAACACAAATTTACCAGTCACCCCCAAACTGACCAATCATCCCTAAACTGGCCAATCACATCCAAAATGACCAATCCCCTGTAACAGACAATCAAAACAAACTGACCAAACACCACAAACTAACCAAAAACCCCAAACAGACAAATCACCACAAAATGACAAATTATCCCCAATCTGAACCATCAACACAATCTGAGCTTTCAACACAAACTGACAAATAACCCCTACCTGAAACATCAGCCGAAACTGACCAAACACCCCAGCTGAACCATCAACACAAACTGACCAATCACACCCAAACTGATACATCAACCCAAACTGAACCATCAACACAAACAGGCAAACCACCCCCAAACTGACACATCAACCCAAACTGAACCATCAACACAAACGGACCAATCACACCCAAACTGACCCATCACCCTCAAACCGAGCCATTACTCCAAGCAGACTCATCAACACAAACTGACCAATAACCCAAACTGACCCAACCACAAAAACTGACCAATCACGCCCAAACTCGCTCTTCACTCCAAACTGACCGATCAACACAAACTGACCAATCACCCCCAAACTCACCCATCACCCCGAACTGACCCATGAACACATTCTGACCAATCACGCACAAACTGACCAATCACCTCCAAACTGACGAATCACAACAAACTGACCAAACACACACAAATTGTTCAATCACCCCCAAACTGACCAATCACACACAAATTGACCAATCACCACCAAATTGAACAATCACCCACAAATTGACCAATCACACCAAACTGATCAATCAGCGCCAAACTAACCCATCATCCAAACTGACAAATCACCCAGACTGACCAATCAACACAAACTGACCAATCACCCAAACCGACCAATCAACACAAACTGACCCATCACCCAAAACTGACAAATCAGCAACAAATTACCAATCACCCCAAACTACCACTGTAACACAAACTATCCCATTAGCACAAACTGATCAATCACGCCTTAACTGACCAATGACCGCAAACTGACCCATCACTCCAAACTGACTAATCACCAAAGAATTACCAATCACCCCAAACTGATCAATCAACACAAACTGACCAATCACCCCGAAACTGACCAATCAACACAAGCAGATCAATCACCCCAAACTGACCCATCAACAAAAACTGACCAATCAACACAAACTGACCAATCACCCCGAACTGACCAGTCACCCAAACTTACCCAAAAGCACAAACTGACCAATCACCACCAAACTGACCCACCAGCCCAAACTGAACAATTAACACAAAATTAACAATCACCCTCAAACTGACCAATCATTCCCAAACTGACCAATTAAATCCAAAATGACCAATCCCCGGCAACAGACCAATCAAAACAAACTGACCAAACACCCCAAACTAACCAAACACCCCAAACAGACCAAACACCACAAAATGACAAATTATCCCCAATCTGAACCATCAACACAATCTGAGCTTTCAACACAAATTGACCAATCACCCCTACCTGAAACATCAGCCCAAACTGACCAAACACCCCAGCTGAACCATCAACACAAACTGACCAATCACACCCAAACTGACACATCAACCCAAACTGAACCATCAACACAAACAGGCAAATCACCCCCTAACTGACACATCAACCCAAACTGGCCCATTAGCACAAACTGACCAATCACACCCAAACTGAGCCATCACCCTCAAGCTGAGCCATTACTCCAAGCAGACTCATCAACACAAACTGATCAATAAACCAAACTGACCCATCCACACAAACTGACCAATCACGCCCAAACTCGCCCTTCACTCCAAACTGCCCGATCAACACAAACTGATCAATCACCCCCAAACTCTCCCATCACCCCGAACTGACCCATGAACACATTCTGACCAATCACCCACAAACTGACCAATTACCTCCAAACTTACGAATCACAAGAAACTGACCAAACAACCACAAATTGACCAATCACCACCAAACTGAACAATCACCCACAAATTGACCAATCAACCCAAACTGATCAATCACCGCCAACCTAATCAATCACCCAAACTGACAAATCACCCAAACTGACCCATCAACACAAACTGACCAATCACCCAAACTGACCAATCAACACAAACTGACCAATCTGCCAAACTGACCCAACAACACAAACTGATCTTTCAGCCACAAACTGACCCATCACTCCAAACTGACCCATCAACTCAAACTTACCAATCACCCCAAACAATCCATCAACACAAATTGACCAATCACACCCAAACTGACCCATTACCCCAAACTGACCCATCAACACAAACTGACAAATCACCCTCAAACTGACCCTTCACCCCAAATTGACCCATCAACACAAACTGGCAAATCACCCCCAAACTGACGCATCACACAAAACTGACCCATCACCCAAAACTGCCAAATCAACAACAAATTTCCAATCACCCAAAACTGACCCATTAACACAAACAGCCCCATCAAAACAAACTGATCAATCACCCCTAAACTGAACAATCACCGCAAATTGACACATCACTCCAAACTGAGCAATCACCACCAACTGACACAACAAAACAAACTGATGAATCACCCCAAAATGTTCAATCACCCCCAAATCATCCAAACACCCCAAACTGACCAAACGCCAATAAATGACCGACCAGCCCAATCTGAACCAGTAACTGAAACTAACCAATTTCCCCAAATGATCCATCAACTCACACTGACCAATCATCCCAAACTGACCCATCAACACAAAATGACTCATCAACACAAATTGACCAATCACCCCAAACTGACCAATCACCCCCTAACTGATCCAGTAGCCCAAACTCAATAATCATCCCCAAACATACCCATAAACACAAACTGACCCACCAACACAAACCGACCAATCACCCCCAAACTGAACCATCAGCCCAATCTGAACAATCGTCTCCAAACTGAACAATCACTCCAAACAGACCAATCACCAAAAAATTACCTATCACCCCAATCTGAACCATTAACACAAACTGACCAATCCCCCACAAATTGAGCCATCGCTCCAAACTGAGCAACGACCTAAAAATTACCAATCACCAAAAATTGACCCATCTACACAAACAGACCCATCAGCACAAACTGACCAATCACACCCCAATCTGTCCCATCAACACAAACTGACAAATCACCCACAAACTGACACATCAGCCCAAACTGAACAATTAACACAAAATTACCAATCACCCCGAAACTGACCAATCATCCCCAAACTGACCAATCACATCCAAAATGACCAATCCCCCATAACAGACCAAACACCCCAAACAGAACAATCACCACAAAATGACAAATTATCCCCAATCTGAACCATCAACACAATGTGAGCTTTCAAAACAAACTGACTATTCACCCCTACCTGACACATCAGCCCAAACTGACCAAACACCCCAGCTGAACCATCAACACAAACTGACCAATCACACCCAAACTGACACTTCAACCCAAACTGAACCATCAACACAAAGAGGCAAATCACCCCCAACTGACACATCAACCCAAACTGACCCATCATCACAAACTGACCAATCACACCCAAACTGACCCATCAGCCTCAAACTGAGCCATTACTCCAAGCAGACTCATAAACACAAACTGATCAATAACCCAAACTGACCCATCCACACAAACAGGCCAATCACGCCCAAACTCGCCCTTCACTCCAAACTGCCCGATCAACTCAAACTGACCAATCACCCCCAAACTCACCCATCACTCCGAACTGACCCATGAACATATTCTGACCAATCACCCACAAACTGACCAATCACCTCCAAACTGACGAATCACAACAAATTGACCAAACACACACAAATTGACCAATCACCGCCAAACTGAACAATCACCCACAAATTGACCAATCACACCAAACTGATCAATCAGTGCCAAACTAACCAGTCATCCAAATTGGCAAATCACCCAGACTGACCAATCAACAGAAACTGACCAATCACCCAAACTGACCCATCAACACAAACTGACCCATCACCCAAAACTGACCAATCAGCAACAAATTACCAATCACCCCAAACTGACACTGTAACACAAACTGCCCCATCAACACAAACTGATCAATCTCGCCTAAACTGGCCAATCACTGCAAACTGACCAATCACTCCAAACTGATTAATCACCAAAAAATTACCAATCACCCCAAACTGATCATTCAACACAGACTGACCAATCACCCCCAAACTGACCAATCAACACAAACTGACCAATCACCCCAAACTGACCAATCAACACAAACAGACCAATCACCCCCAAACTGATCAATCAACTCAAACTGACCAATCACCCCCAAACAGACCAATCAACACAAACTGACCAATCACCCCAAACTGACCAACCAGCAACAAATTACCAATCACCTCAAACTGACACTATAACACAAACTGCCCCATCAACACAAACTGATCAATTATGCCTAAACTGACCAATCACTGCAAACTGACCAATCACAACAAACTGATTAATCACAAAAAATTACCAATCACCCCAATCTGATCAATCAACACAAACTGACCAATCACCCCCAAACTTACCCAACAACACAAAATGTCCAATCACCACCAAACTGACCCACCATCCCAAATGAACAATTAACACAAAATTACCAATCACACCCAAACTGTCCAATCATCCCCAAACTGACCAATCACATCCAAAATGACCAATCCCCCGTAACAGACCAATCAAAACAAACTAAACAAACACCCCAAACAGACCAGCCACCACAAAATGACAAATTATCCCCAATCTGAACAATCAACACAATCTGAGCTTTCAAAACAAACTGCCTAATCACCCCTACCTGAAACATCAGCCCAAACTGACCAAACACCCCAGCTGAAAAATCAACACAAACTGACCAATCACACCCAAACTGACACATCAACCCAAACTGAACCATCAACACAAACAGTCAAATCACCCCCTAACTGACACAGCAACCCAAACTGACCCATCAACACAAACTGACCAATCACACACAAACTGACCCATCACCCTCAAACTGAGCCATTACGCCAAGCAGACTCATCAACACAAACTGATCAATAACCCAAACTGACCCATCCACACAAACTGACCAATCACACCCAAACTCGCCCTTCACTCCAAACTGCCCGATCAACACAAACTGACCAATCACCCCCAAACTCACCCATCACCCCGAACTGGCCCATGAACACATTCTGACCAATCACCCACAAACTGACCAATCACCTCCAAACTGACGAATCACAAAAAACTGACCAAACACCCACAAATTGACCAATCACCCCCAAACTGTCCAATCACCCACAAATTGACCAGTCAACAGAAACTGATCAATCACCGCCAAACTAACCAATCACCCAAACTGACAAATCACCCAAACTGACCCATCAACACAAACTTACCAATCACCCCAAACTGACCCATCAACACAAACTGACAAATCACCCCCAAACTGATGCATGACCCCAAATTGACCCTTCAACACAAACTGGCAAATCACCCCCAAACTGACGCATCACAAAAAACTGATCCATCACCCAAAATTGACCAATCAGCAACAAATTTCCAATCACCCAAAACTGACCCATTAACACAAACAGCCCCATCAAAACAAACTGACGAATCACCCCAAAATGTTCAATCACCCACACTGACCAATCACCCCCAAATCATCCAAGCACCCCAAACTGACCAACCACCAATAAATGACCGACCAGCCCAATCTGAACCATCAACTGAAACTGACCAATTTCCCCAAATGACCCATCAACTCACACTGACCAATCATCCCAAACTGACCCATCAACACAAAATGACTCATCAACACAAATTGACCAATCACCCCAAACTGACCAATCACCCCCTAACTGATCCAGTAGCCCAAACTCAATAATCATCCCCAAACTTACCCATAAACACAAACTGACCCACCAACACAAACTGACCAATCAGCCAAACTGACCCATCAACACAAACTGACCATTCAGCCGCAAACTGACCCATCACTCCAAACTGACCCATCAACACAAACTTACCAATCACCCCAAACTGATCCATCAACACAAACTGACCGATCACACCCAAACTGATCCATTACCCCAAACTGACCCATCAACACAAACTGACAAATCACCCCCAAACTGACCCATCACCCCAAATTGACCCATCAACACAAACTGGCAAATCATCCCCAAACTGACGCATCACACAAAACTGACCCATCACCCAAAACTGACCAATCAGCAACAAATTTCCAATCACCAAAAACTGACCCATTAACACAAACAGCCCCATCAAAACAAACTGATCAATCATCCCTAAACTGAACAATCACCGCAAATTGACACATCACTCCAAACTGAGCAATCACCACCAACTGACACAACAAAACAAACTGACGAATCACCCCAAAATGTTCAATCACCCACACTGACCAATCACCCCCAAATCATCCAAACACCCCAAACTTACAAACCACCAATAAATGACCGACCAGCCCAATCTGAACCATCAACTGAAACTGACCAATTTCCCCAAATGACCCATTAACTCACAATGACCAATCATCCCAAACTGACCCATCAACACAAAATGACTCATCAACACAAATTGACCAATCACCCCAAACTGACCAATCACCCCCTAACTTATCCAGTACACCTAACTCAATAATCAGCTCCAAACTTACCCATAAACACAAACTGACCCACCAACACAAACCGACCAATCAGCCCCAAACTGAACCACCAGCCCAAACTGAACAACCGTCTCCAAACTGACCAATCACTCCAAACAGACCAATCACCACAAAATGACAAATCACCCCAATCTGAACCATCAACACAAACTGACCAATCACCCACAAATTGAGCCATCGCTCCAAACTGAGCAACGACCAAAAAATTACCAATCACCCCAAACTGACCCATCTTCACAAACAGACCCATCAACACAAACTGACCAATCACTCCCAATCTTTCCCATCAACAAAAAACTGACCAATCTCGCACAAACTGACCAATCACCGCAAACAGAACCCTCACTCCAAACTGACCAATCAGCACTTAACTGACCAATCACTGCAAACTGCCCCATCCAAAGAAACTGAAAAATCTCCCCAAACTGCCCAATCATTCTCAAACTGAGCAATCACCACAAATTGATCAATGACACCCAAACTGACCTAACACCCCAAATTGACTCACAAACACAAACGGACCAATCACCCCAAACTGACCAATCAAAACAAACTGACCAATCACCCCCAAGCTGGCCAATCACCCACAAACTGACCAATGACGCCAAACTGACAAATCATCCCCAAACTGACGAATCAACACAAACTGACCCATCAGCCGAAACTGACCCATCGACAGAAACTGACCAATCACCCACAATCTGACGAACCACCCCAAATTGACCCATCACCGCTAAACTGAACAATCACAAGAAACTGACCAATCACCCCAAACTGTTCAATCAAATCAAACTGACCTATCACCCAAAACAGAACAATCAACACAAACTGACCAATCAGGCGCAAACTGACACATCAGCATATAATGACCAGTCACCCTGAACTGACCCATCAACACAAACTGACCAATCATGCCCATATTGACACACCAGCCCAACTTGACCAATCATCCCCAAACAGACCCATCAACAGAAACTGGCCCATCAAAACAAACTTACCAATCACCCCCAAAATGACCCTCGAGCCAATACTGAGCAAACATCCCCAAACTGATGAATCAAAACAAACTGACCCATCAGCCCAAACTGGCCCATCAACACAAACTGACCAGTCACCCCCAATCTGACCCATGAACATAAACTTGCCAATCACCCCAAGCTGACCGATCATTCCAAACTGAAAAATCACCAAAACTGATCCATCAACCAAAACTGAGCAATCAACCACAAACTGAGTAAACATTGCAAACTGACCCATCACTCCAAACTGGACATCATCTCCAAACTGAACAATCAACACAAACTGATCCATCAAAACAAAATGCGAAATCATCCCAAACTAACACATTGACACAAAATGAACAATCACCCCAAACTTACCAATCACCACAAACTGACCAATCACCCCTAAACTGAACAATGACACCAAACTGATCAATCACCCCATATTGACCAATCAACACAAAATCTCAAATCACCCCCAAACTGAACAATCACCCCAAACTGAAAAATCATCCCAAACTAAATAATAAACACAAACTGACTTATCAGGCCGAAACTGACCCATCAGCACAAGCTGACCAATCACCCCAAGTTGACCCATCCACAAAAACTGACCAATCACCCCCTAACTGACCCACTAGCCCAAACTGAACAATGATCTACAAAATGACCCATAAACACAAACTGACCCATCAACACAAACCGAGCAATCACCCCCAAACTGAACCACCAGCTCAAACTCAGCAATCGTCCCCAAACTGACCCATCACTCCAAACTGATCAATCACCAAAAATGACCAATCACCCCAATCTGAACCGCCGACACAAACTGACCGATCACCCCCAAATTGAGCCATCGCTCCAAACTGAGCAATCACCAAAAAATTACCAATCACCCCAGACTCACCCATCTACTCAAACTGACCCATCAATACAAACTGGCCAATCACCCCAATCTATCCCATCAACAAAAACAGAACATTAAATCTCAAACTGACCAAACACCGCAAACAGAACCATCACTCCAAACTGAACAATCAGCAATTAACTGACCAATCACTGCAAACTTCCCCATGAAAAGAAACTGAACAATCTCACCAAACTGACCAATCATCCCCAAACTGACCAATCAACACAAACTGATCCATCAAAAAAAACTGACCAATCACCCCAAACTGACCAACCACCACAAATTTAACAATCACCCCCAAACCGATCAAACACCCCAAACTGACTCAGAAACACAAACTCACCAATCATCCCAAACTGACCAATCAAAACAAACTGACCAATCACCCCAAACTAGCCAATCACCCACAAACTGACCAATGACGCCAAACTGACAAATCATCCCCAAACTGGCGAAACAACACAAACTGACCCATCAGTCGAATATTACCCATCGACACAAACTGACCAATCACCTACAATCTGACCCATCAACACAAACTGATCAATCGCCCCAAACTGACCCAACCCCCCTAAACTGACCAATCACAAGAAACTGACCAATCAATCCAAACTAATCAATCAAATCAAACTGACCTATCACCCAAAACAGACCAATCAAGATAAACTGACCAATCAGGCCAAAACTGACGCATCAAGACAAACTTACCAAGCACCCCAAACAGACCCATCAACACAAACTCACCAAACACACCCAAACTGACCCACTAGCCCAAACTGACCAAGCATACCCAAACTGACCAATCAATACAAACTGACCCATCAACACAAACTGACAAATCACCCCCAAACAGACCTACCAGCCCAAACTGACAAACCACCACTAAACTGACCAATTACCTACAAACTGCCCAAACACCCCAAACGGACCAATCACCCCTAACTAAATAAACGCCACAAACTTTCCAATCACCAAAAAATGGCCAATCAACCCAATCTGAACCATCAACACAAGCTGACACATCAACACAAACTAAACAATCACCCCAAACTGAGCAATCAACACAAACCAACCATTCACACCAAACTGACCAATTACCCCAATTGACCCATCAACACAAACTGACCTATCTTCCCCAAGCTGACCAATCACCGCAAACTGACCCATCAAAACAAACTGACCATTCACCCACAAACTGAACAATCACCGCAAACTGACCAATTACCCCAATTGACCCATCAACACAAACTGACCTATCTTCCCCAAGCTGACCAATCACCGCAAACTGACCCATCAAAACAAACTGAACAATAACCCCAAACTGAACAATCATCCCCAAACTGACCAATCAGCATAAACTGCCCCATCCATACAAACTGACCAATCACCCCCAAACTGAACAATCATCCCCAAACTGACCAATCAACACAAGCAGATCCATCAAAACAAACTGACCAATCACCCCAAACTGAACCACCAACAGAAACTGTCCCATCACCCCAAACTGACCCATCAACACAAACTGACCAATCACCCCAAAATGAAAAATCACCCCATTATTGACCAATCAGACGAATCTGACCAATCACCCCAAACTGATCAATCAACACAAAATGTCCAATCACCCCAAACTGACCAATCACCCCCAATCTGAACAATCACACCAAACTGACCAATCTCCCCAAACTGACCAATCATCCCCAAACTGACCAATCAACACAAACTGATCCATCTAAACAAACTGACCAATCACCCCAAACTGACCAATCACCACAAATCTAACAATCACCACCAAACCGATCAAACACCCCAAACTGAATCATAAACACCAACTCACCAATCACCCCAAACTAGCTAATCACCAACAAACTGACAAATGACGCCAAACTGACAAATCATCCCCAAACAGAAGAATCAACACAAACTGTCCCATCAGTCGAAAATTACCCATCGACACAAACTGACCAATCACCCACAATCTGACCCATCAACACAAACTGATCAATCAACCCAAACTGACCCAACCCTCCTAAACTGAACAATCACAAGAAACTGATCAATCACCCCAAAATAATCAATCAAATCAAACTGACCTATCACCCAAAACAGACGAATCAGGACAAACTGACCAATCAGGCACAAACTGAGGAATCAAGACAAACTGACCAAGCACCCCAAACAGACCCATCAACACAAACTGACCAAACACACCCAAACTGACACACCAGCCCAAACTGATCAATCATCCCCAAACTAACCAATCAACACAAACTGACCCATCAACAGAAACTGAAAAATCACCCCCAAACTGATCTATCAGCCCAAACTGACCAATCATCCCCAAACTAAGCAATCAACACAAACTGACCCATCAACAGAAACTGACAAACCACGACCAAACTGAACAATTACCTACAAACTGCCCAAACACCCCACACGGACCAATCTCCCCAAACTAAATAACCACCGCAAAATTTCCAATCAGCAAAAAATGGCCAATCAACCCAATCTGAACCATCAACACAAGCTGACACATCAACACAAACTGACCAATCACCCCAAACTGAGCAATCAACAAAAATTATCCATTCACCCAAATTGACCCATCAACACAAACTGACCTATCTTCCCCAAACTGACCAATCACCGCAAACTGTCCCATTAAACAAACTGACCATTCACCCACAAACTGAACAGTCACCGCAAACTGACCCATCAAAACAAACTGAACAATAATCCCAAACAGAACAATCATCCCCAAACTGACCAATCAGCATAAACTGACCCATCCATACAAACTGACCATTCACCCCCAAACTGAACAATCATCCCAAAACTGAACAATCAATACAAACTGATCCATCAAAACAAACTGACCAATCACCCCAAACTGACCCATCAACACAAACTGACCAATCAACCCCAAACTGACCAATCACCGCAAACTGACCCATCAACACAAACTGCCCAATCTCCCCAAACTGACCCATCAACAAAAACTGACCATTCACCCCAAACTGTTCCGTCAACACAAGCTGACCAATCACACACAACTGACTCATCAACACAAACAGAACAATCAAACCCAAACTGACCAATCACCACAAACTGATCAATCACCCCAAACTGACCAGCCGCCCCAAACTGACCAATCATCCCAAACTGACCAAACCACACAAACGTACCAATCAGGCCCAATCTGATGCATCAACACAAACTGACTAATCAACCCAAACAGACCAATCAAGACCAACTGACCAATCACACACAAACTGACCCACCAGCCCAAACTGACGAATCATCCCCAAATTGAGCCATCAACACAAACTGACCAATCAACACCAAACTGACCAATTACCTACAAACTGACCAATCACCCCCAAACTATATAAACACCCCAAACATTCCTATCACCAACGGAAAACTATCACCCGAATCTGAACCATCAACACAAACTGACCCATCAACACAAACAGACCAATCAACCCAATCTGACCCATAAACACAAACTGACCATTCAACCCAAACTGACCCATCACCCAAATCTGACCAATCACCCAAAATGTTTCCTTCAACATAAGGTGGCCAATCACACACAACTGAATCATCAACATAAACAGAACAATCACACCCAAACAGACCAATCACCACAAACTTACAAATTTCCCCAAACTGACCAATCATCCCAAACTGACCAAAGAACACCAACAGACCGATCAAGCCCAAACTGACGCATCAACAAAAACTGACCAATCACCCCAAACAGACATATCAACAAAAACTGACCAATCACCCCCAAACTGAATCACCAGCCCAAACTGACCGATCATCCACAAACTGACCAATCGAAACAAACTGACCAATCAACACAAAGTGACCCATCAACAAAAACTGACAAATCACCACCAAATTGAGCCACCAGCCCAAACTGACCAATCATCCCCAACTGACCCACCAACCCAAACTGACCAATCATCCACAAACTGACCAAGCAACACAAGCTGACCAATCAAAACAAACTGACCCATCAACACAATCTGACAATTCACCACCAAACTGATCAATTATCTACAAATTGCTCATCCACCCAAAGCGGACCAATTAACCCCAAACTAAATAAACACCCCAAACTTTCCAATCACCAAAAGATGACCAATCACCCCAATATGAACCATCAACACAAACTGACACATCGACTCAATCTGACCAAATACCCCAAACTTAGCTATCAACACAAACTGAATAGTCACCCCAAACTGACCCATCACACCAAACTGACCAATCACCCAAACTTACCCTTCAACACAAAATGACCAATCACTGCAAATTGACCCATCAAAACATACTGAATAATCAACCCAAACTGAACAATCATCCCCAAACTGACCAATCAACACAAACTGATCCATTTAAACAACAGACCAATCACCCTAACAGACCCATCAACACAAACTGACCAATCACACCCAAACTGACCCACCAGCCCAAACTGACCAATCATCCCCAAACTGACCAATCAACACAAACTGACTTATCACCACCAAACTGACCAATTACCTACAAACTGCCCAGAAACCCAAACGGACAATCACCCCCAAACTAAATAAACTCCCAAAACGTTCCAATCACCAAAAAATGGACAAACCACCCAATCTGAACCATCACTACAAGCTGACACATCAGTACAAAATGACCAATCACCCCAAACTAAGCTATCAACACAAACTGCCCATTCACCCCAAACTGACCCATCACCCCAAACCGACCAATCACCCACACTGACCCATCAATTCAAGCTGACCAATCATCCCCAAACTGAGCAAACACCGCAAACAGACCCAGCAAAACAAACTGATCATTCACCCCAAACTGACCCATCAACACAAACTGACCAATCACCCCAAAATGAAAAATCACCCCATAACTGACCAATCAGACGAATCTGACCAATCACCACAAACTGACCATTCAACACAAAATGTCCAAACACCCCAAACAGGCCAATCACCCCCAATCTGAACAATCACACCAAACTGACCAATCATCCCAAACTGACCAATCGCCCCAAACTGACCCATCAACAAAAACTGACCATTCAAGCCTAACTGTTCTATCAACACAAGCTGACCTATCTCACAGAACTGACTCATCAACACAAACAGAACAATCACATCCAAACTGACCAATCACCACAAAGTGATCAATCACCCCAAACTGACCAATCGCCCCAAACTGATCAATCAGCCCAAACTGGCCAAACAACACAAACTTACCAATTAGGCCCAATCTCACGCATCAACACAAACTGACCAATCAACCCAAACAGACCCATCAACACAAACTGCCCATTCACCCCAAACTGACCCATCACCCCAAACCGACCAATCACCCACACTGACCCATCAATTCAAGCTGACCAATCATCCCCAAACTGACCAAACACCGCAAACAGACCCAGCAAAACAAACTGATCATTCACCCCCAAATGAACAATCACCACAAACTGACCCATCAAAACACAATGAATAATCACGCAAACTGAACAATCATCCCCAAACTGACCAATCAACAAAAACAGATCCATCAAAACAAACTGACCAATCACCCCAAACTGACCCATCAACACAAACTGACCAATCACCCCAAAATGAAAAATCACCCCATAACTGACCAATCAGACGAATCTGACCAATCACCACAAACTGACCATTCAACACAAAATGTCCAAACACCCCAAACAGGCCAATCACCCCCAATCTGAACAATCACACCAAACTGACCAATCATCCCAAACTGACCAATCGCCCCAAACTGACCCATCAACAAAAACTGACCATTCAAACCTAACTGTTTTATCAACACAAGCTGACCTATCTCACAGAACTGACTCATCAACACAAACAGAACAATCACATCCAAACTGACCAATCACCACAAAGTGATCAATCACCCCAAACTGACCAATCGCCCCAAACTGATCAATCAGCCCAAACTGGCCAAACAACACAAACTTACCAATTAGGCCCAATCTCACGCATCAACACAAACTGACCAATCAACCCAAACAGACCCATCAACACAAACTGACCTATCACCGCCAAACTGATCCACCAGCCCAAACGGACATATCATCCCCAAACTGACAGATCAACACAATCTGACAAATCATCAACAAACTGACCCAGCAACACAAACTGACCAATCACCGCCAAACTGACCCACCAGCCCAAACGGACATATCATCCCCAAACTGACCCACCAACCCAAACTGACCAATCATTCCCAAGCTGACCAATCAACACAAACGCACTTATCACCATCAAACTGACCAATTATCTACAAACTGCCCAGTAACCCAAATGGACAATCACCCCCAAACTAAATAAACTCCCAAAACTTTCCAATCATCAAAAAATGGACAAACAACCCAATCTGAACCATCACTACAAACTGACACGTCAGTAGAAAATGACCAATCACCCCAAACTAAGCTAGCAACACAAACTGCCCATTCATCCCAAACTGACCCATCACCCCAAACTGACCAATCACCCACACTGACCCATCAATTCAAACTGACCAATCATCCCCAAACTCACCAAACACCGCAAACAGACCCAGCAAAACAAACTGACCATTCACCCCCAAATGAACAATCACCACAAACTGACCCATCAAAACACAATGAATAATCACGCAAACTGAACAATCATCCCCAAACTGACCAATCAACACAAACAGATCCATCAAAACAAATTGACCAATCACCCAAACTGACCCATCAACACAAACTGACCAATCACCCCAAAATGAAAAATCATCCCATAACTGACCAATCAGATGAATCTGACCAATCACCACAAAATGTCCAATCACCCCAAACTGAACAATCACACCAAACTGACCAATCGCCCCAAACTGACCCATCAACAAAAACTGACCATTGACCCCAAAATGTTCTATCAACACAAGCTGACCTATCTCACAGAACTGACTCATCAACACAAACAGAACAATTACATCCAAACTGACCAATCACCACAAAGTGATCAATCACCCCAAACTGACCAATCGCCCCAAACTGACCAATCAGCCCAAACTGGCCAAACAACACAAACTTACCAATCAGGCCCAATCTCACGCATCAGCACAAACTGACCAATCAACCCAAGCAGACCCATCAACGCAAACTGATCAATCACCGCCAAACTGACCCACCAGCCCAAACGGACATATCATCCCCAAACTGACAGATCAGCACAAACTGACAAATCATCCACAAACTGACCAAGCAACACAAACTGACCAATCAACACTTACTGACCCATCAACACAAACTGACAATTCAACACCAAACTGATCAATTACCTACAAACAGCAGAATCACCCCAAATGGACCAATGACCCCAAAATACATAAACACCCCAAACTTTCCAATCGCCAAAAAATGACGAATCACCCCTATATGAACCATCAACCCAAACTGACACAACAACTCAAACTGACCAAACACCCCAAACTTAGCAATCAACACAAACTGAACAGTCACCACAAACTGACCCATCACACCAAACTGACCAATCACCCAAACTGACCCATCAACACAAACTGACCAGTCACACCAAACTGACCAATCACTGCAAACTGACCCATCAAACCATACTGAATAATCACCCCAAACTGAACAATCAACCCCAAACTGACCAATCAACACAACCTGATCCATTAAAACAACTGAACAATCACCCCAAACAGACCCATCAACACTAACTGACCAATCACCCCCAAACTGACCCACTAGCCCAAACTGACAAATCATCCCCAAACTGACCAATCACCCCAAACTGACCCAGCACCCCAAACTGACCAATCATCCACAAACTGACAAATCAACACAAACTCACTTATCACCACCAAACTGATCAATTATCTACAAACTGCCCAAACACCCCAAACGGACAATCGCCCCCAAACTAAAAAAACACCCAAAACTATCCAATCACCAAAAAATGGACAATCAACCCAATCTAAACCATCAAAACAAGCTGACACATCAACACAAACTGACCAATCACCGCAAACTGAGCCATCAACACAAACTGCCCATTCATCCCAAACTGACCCATCACCCCAAACTGACCAATCACCCAAATTGACCCATCAATTCAAACTGGCCAATCATCCCGAAACTGACCAATCACCGCAAACTGACCTATCAAAATAAACTGACCATTCACCTGAAAACTGAACAATCATGGCAAACTGACCCATCAAAACAAGCTGAATAATCACCCCAAACTGATCAATCATCCCCAAACTGACCAATCAACACAAACAGATCCATCATAACAAACTAACCAATCACCCCAAACTGACCCATCAACACAAACTGACCAGCCACCCCAAACTGACCCATCAACATAAACTGACCAAACAACCCAAACTGACCAATCAACACAAAATGTCCAATCACCCCAAGCAGACCAATCACCCAAAATCTGAACAATCACACCAAAACTGACCAATCACCCCAAACTGACAAATCGCCCCAAACTGACCCATCAACAAAAACTGACCATTCACCCCAAACAGTTCCATCAACACAAGCTGACCAATCACACACAACTGACTCATCATCACAAACAGAAGAATCACACCCAAACAGATCAATCACCACAAACTGATCAATCACCCCAAACTGACCAATCGCCCCAAACTGACCAATCATCCCAAACTGATGAAACAACACAAACTTACCAATCAGGCCCAATCTGATGCTTCAGCACAAACTGACCAATCAACCCAAACTGACCCATCAACACAAACTGACCATTCACCCAAAAACTGACATATCATCCCCAAACTGACAGATCAGCACAAACTGACGAATCACCCGCAAACTGACCCACCAGCACAAACTGACCAATCATCTCCAAACTGACCCATCAACACAAACTGAACAATTACCACCCAACTGACCAATTACCTACAAACTGACCAATCACACCAAACTGGCCAATCAACCCAAACGATATAAACACCCAAAACTTTCCAATCTGCAAAAAAACACCAATCACCCGAATCTGAACCATCAGCACAAACTGACCCATGAACACAAACTGACCAATTACCCCAATCTGACCCATCAACACATAGACCATTCAACCGAAACTGACCCATCACCCCAATCTGACCAATCACCCCAAACTGTTCCATCAACAAAAGGTGACCAATCACACACAACTGACTCATCAACATAAACAGAACAATCACACCCAAGCTGATCAATCACCACAAACTGACCAATCATCCCAACCTGACCAAAGAACACAAACTGAATGATTAAGCCCAAACTGACGCATCAACACAAATTGCCCAATCACTCCAAACATACCCATCAACAAAACTGACCAATCACCCCCAAAATGACCAATCATCCCAAACTGACCAAAGAACACAAACTGACTGATCAAGCCCAATCTGACCATCAACACAAATTGACCAATCACCCCAAACAGACCCATCAACACAAACTGACCAATCACCACAAACTGACCCATCAACACAAACTGACCAATCACCACAAAATGAAAAATCACCCGATAACTGACCAATCAGACGAATCTGACCAATCACCACAAACTGATCATTCAACACAAAATGTCCAATCGCCCCAAACTGGCCAATCACCCCCAATCTGAATAATCACACCAAACTGACCAATCATACCAAACTGACCAATCGCCGCAAACTGACCCATCAACAAAAACTGTCCATTCACCCCAAACTGTTCTATCAACACAAGCTGACCTATCTCACAGAACAGACTCATCAACACAAACAGAACAATCACATCCAAACTGACCAATCACCACAAACTGATCAATCACCCCAAACTGACCAATCGCCCCAAACTGACCAGTCAGCCCAAACTGACCAAACAACACAATCTTACCAATCAGGCCCAATCACATGCATCAACACAAACTGACCAATCAACCCAAACAGACCCACCAACACAAACTGACCAATCACCGCCAAACTGACCCACCAGCCCAAACGGACATATCATCCCCAAACTGACAGATCAACACAAACTGACAAATCATCCACAAACTGACCAAGCAACACAAACTGACCAATCAACACTTACTGACCCATCAACACAAACTGACAATTCAACACCAAACTGACCAATTACCTACAAACAGCAGAATCACCCCAAATGGACCAATGACCCCAAAGTAAATAAACACCCCAAACTTTCCAATCACCAAAAAATGACGAATCACCCCTATATGAACAATCAACCCAAACTGACACATCAACTCAAACTGACCAATCACCCCAAACTTAGCCATCAACACAAACTGAACAGTCACCACAAACTGACCCATCACATCAAATTGACCAATCACCCAAACTGACCCATCAACACAAACTGACCAGTCACACCAAACTGACCAATCACTGCAAACTGACCCATCAAAACATACTGAATAATCACCCCAAACTGAACAATCATCCCCAAACTGACCAATCAACACAAACAGATCCATCAAAACTAACTAACCAATCACCCCAAACAGACCCATCAACACAAACTGACCAATCACCCCAAACTGACCCATCAATATAAACTGACCAATCACCCCAAACTGACCAATCAACACAAAATGACCAATCACCCCAAACAGAGCAATCACCCCCAATCTGAACATTCACACCAAACTGACCAATCACCCCAAACTGACAAATCGACCCAAACTGACCCATCAACAAAAACTGACCATTCACCTCAAACAGTTCCATCAACACAAGCTGACCAATCACACACAACTGACTCATCATCACAAACAGAACAATCACACCCAAACTGATCAATCACCACAAACTGATCAATCATCCCAAACTGACCAATCGCCCCAAATTGACCAATCATCCCGAACTGACCCATCAACACAAACTGACCATTCACCCCAAACTGACATATCATCCCCAAACTGACAGATCAGCACAAACTGACGAATCACCTGCAAACTGACCCCCCAGCACAAACTGACCAATCATCCCCAAACTGAAGCTTCAACACAAACTGACCAATCAACCCAAACTGACCCATCAACACAAACTGACCATTCACCCCCAAACTGACATACCATCCCCAAACTGACATATCAGCACAAACTGACGAATCACCCGCAAACTGACCCACCAGCACAAACTGACCAATCATCCCCAAACTGACCTATCAACACAAACTGACCAATTACCACCAAACTGACCAATTACCTACAAACTGACCAATCACACCAAACTGGTTAATCACCCCCAAACGATATAAACACCCAAAACTTTCCAATCTGCAAAAAAACACCAATCACCCGAATCTGAACCATCAGCACAAACTGACCCATGAACACAAACTGACCAATGACCCCAATCTGACCCATCAACACATAGACCATTCAACTGAAACTGACCCATCACCCCAATCTGACCAATCACCCCAAACTGTTCCATCAACAAAAGGTGACCAATCACACACAACTGACTCATTAACATAAACAGAACAATCACACCCAAGCTGATCAATCACCGCAAACTGACCAATCACCCCAAAATGACCAATCAACCCAAACTGACCAATCATCCCAAACTGACCAAAGAACACAAACTGAATGATTAAGCCCAAACTGACGCATCAACACAAATTGACCAATCACCCCAAGCATACCCATCAACAAAAACTGACCAATCACCCCAAAACTGACCAATCATCCCAAACTGACCAAAGAACACAAACTGACTGATCAAGCCCAAACTGACCATCAACACAAATTGACCAATCACCCCAAACAGACCCATCAACAAAAACTGACAAAGCACCCCCAAACTGACCCACCTGCCGAAACTGACCAATCATCCAAAAACTTACAAATCAACACAAACTGGCCCATCAACGCAAACTGACAAATCACCCCCAAACTGACCCACCAGTCCAAACTGACCATCATCCCCAAACTGACCAATCAACACAAACTGACAAATCACCACCAAACTGACCAACTACCTACAAATTGCCCAATCACCCCAAATGGACCAATCACCCCCAAACTAAATGAACACCCCTCCAATCACCAAGAAATGACCAATCACCCCATTATCAATCATCAACACAAACTAACCAATCACCCCAATCTGTACAATCACACCAAACTGACCAATCATCCCAAACTGACCAATCGCCGCAAACTGAACCATCAACAAAAACTGACCATTCACCCCAAACTGTTCTATCAACAGAAGCTGACCTATCAAACACTACTGACTCATCCACACAAACATAACAATCACATTCAAACTGACCAATCGCTCCCAACTGACCAATCAGCCCAAACTGACCAAACAACACAAACTTACCAATCAGGCCCAATCTCACGCATCAACACAAATTGACCAATCAACCCAAACAGACCCATCAACACAAACTGACCAATCACTGCCAAACTGACCCACCAGCCCAAACGGACATATCATCCACAAACTGACAGATCAACACAAACTGACAAATCATCCACAATTCGACCAAGCAACACAAACTGAACAATCAACACTTACTGACCCATCAACACAAACTGACAATTCAACACCAAACTGACCAATTACCGACAAACAGCAGAATCACCTCAAATGGACCAATCACCCCCAAACTAAATAAACACCCCAAACTTTCCAATCACCAAAAAATGACGAATCACCCCTATATGAACCATCAACCCAAACTGACACATAAACTCAAACTGACCAATCACCCCAAACTTAGGCATCAACACAAACTGAACAGTCACCCCAAACTGACCAGTCACACCAACTTGAACAATCACTGCAAACTGACCCATCAAAACATACTGAATAATCACCCCAAACTGAACAATCATCCCCAAACCAACCAATCAACACAAACTGATCCATTAAAACACCTGTACAATCACCCCAAACAGAACCATCAACACTAACTGACCAATCACCCCCAAACTGACCCATTAGCCCAAACTGACCAATCATTCCCAAACTGACAAATCAACACAAACTGACCAATCAACACAAACTGACAAATCTCCCCAAACTGGCCCACCACCCCAAACTGACCAATCATCCACAAACTGACAAATCAACACAAACTCACTTATCACCACCAAACTGATCAATTACCTACAAACTGCCCAAACACCCCAAACGGACAATCGCCCCCAAACTAAATAAACACCCAAAACTTTCCAATCACCAAAAAATGGACAATCAACCCAAGCTAAACCATCAAAACAAGCTGAAACATCAACAGAAACTGACTAATCACCCCAAACTGAGCCATCAACACAAACTGCCCATTCACCCCAAACTGACCCATCACCCCAAACTGACCAATCACCCAAATTGACCCATCAATTCAAACTGACCAATCATCCCCAAACTGACAATTCACCGCAAACTGACCCATCAAAACAAACTGAGAATTCTCCCGCAAACTGAACAATCATGGAAAACTGACCCATCATAACAAACTGAATAATCACCCCAAACTGAACAATCATCCCCAAACTGACCAATCAACACAAACAGATCCATCAAAACAAACTAACCAATCACCACAAACTGACCCATCAACACAAACTGACCAATCACCCCAAACTGACCCATCAGAATAAACTGACCAATCACCCCAAAATGAAAAATCACCCCATAACTGAACAATAAGACGAAACTGACCAATCACCCCAAACTGACCAATCAACACAAAATGTCCAATCACCCCAAACTGACCAATCAACACAAAATGTCCAATCACCCCAAACAGACCAATCACCCCCAATCTGAACAATCACACCAAACTGACCAATCACCCCAAACTGACAAATCGCCCCAACCTGACCCATCAACAAAAACTGACCATTCACCCCAAACTGTTCCATCAACACAAGCTGACCAATCACACACAACGGACTCATCATCACAAACAGAACAATCACACCCAAACTGTTCAATCGCCCCAACTGACAAATCATCCCAAAATGACGAAACAACACAAACTTACCCATCAGGCCCAATCTGACGCTTCAACACAAACTGATCAATCAACCCAAACAGACCCATCAACACAAACTGATCATTCACCCCCAAACTGACCCACCAGCCCAAAATGACATATGATCCCCAAACTGACAGATCAACACAAACTGACGAATCACCCGCAAACTGACCCACCAGCACAAACTGACAAATCATCTCCAAACTGACCCATCAACACAAACTGACCAATTACCACCAAACTGACCAATTACCTACACACTGACCAGTCACACCAAATTGGCCAATCACCCCCAAACGATATAAGCACCCGAAACTTTCCAATCTGCAAAAAAATACCAATCACCCGAATCTGAACCATCAGCACAAACTGTCCCATGAACGCAAACTGACCAATCACCCCAATCTGACCCATCAACACATTAACCATTCAACCGAAACTGACCCATCACCCCAATCTGACCAATCACCCCAAACTGTTCCATCAACAAAAGGTGACCAATCACACACAACTGACTCATCAGCATAAAAAGAACAATCACACCCGAGCTGATCAATCACCACAAACTGACCAATCACCCCAAAACGACCAATGATCCCAAACTGACCAATCATCCCAAAGTGACCAAAGAACACAAACTGAATGAACAAGCCCAAACTGACGCATCAATACAAATTGACCAATCACCCCAACATACCCATCAACAAAAACTGACCAATCACCCCCAAACTGACCAAACGTCCCAAACTGACCAAAGAACACAAACTGACTGATCAAGCCCAAACTGACCATCAACACAAATTTACCAATCACCCCAAACAGACCCATCAACAAAAACTGACCAAGCACCCCCAAACTGACCCACCTGCCGAAACTGACCAATCATCCAAAAACTGGCAAATCAACACAAACTGGCCCATCAACACAAACTGACAAATCACCCCCAAACTGCCCAACCAGTCCAAACTGACCATCATTCCCAAACTGACCAATCAACACAAACTGACAAATCACCACCAAACTGACCAATTATCTACAAATTGCCCAATCACCCCAAATGCAGCAATCACCCCCAAACTAAATGAAAACCCCTCCAATCACCAAAAAATGACCAATCACCCCAATATGAACCATCAACACAAACTGACACATCAACACAAACTGACAAATCACCCCAGCCTTAGCCAACAACACAAACTGCCCATTCACCCCAAACTGAACCATTGCCCCAAACTGACCAATCACCCCAAACTGACAAATCACTTCAAACTGACCCATCAAAACAGTATGAATAATCACCCCAAACTGAACAATCATCCCCAAACTGACAGATCAACACAAACTGACGAATCACCCGCAAACTGACCCACCAGCACAAACTGACAAATCATCCCCAAACTGACCCATCAACACAAACTGACCAATTACCACCAAACTGACCAATTACCTACACACTGACCAATCACACCAAACTGGCCAATCACCCCCAAACGATATAAGCACCCGAAACTTTCCAATCTGCAAAAAAACACCAGTCACCCGAATCTGAACCATCAGCACAAACTGTCCCATGAACACAAACTGACCAATCACCCCAATCTGACCCATCAACACATTAACCATTCAACTGAAACTGACCCATCACCCCAATCTGACCAATCATCCCAAACTGTTCCATCAACAAAAGGTGACCAATCACACACAACTGACTCATCAACAAAAACAGAACAATCACACCCGAGCTGATCAATCACCACAAACTGACCAATCACCCCAAAATGACCAATCATCCCAAACTGACCAATCATCCCAAACTGACCAATTACCACAAACTGATCAATCATCCCAACCTCACCAATCACCCCAAACAGACCAATCATCCCAAACTGACCAAACAACACAAACTGACCAATCACCCCAAAAAGATCCATCAACACAAACTGATCAATCACCCCCACAGTGACCCACCAGCCCAAACTGAAATATCATCGCCAAAATGACCGATCAACACAAACTGTCCCATCAACAGAAACTGACCCATCAACACCAAACTGTCCAATTACCGACAAACTGACCAATCATCCCAAACTGACCAATCATCCCAAACTAAATAAACACCCTTACCTTTCCAATCACCAAGAAAAGACCAATCACCTCAATCTGAAGCATCAACACAAACTGACACATCATCACAAACTGACCAATAACCCTAATCTGACCCAACAACACAAACTGACCATTTAAACAAACTGACCCTTCACCCCAATCTGACAAATCAACCAAACTGACCCATCAACACAAACTGACCAATCACTCCCAAACTGACCAATCACTGCACACTGGCCGATCAAAACTAACAGCCCAATCACCCTCAAAATGACCAATCACCGCAAACTGACCCATCAAATCAATTTGAATAATCACACCAAACTGAACAATTATCCAAAAACTGACCAATCAACAAAAACTGATGCATCAAACCAAACTGATCATTCACCCCAAAGTGACCCATCACCACAAACTGACCAATCACCCCCAACCTGACCAATCACTACAAACTGACCCGTCAAAACAAAATGAACAATCACCCCAAACTGACCCACCAACACAAACTGATCAATCGCCCGAAACTGACCAATCAACAAAAACTGACCAATCAACCCCAAATTGACCAACCACACACAGACAGACCAATCACAGCAAACTGGCAAATCATCCCAAAACTGACCAAACAACACAAACTGACCCATCAGCACAAAGTGACACATCAACTCAAAATGACCAATCACTCCCATTTGACCCAACAACACAAACTGACCAATCACCCCAAACTGACCAATTACTCCAAACTGACCAATCCTCCCAAACTGACCAAAGAACACAAACTGACCCACCAGCCCAAACTGACCAATCATCCACAAACTGACCAATCAACACAAACTGACCATCAACACAAACTGACAAATCACCCCCAAACTGAACCACTAGCCCAAACTGACTAATCGTCCCCAAACTGACCAATCAACACAAACTGACAAATCACCATCAATTGAACAATTACCTACAAACTGCCCAATCACCCGAAATGGAACAAGCACCCGCAAACTAAATAAACACCCCAAACTTTCCAATCACCAAAAAATGACCAAACTCCCCAATATGAACCAGCAACACAAACCGACACATCAACACAAACTGAACAATCACCCCAAATTTAGCCATCAACACAAACTGACCAGTCACCACAAACTGAACCATCATCCCAAACTGACCAATCACCCAAACTGACCCATCAACACAAACTGACCAGTCACCCAAACTGACCAATCACTGCAAACTGACTCATGAAAACATACTGAATAATCACCCCAAACTGAACAATCATCCCAAACTGAGCAAACCACACAAACGTACCAATCAGGCCCAATCTGAAGCATCAACACAAACTGACCAATCAACCCAAACAGACCCATCAACACAAACTGACCAATCACACGCAAACTGACCCACCAGCCCAAACTGACGAATCATCCCCAAATTGACGCATCAACACAAACTGACCAATCACCACCAAACTGACCAATTACCTACACACTGACCAATCACCCCCAATCTATATAAACACCCCAAACTTTCCTATCACCAAAGGAAACCTATCACTCGAATCTGAACCATCAACACAAACTGACCCATCAACACAAACTGATACATCAACACAAACTGACCCATCAACCAAGTCTGAGCAATCACCCAAAACTGTTCCATCAACATAAGGAGGCCAATCACACACAACTGAATCATCAACATAAACAGAACAATCACATCCAAACAAAAATATCACCAAAAACTGACAAATTTCCTCAAACTGACCGATCAAGCCCAAACTGACGCATCAACAAAAACTGACCAATCACCCCAAACAGACATATCAACAAAAACTGACCAATCACCCCCAAACTGACCCACCAGCCCAAACTGACCAATCATCCACAAACTGACCAATCGACACAAACTGACCAATCAACACAAACTGACCCATCAACAAAAACTGACAAATCACCACCAAATTGAACCACCAGCCCAAACTGACCAAGCATCCCCAACTGACCCACCAACCCAAACTGACCAATCATCCACAAAATGACCAAGCAACACAAACTGACCAATCAACACAAACTGACCCATCAACACAATTTGACAATTCACCACCAAACTGATCAATTACCTACAAACTGCTCATCCACCCCAAAAGGACCAATTAACCCCAAACTAAATAAAGAACCCAAACTTTCCAATCACCAAAAAATGACCAATCACCCCAACATGAACCATCAATGCAAACTGACACATCGACTCAATCTGAACAAACACCCCAAACTTAGCTATCAACACAAACTGAACAGTCACCCCAAACTGACCCATCACCGCAAACTGACCAATCACACAAACTGACCCATCAACACAAACTGACCAGTCACCCCAAAATGACCATCACTGCAAATTGACCCATCAAAATATAATGAATAATCACCCCAAACTGAACAATCATCCCCAAACAGACAAATCAACACAAACTGATCCATTTAAACAACAGACCAATCACACTAAACAGACCCATCAACACAAACTGACCAATCAACCCCAAACTGACCCACCAGCCCAAACTGTCCAATCATCCTCAAACTGACCAATCAACACAAACTGACCCATCAGCACAAACTAACAAATCACCCCAAACTGACCCACCAACCCAAACTGACCAATCATCCCCAAACTGACCAATCAACACAAACTCACTTATGACCACCAAGCTGACCAATTACCTACAAACTGCCCAAACACCCACACGGACAATCACCCCCAAATTAAATAAACTTCCTAAACATTACAATCACCAAAAAATGGACAAACAACCCAATCTGAACCATCAATACAAACTGACCCATCACCCCGAACTGACCAATCACCCAAATTGACCCATCAATTCAAACTGACCAAACATCCCCAAACTGACCAAACACCGCAAACTGACCCAGCAAAACAAACTGACCATTCACCCCCAAATGAACAATCTCCGCAAACTGACCCATCAAAACACACTGAATAATCACCCAAACTGAACAATCATCCCCAAACTGACCAATCATCACAAACAGATCCATCAAAACTGTTAAGTCTGTGAATTATTTAGTTAATTAAAACAGACTAATGAGTAACAATAAAAACAGGTCTTTACTGGTTGGTGGTAGGGACTATACTGAATACAAGATTACTGCACAGTGCTTATATACCGGTGTGTTCACCCCCGGTATTACGTCTACAGCAGCCTGAGAAAGTAGTACATCTCTTAAGGTGGAACAGGCTTAAGCTCTCTTAAGGTGGAACAGGTTACATACACAACACTCCTCCCTTCTTAGCTTTATAGTCATCCCCCCCATTTAACATAACGTAATAACATATATACATATATAACTTCATGTTTAACGTAACATATCACAGATTCAGTCTCTGCGGAAAACAGTTCACAGATTCAATCTCTGTGGTGTAGTCGGTTCACGTTACTCATTCAATAGTCCTTTCATGGATTTAACAGCTTGAACTTCCGAACTGATTTGGCTCCGTTCGGAGGGACCACGTGTGTGATCTGGTAGAGGTGATAATGGTTCAGATGGGTCATCTTCTGTTTTTACTTTTCCTTTTCTGCTTCTTGGAGACTCTCTGGGCTCCATTGTCAGCTGCCACAGCTGCCAGCTGCATGCGCAGTTCCTCCTTCTCTTCCTCCTGTTTCCGTCGTAGAGCCAGCTTCTCCCGATGTTCCGTAGACTTTTGGTGCTCCTCCATGATTTCTGCACTTTGGGAGTCGAAGTTACAAGCTGGGCAGGACAGGACATCGTAATATTCGGTGTCGTCCACCAGGTCATGGTAATATTCGGTGTCGTCCTGAGCTAGACCAGTGAGAGGGTCGTCTATTTCCTCCATACCCAGCTGGACGTTAGCCAGCTCTTGTTCCAAATCCAGACATCTTTCCTGAAGAGACTTCTTCATGTGTACCTCTGCATCCAGCTTTTTCTGGGCTTTCAGCAAGTCGTTTACGAGTGACCTCATTTGTGATTTTAATACTTCAACTTCCTTTGGAGATTGATTGATCGGACTATGCAATCCCTCTACCGGAGCAGCTGTTTCAGCGGTCTGTTGTTCTACATTGACGTGAGTCAGCGTACTTTTGGCATCCAATGGCTGCTCTGTTGCAGTCGTTTCAGTCTGTGTCGTCACATCAGCCATCTCAATGACTTTTGAGGGCTCCGAACCCTTTTCCTTTGAAGATCGCAGCTCGTGTTCAAGTTTTTCCCATTTCAGAGTCTTGTCCCTCAGCATATGAAAGAGTTGGCTGACCGTTAACTCTTCTGACACCAGATTATGGCACGCACCTTCAGAACCTGAATCAGCTTTGATTCGTTCGGCCTCCTCGCGCAGATGGTTGGTGTGCTCCTGCTCCATTTTCTCCATCAGTTGCTTCTGTTGACTTTCCAGATTCTCCCACTCTGTAAAAAAGAACTTTTTTTATTTCATTCATCTCTTGCTCAAAACGGCGAATCATTTGTTCTAATTGCTGTTGTAGTTTGAAATGGAGTTGAGTTCGAGCCCAGTGTCCCTCAAAAATGTGCATATCAGTAGACTTGACAGACTCAGAATTCTCTGTTAAACTATGTTGTTGTTGCTCAGTGGAATTCTGTGCGGAAACTTTGTCTTTTGCACATGGGTTGGTCTTACCATCATCAGTTCTAGAGTCTGGGCTGATTATCTGCACCGAGTTCTCACTCTTTATGGCTTTTAGCGAATGCCAGTCCATATTTATGTTTCTAAACCACTCCCGGCCTAGTAGTGGTGGACCTCCCTCCGGTAGCACATATAAGTCCATTATTTGACTTCCTTCGCCCTTGTTGGCCACTGCAACCTTTATTGTCCCGATGGGGTACACTCTCTGCCCCGTGTAGGTTGTCAATATAATCTCCGTATCCTGTAGGGGATTATGTTGGAATACCCTTCTGTAATCTTTCTTATTCATGACCGACAATGCCGATCCAGTGTCCAATTCCATTTTTACTTGGACTCCTTCTATCTGAAGATTAACCCAAATTGTCTGGAGTTCTGCACCCTTACCAACGTTGAGTACCCTTAAGCTAGCCAGTTCAATACTGCTTGCGTCTGAATCGGACTCCTGTTCGGCCACCTTGTGTACCTTTGCGTATTTCCCTTGCGGTGACTTCTTGTTGCTGGTCTTCTTCGCTGACCTGCATACTCTAGCTATATGTCCAAGCCTACCACAAGTTCTACATTCTTGGTTTTTAAACCAACACTGGTTCTGATCATACGTTGTCTTTCCACAACGATAACATTTGCCAGAACTCACACCCAATTTGTGTGCACTGAGCTCCGGTGACCGTAGCTGCATTACTGCCGTGCCTCTCGCTGCGGCTTCGTGTGCTGCTCCAATGTGACCGCCTTCTCAAGCATCAGCTCATTCTCCTCGAGCAGTCGCTTTTGTGTATCCTGCTTAAATAAACCACACACAAATTTGTCTTGAAGTGCCTCTGTCAGTCCCGTTCCAAACTGGCAATATTTCGCTAATTTACGCAATTCCAGCAAATATTCAGCATTGCTTTCATGCTGTAGCTGCCTTCTGTCGTAAAATTTAAATCGTCCGCTAGCATCAGCGGCGTGGGGTTTAGATGATCTTTCAGGACAGTAACAATCTCATTGAACGTCTTATCCGCCGGTTCATCAGGTGATAACAGGTGTTTCAATTGCCCGTATGTCTTCGCACCCATTAAATTTAATAATGTTAGAGCTTTATCTTGGTCACGAATTTTATTGGCCTTACAATAATTTTTTACTCTTTCAACATATATGGCCCAATCTTCGAGGTCACTATCAAAGGTGCTAATATTCCCGGGTTTAGGCATTGTAGATTTGCAATTTCTCAGATTTTCTTTTCTTTACTTGTTATCAAAGATGGCGGCTTCCCGCTCTTGCCGTCGTCCTCCGCCCACAAAATGGCGGTTTTCCCGCGCTTGGCGGTCTTCACCCGTCCCCCGACGCCGTCTCCCTTCAGCCCCCGAGTGCGGCCCTTATCAGCGGATGCGATCGATGGCCCGGCTGCGCCTCACACTTGAAAGCGGCCCGGCCCTTATCTGCCGATCGCTATCGCCCTATACCTCTCTCTTCCCCAGTCCTGTCTTCTACTCCGGTTCACAAGCTGATGGAGGCTTCAGGGTCCTAATGCCTTTCACTTCCAGTGGGGTGGTGAGTGGTGAGGTTTGAAACCTCGCTTCAACCGCCGTGGAATAACTGCCGCAGGGTAAGAACCTAACTCGTCGCCAGTGTTAAGTCTGTGAATTATTTAGTTAATTAAAACAGACTAATGAGTAATAATAAAAACAGGTCTTTACTGGTTGGAGGTAGGGACTATACTGAATAAAGATTACTGCACAGTGCTTATATACCGGTGTGTTCACCCCCGGTATTACGTCTACAGCAGCCTGAGAAAGTAGTACATCTCTTAAGGTGGAACAGGCTTAAGCTCTCTTAAGGTGGAACAGGTTACATACACAACAAAAACAAACTGACCAATCACCCCAAACTGACCCATCAACACAAACTGACCAATCACCTCAAAATGAAAAATCAGACGAATCTAACCAATCACCCCAATATGACCAATCAACACAAAATGCCCTATCACCCCAAACTGACCAATCACCCCCAAACTGAACAATCGCACCAAACTGACCAATCATCCCAAACTGACCAATCGCCCCAAACTGACCCATCAACAGAAACTGACCATTCACCCCAAACTGTTCTACCAACACAAGCTGACCTATCACACACAACTGACTCATCAACACAAACAGAACAATCATATCCAAACTGACCAATCACCACAAACTGATCAATCACCCCAAACTGACCAATCGCCCCAAACTGACCAATCAGCCCAAACTGACCAAACAACACAAACTTACCAATCAGGCCCAATCTCACGCATCAACACAAACTGATCAATCAACCCAAACAGACCCATCGACACAAACTGTCCAATCACCGCCAAACTGACCCACCAGCCCAAACGGACATATCATCCCCAAACTGACAGATCAACACAAACTGACAAATCATCCACACACTGACCAAGCAACAGAAACCGACCAATCAACACTTACTGACCCATCAACCCAAACTGACAATTCAACACCAAACTGACCAATTACCTACAAACAGCACAATCACCCCAAATGCACCAATCACCCCCAAACTAAATAAACACCCCAAACCTTCCAATCACCAAAAAATGACGAATCACCCCTATATGAACTATCAACACAAACTGACACATCAACTCAAACTGACCAATCACCCCGAAATTAGCCATCAATACAAACTGACCAGTCACCCAAACTGACCAATCACTGCAAACTGACCCATCAAAACATACTGAATAATTACCCAAACTGAACAATCATCCCCAAACTGACCAATCAACACAAACTGATCCATTAAAACAGCTGAACAAACACCCCAAACAGACCCATCAACACTAACTGACCAATCACACCCAAACTGACCCATTAACCCAAACTGACCAATCATCCCCAAACTGACCAATCAACACAAACTGACCCATCAACACAAACTGACAAATCACCGCAAACTGAAACACCACCCCAAACTGACCAATCATCCACAAACTGACAAATCAACACAAACTCACTTATCACCACCAAACTGATTAATTACCTACAAACTGCCCAAACACCACAAACGGACAAACACCCCCAAACTAAATAAACACCCAAAACTTTCCAATCACCAAAAAATGGACAATCAACCCAAGCTAAACCAACAAAACAAGCTGACACATCAACACAAACTGACCAATCACCCCAAACTGAGCCATCAACACAAACTGCCCATTCACCCCAAACTGACCCATCACCCCAAACTGACCAATCACCCAAATTGACCCATCAATTCAAACTGACCAATCATTCCCAAACTAACCAATCACCGCAAACTGACCCATCAAAACAAACTGACCATTCACCCCCAAACTGAACAAACACGGCAAACTGACCCATCAGAAGAAACTGAATAATCATCCCAAACTGAACAATCATCACCAAACTGACCAATCAACACAAACAGATCCATCAAAACAAACTAACCAATCACCCCAAACTGACCCATCAACACAAACTGGCCAATCACCCAAAGCTGACCCATCAACATAAACTGACCAATCAGCCAAAATGAAAAATCACCCCATAACTGACCAATCAGACGAAACTGACCAATCACCCCAAACTGACCAATCAACACAAAATGTCCATTCGCCCCAAACTGACCCATCAACAAAAACTGACCATTCACCCCAAACTGTTCCATCATCACAAACAGAACAATCACACCCAAACTGATGAATCACCACAAACTGATCAATCACCCCAAATTGACCAATCTCCCCAAACTGACCAATCATCCCAAACTGACGAAACAACACAAACTTACCAATCAGGGCCAATCTGACGCTTCAACACAAATGGACCAATCAACCCAAACTGACCCATCAACACAAACTGACCATTCGCCCCCAAACTGATTCACCAGCCCAAACTGGCATATTATCCCCAAACTGACAGATCAACAGAAACTGACGAATCACCCACAAACTGACCCACCAACACAAACAGACCAATCATCCCCAAACTGACCCAGCAACACAAACTGACCAATTACCACCAAACAGAACAATTACCTACAAACTGACCAATCACACCAAACTGGACAATCACCCCCAAGCGATATAAACACCCGAAACTTTCCAATCTGCAAAAAAACACCAATCACCCGAATCTGAACCATCAGCACCAACTGACCCATGAACACAAACTGACCAATCACCCCAATCTGACCCATCAACACATAGACCATTCAACCGAAACTGACCCATCACCCCAATCTGACCTATCACCCAAACTGTTCCATCAACAAAACGTGACCAATCACACACAACTGACTCATCAACATAAACAGAACAATCACACCCAAGCTGATCAATCACCACAAACTGACCAATCACCCCAAAATGACCAATCAACCCAAACGGACCAATCATCCCAAACTGACCAAAGAGCACAAACTGAATGATCATGCCCAAACTGACGCATCAACAAAAATTGCCCAATCACCCCAAACAGACCCATCAACAAAAACTGACCAAGAACCCCCAAACTGACCCACCTGCCGAAACTGACCAATCATCCAAAAACTGATAAATCAACACAAACAGACCCATCAACACAAACTGAAAAATCACCCCCAAACTGAACCACCAGTCCAAACTGACCATCATCCCCAAACTGACCAATCAACACAAACTGACAAATCACCACCAAACTGACCAATTTCCTACAAATTGCGCAATCACCCCAAATGGGCCAATCACCCCCAAACAAAATGAACACCCCTCCAATCGCCAAAAAATGAGCAACCACCCCATTACGAACCATGAACACAAACTGACACATCAACACAAACTGACAAATCACCCCAGACTTAGCAAACAACACAAACTGACCATTCACCCCAAACTGACCCATCCCCCCAAACTGAACAATCACCACAAACTGACCAATCACTTCAAACTGACGTGTCAAAATAGAATGAATAATCACCCCAAACTGACAAATCACCCCAAACTGACCCATCAGCACAAACTGACAAATCAAGCCCAACTGGCAAATCACAGGAAACTGAACAATCAACCCAAACTTAACCATCAACACAAACTGAACAGCCACCCCAAACTGATACATCATCACAAACTGACCAATCACCCAAACTGACCCATCAATGCAAACTGATCAGTCACCCCAAACTGACCAATCTCTGCAAACTGACCCATCAAATCATACTGAATAATCAACCAAAACTGAACCAGCATCCCCAAACTGACCAATCGACACAAACTGATCCATCAAAACAAATTGAAAAATCAACCCAAACTGCTCCATCAACACAAACTGACAGATCAACCCCAAATGGAAAATCACTGCAAACTGACCAATCAACACAAACTGATCCATTAAACAAACTGACTAATCACCCCAAACAGACCCATCAGCACAAACTGAACAATCACCCCCAAACTGAACCAGCAGCCCATACTGACCAATCATCCCCAACCTGACCTATCAACACAAACTGACCAATCAACACAAACTGACAAATCACTACCAAACTTACAAGTTACCTACAAACTGCCCAAACGGAACAAATGGATCAATCAGCCCGAAATTAAATAAACACCCCAAAATTCCAATCATCAAAAAATGGCCAATCAACCAATACTGAACCATCAACACATGCTGACACATCAACAAAAACTGACCAATCACCCCAAACTGAGCCATCAACAGAAACTGACCATTCACCACAAACTGACCAATCACCTGAAACTGAACAATCACCCAAACTGACCCATCAACACAAACTGACCAATCATCCCAAACTGACCAATCACTGCAAATTGACCCATCAAAACAAACTGAACATTCACCCACAAACTGACCAATTACCCCAAACAGACCCATCAGCACAAACTGAACAATCACCCCCAAACTGACCCAGCAGCCCATACTGAACAATCATCCCCAACCTGATCAATCAACACAAACTGACCCATCAACACAAACTGAAATACACCACCAAACTGACCAGTTATCTACAAACTGCCCAAACGGAAAAAATGGACCAATCAGCCCAAAATTAAATAAACACCCCAAACCTTCCAATCACCAAAAAATGGCCAATCAAACAATTCTGAACCATCAACACAAGCTGATATATCATCACAAAGTGACCAATCACCCCAAACTGAGCCATCAACACAAACTGACCATTCCGCAAACTGACCAATCACCTGAAACTGAACAATCACCCAAACTGACCCATCAACACAAACTGACCAATCATCCCAAACTGGCCAATCACTGCAAATTGACCCATCAAAACAAACTGAACATTCACCCCCAAACTGAACAATTAGCCCAAACAGACCCATCAACACAAACTGAACAATCACCCCCAAACATACCCACTAGCCCATACTGACCAACCAACACAAACTGACCCATCAACACAAACTGACAAATCACCCCATATTGAATATCATTCCCAAACTGACCCAGCAGCCCATACTGACCAATCATCCCCAACCTGACCAATCAACACAAACTGACCAATCAACACAAACTGACAAATCACTACCAAACTGAGCAGTTACCTACAAACAGCCCAAACGGAACAAATGGACCAATCAGCCCGAAATTAAATAAACACCCCAAAATTCCAATCATCTTAAAATGGCCAATCAACCCAATCTGAACCATCAACACCAGCTGACACATCAACACAAACTGACCAATCACCCCAAACTGAGCCATCAACACAAACTTACCATTCACCACAAACTGACCAATCACCTGAAACTGAACAATCACCCAAACTGACCCATCAACACAAACTGACCAATCATCCCAAACTGACCAATCACTGCAAATTGACCCATCAAAACAAACTGAACATTTACCCCCAACCTGACCAATTACCCCAAAGAGACCCATCAACACAAACTGACCAATCACTCCCAAAATGACCCACCAGCCCAAACTGACCAATCATCCCCAAACTGACCAATCAACACAAACTGACCCATCAACACAAACTGAAAAAATCACCCCCAAATTGAAAATCATCCCCAAACTGACCAATCAACACAAACTAATTCATCAAAACAAACTGAACAATCACCCCAAACAGACCCATCAACACAAACTGAACAATCACCCCCAAACTGACCCAGCAGCCCATACTGACCAATCCTCACCAACCTGACCAATCAACACAAACTGACCCATCAACACAAACTGACAAAACAACACCAAACTGACCAGTTATCTACAAACTGCCCAAACGGAAAAAATGGACCAATCAGCCCGAAACTAAATTAACACCCCAAATATTCCAATCACCAAAAAATGGCCAATCAACCCAATCTGAACCATCAACACAAACTGACCCATGAACACAAACTGAAAAATCACCCCATATTGAAAATCATCCCCAAACTGACCAATCAACACAAACTAATACATCAAAACAAACTGAACAATCACCCAAAACAGGCCCATCGGCACAAACTGACCAATCAACCCCAAACTCAACAATCAACCCCAAACTGACCAATCACCGCAATCTGACACATCAACACAAACTCACCAATCACTCCAAAATGACCCATTAACACAAAATGAGCAATCACGTCCAAACTGACCCACCAGCCCATATTGACAGATCAGCCCCAAACAAATCGTTCAACACAAACTGATCCATCAACACAAACTGTCAAATCACCCCCAAACTGGCCCACCAGCCCAAACTGACCAATCAACACAAACGGACCCATCAACACCAAACTGACCAATTACCTAAAACTGACCAATCACCCCAAACTAAATAAACACCCTACACTTTGCAATTACCGAGAAAAGACCAATCAACCCAATCTGACCAAACAACACAGACTGACCCATCAACACAAACTGACCAATTACCCCCAAGCTGAACCACCAGCTCAAACTGACAAATCGTCCCCAAACTGACCAAACACAAACAAACAAATCACCACCAAATTGAACAATTACCTACAAACTGCCCAATCACCCCAAATGGACCAAGCACCCCCAAACTAAATAAACACCCCAAAATTTCCAATCTCCAGAAAATGACAAATCACCCCAATATGACCCAGAAACACAAACTGACACATCAACACAAACTGAACAATCAACCCAAACTTAACCATCAACACAAACTGCACAGCCACCCCAAACTGACTCATCATCCCAAACTGACCAATCACCCAAACTGACCCATCAACGCAAACTGATCAGTCACCCCAAACTGACCAATCTCTGCAAACTGACCCATCAAATCATACTGAATAATCAACCAAAACTGAACCATCATCCCCAAACTGACCAATCGACACAAACTGATCCATCAAAACAATTTGAAAAATCAACCCAAACTGCTCCATCAACACAAACTGACAGATCAACCCCAAATGGAATATCACTGCAAACTGACCAATCAACACAAACTGATCCATTAAACAAACTGACTAATCACCCCAAACAGACCCATCAGCACAAACTGAACAATCACCCCCAAACTGAACCAGCAGCCCATACTGACCAATCATCCCCAACCTGATCTATCAACACAAACTGACCAATCAACACAAACTGACAAATCACTACCAAACTTACAAGTTACCTACAAACTGCCCAAACGGAACAAATGGATCAATCAGCCCGAAATTAAATAAACACCCCAAAATTCCAATCATCAAAAAATGGCCAATCAACCCATACTGAACCATTAACACATGCTGACACATCAACAAAAACTGACCAATCACCCCAAACTGAGCCATCAACAGAAACTGACCATTCACCACAAACTGACCAATCTCCTGAAACTGAACAATCACCCAAACTGACCCATCAACACAAACTGACCAATCATCCCAAACTGACCAATCACTGCAAATTGACCCATCAAAACAAACTGAACATTCACCCACAAACTGACCAATTACCCCAAACAGACCCATAAGCACAAACTGAATAATCACCCCCAAACTGACCCAGCAGCCCATACTGAACAATCATCCCCAACCTGATCAATCAACACAAACTGACCCATCAACACAAACTGACATACACCACCAAACTGACCAGTTATCTGCAAACTGCCCAAACGGAAAAAATGGACCAATCAGCCCAAAATTAAATAAACACCCCAAACCTTCCAATCACCAAAAAATGGCCAATCAAACAATTCTGAACCATCAACACAAGCTGATATATCATCACAAAGTGACCAATCACCCCAAACTGAGCCATCAACACAAACTGACCATTCCACAAACTGACCAATCACCTGAAACTGAACAATCACCCAAACTGACCCATCAACACAAACTGACCAATCATCCCAAACTGACCAATCACTGCAATTGACCCATCAAAACAAACTGAACATTCACCCCCAAACTGAACAATTAGCCCAAACAGACCCATCAACACAAACTGAACAATCACCCCCAAACATACCCACTAGCCCATACTGACCAATCAACACAAACTGACCCATCAACACAAACTGACAAATCACCCCATATTGAATATCATTCCCAAACTGACCCAGCAGCCCATACTGACCAATCATCCCCAACCTGACCAAACACAAACTGACCAATCAACACAAACTGACAAATCACTACCAAACTGAGCAGTTACCTACAAACTGCCCAAACGGAACAAATGGACCAATCAGCCCGAAATTAAATAAACACCCCAAAATTCCAATCATCTTAAAATGGCCAATCAACCCAATCTGAACCATCAACACCAGCTGACACATCAACACAAACTGACCAATCACCCCAAACTGAGCCATCAACACAAACTTACCATTCACCACAAACTGACCAATCACCTGAAACTGAACAATCACCCAAACTGACCCATCAACACAAACTGACAAATCACCACCAAACTGACCAGTTACCTACAAACTTACCAAACAGAACAAATGGCCAATCAGCCCGAAACTAAATAAACACCCCAAACTTTCCAATCACCAAAAAATGGCCGATCAACCCAATCTGAAACATAAACACAAGCTGACACATCAACACAAACTGACAAATCACCACAAACTGAGCCATCAACACAAACTTACCATTCACCACAAACTGACCAATCACCTGATACTGAACAATCACAAAAACTGACCCATCAACACAAACTGACCAATCATCCCAAACTGACCAATCACTGCAAATTGACCCATCAAAACAAACTGAACATTTACCCCCAACCTGACCAATTACCCCAAAGAGACCCATCAACACAAACTGACCAATCACTCCCAAAATGACCCACCAGCCCAAACTGACCAATCATCCCCAAACTGACCAATCAACACAAACTGACCCATCAACACAAACTGAAAAAATCACCCCAAATTGAAAATCATCCCCAAACTGACCAATCAACACAAACTAATTCATCAAAACAAACTGAACAATCACCCCAAACAGACCCATCAGCACAAACTGACCAATCAACCCCAAACTCACCAATCAACCCCAAACTGACCAATCACCGCAAGCTGGCACATCAACACAAACTCACCAATCACTCCAAACTGACCCATTAACACAAAATGAGCAATCACGTCCAAACTGACCCACCAGCCCATGTTGACAAATCAGCCCCAAACAAATCGATCAACACAAACTGATCCATCAACACAAACTTTCAAATCATCCCCAAACTGGCCCACCAGCCCAGACTGACCAATCATCCCCAACCTGACCAATCAACACAAACTGACCAATCAACACAAACTGACAAAACACCTCCAAACTGACCAATTATCTACAAACTGCCCAAACGGAATAAATGGACCAATCAGCCCGAAACTAAATAAACACCCCAAACTTTCCAATCACCAAAAAATGGCCAATCAACACAATCTGAACAATCAACACAAGCTGACACATCAACACAAACTGACCAATCACCCCAAACTGAGCCATCAACACAAACTGACCATTCACCACAAACTGACCAATCACCTGAAACTGAACAATCACCCAAACTGAACCAACAACACAAACTAACCAATCATCCCAAACTAACCAATCACTGCAAATTGACCCATCAAAACAAACTGAATATTCACCCCCAAACTGACCAATTACCCCAAAGAGACCCATCAACACAAACTGACCAATCACTCCTAAACTGACCCACCAGCCCAAACTGACCAATCAGCCGCAAACTGACCAATCAACACAAACTGACCCATCAACACAAACTGAAAAATCACCCCAAATTGAAAATCCTCCCCAAACTGACCAATCAACACAAACTAATTCATCAAAACAAACTGAACAATTACCCCAAACAGACCCATCAACACAAACTGAACAATCACCCCCAAACTGATCCAGCAGCCCATACTGACCAATCATCCCCAACCTGACCAATCAACACAAACTGACCCATCAACACAAACTGACAAAACAACACCAAACTGACCAGTTATCTACAAACTGCCCAAACGGAAAAAATGGACCAATCAGCCCGAAACTAAATTAACACCCCAAATATTCCAATCACCAAAAAATGGCCAATCAACCCAATCTGAACCATCAACACAAGCTGACACATCAACAGAAACTGACCAATCACCCCATACTGAGACATCAACACAAACTGACCATTCACTGCAAACAGACCAATCACCTGAAACTGAACAATCACCCAAACTGAACCATCAACACAAACTGACCAATCATCCCAAACTGACCAATCACTGCAAATTGACCCATCAAAACAAACTGAACATTCACCCCCAAACTGACCAATTACCCCAAAGAGACCCATCAACACAAACTGACCAATCACTCCCAAACTGACCCACCAGCCCAAAATGACCAATCATCCCCAAACTGACCAATCAACACAAACTGACCCATGAACACAAACTGAAAAATCACCCCATATTGAAAATCATCCCCAAACTGACCAATCAACACAAACTAATACATCAAAACTAACTGAACAATCACCCAAAACAGGCCCATCGGCACAAACTGACCAATCAACCCCAAACTCACCAATCAACCCCAAACTGACCAATCACCGCAAGCTGACACATCAACACAAACACACCAATCACTCCAAACTGACCCATTAACACAAAATGAGCAATCACGTCCAAACTGACCCACCAGCCCATATTGACAGAACAGCCCCAAACAAATCGTTCAACACAAACTGATCCATCAACACAAACTGTCAAATCACCCCCAAACTGGCCCAACAGCCCAAACTGACCAATCCACACAAACGGACCCATCAACACCAAACTGACCAATTACCTAAAACTGACCAATCACCCCAAACTAAATAAACACCCTACTCTTTGCAATTACCGAGAAAAGACCAATCTACCCAATCTGACCAAACAACACAGACTGACCCATCAACACAAACTGACCAATCACCCCCAAGCTGAACCACCAGCTCAAACTGACAAATCGTCCCCAAACTGACCAATCAACACAAACAAACAAATCACCACCAAATTGAACAATTACCTACAAACTGCCCAATCACCCCAAATGGACCAAGCACCCCCAAACTAAATAAACACCCCAAAATTTCCAATCTCCAAAAAATGACAAATCACCCCAATATGACCCAGAAACACAAACTGACACATCAACACAAACTGAACAATAACCCCAAACTTAGCCGTCAACACAAACTGACCAGACACCCCAAACTGACGCATCATCCCAAACTGACCAATCACCCAAACTGACCCATCAACCCAAACTGACCAGTCACACCAAACCGACCAATCACTGCAAACTGACACATCAAATCATCCTGAATAATCAACCCAAACTGAACCATCATCCCCAAACTGACCAATCGACACAAACTGATCCAACAAAACAAACTGAAAAATCAACCCAAACTGCCCCAACAACACAAACTGACAAATCAACACCAAATATAAAATCACTGCAAACTGACCAATCAACACAAACTGATCCATTAAACAAACTGACCAATCACCCCAAACAGACCCATCAACACAAACTGAACAATCACCCCCAAACTGACCCAGCAGCCCATACTGACCAATCTTCCCCAACCTGACCAATCAACACAAACTGACCCATCAACACAAACTGACAAATCACCACCAAACTGACCAGTTACCTACAAACTGCCCAAACGGAACAAATGGACCAATCAGCCCGAAATTAATTAAACACCCCAAACCTTCCAATCACCAAAAAATGGCCAATCAAACAATTCTGAACCATCAACACAAGCTGATACATCATCACAAAGTGACCAATCACCCCAAACTGAGCCATCAACACAAACTGACCATTCACCACAAACTGACCAATCACCTGAAACTGAACAATCACCCAAACTGACCCATCAACACAAACTGACCAATCATCCCAAACTGACCAATCACTGCAAATTGACCCATCAAAAAAAACTGAACATTCACCCCCAAACTGAACAATTAGCCGAAACAAACCCATCAACACAAACTGAACAATCACCCCCAAACATACCCACTAGCCCATACTGACCAATCATTCCCAACCTGACCAATCAACACAAACTGACCCATCAACACAAACTGACAAATCACCCCAAATTGAAAATCATTCCCAAACTGACCAATCAACACAAACTAATTCATCAAAACAAACTGAACAATTACCCCAAACAGACCCATCAACACAAACTGAACAATCACCCCTAAACTGACCCAGCAGCCCATACTGACCAATCATCACCAACCTGACCAATCAACACAAACTGACCCATCAACACAAACTGACAAAACACCACCAAACTGACCAGTTATCTACAAACTGCCCAAACGGAAAAAATGGACCAATCAGCCCGAAACTAAATTAATACCCCAAAATTTCCTATCACCAAAAATTGGCCAATCAACCCAATCTGAACCATTAACACAAGCTGACACATCAACACAAACTGACCAATCACCCCATACTGAGCCATCAACACAAACTGACCATTCACCGCAAACTGACCAATCACCTGAAACTGAACAATCACCCAAACTGACCCATCAACACAAACTGACCAATCATCCCAAACTGACCAATCACTGCAAATTGACCCATCAAAACAAACTGAACATTCACCCCCAAACTTACCAATTACCCCAAACAGACCCATCAACACAAATTAAACAATCACCCCCAAACTGACCCAGCAGCCCATACTGACCAATCATCCCCAAACTGACCAATCAACACAAACTGACCCATCAACACAAACTGGAAAACAACACCATACTGACCAGTTATCTACAAACTGCCCAAACGGAAAAAATGGACCAATCAGCCCGAAACAAAATAAACACCCCAAATTTTCCAATCACCAAAAAATGGCCAATCAACCCAATCTGAACCATCAACACAAGCTGACACATCAACACAAACTGACCAATCACCCCAAACTGAGCCATCAACACCAACTGACCATTCACCACAAACTGACCAATCACCCAAACTGAACCATCAACACAAACTGACCAATCATCCCAAACTGACCAGTTACCTACAAACTGCCCAAACAGAACAAATGGACCAATCAGCCCGAAACTAAATAAACACCCCAAACTTTCCAATCACCAAAAAATGGCCAATCAACCCAATCTGAAACATAAACACAAGCTGACACATCAACACAAACTGACAAATCACCACAAACTGAGCCATCAACACAAACTTATCATTCACCACAAACTGACAATCACTTGAAACTGAACAATCACCCAAACTGACCCATCAACACAAACTGACCAATCATCCCAAACTGACCAATCACTGCAAATTGACCCATCAAAACAAACTGAACATTCACACCCAAACTGACAAATTACCCCAAAGAGACCCATCAACACAAACTGACAATCACTCCCAAACTGACCCACCAGCCCAAACTGACCAATCATCCCCAAACTGACCAATCAACACAAACTGACCCATCAACACAAACTGACAAATCACCCCAAATTGAGAAGCATCTCCAAACTGACCAATCAACTCAAACTAATTCATCAAAACAAACTGAACAATCACCCCAAATAGACCCATCAACACAAACTGACCAATCAACCCCAAACTCACCAACCAACCCCAAACTGACCAATCACCGCAAACTGACACATCAACACAAACTGACCAATTACTCCAAACTGACCCATTAACATAAAATGAGCAATCACGCCCAAACTGACCCACCAGCCCATACTGACATATCATCCCCAAACAGATCGATCAACACAAACTGATCCATCAACACAAACTGACAAATCACCCCCAAAGTGGCCCACCAGCCCAAACTGACCAATCAACACATACGGTCCCATCAACACCAAACTGAACAATTACCTACAAACTGACCAATCACCCAAACTGTCCAATCACCCCAAACTAAATAAACACCCTACACTTTGCAATCACCGAGAAAAGACCAATCAACCCAATCTGACCAATCAACACAGACTGAACCATCAACACAAAGTGAACAATCATCCCCAAACTGACCTACCAGCCAAACTGACTAATCATCCCCAAACTGACCAATCAACACAAACTGACAAATCACCACCAAATTGAACAATTACCTACAAACCGCCCAATCACCCCAAACGGACCAAGCACCCACAAACTAAATAAACACCCCAAACTTTCCAATCTCCAAAAAATGACAAATCACCCCAATATGAACCTGCAACACAAACTGACAGATCAACACAAGCTGATCAATCACCCCAAACTGACCCATCAACACAAACTGACCAATCATCCCAAACTGACCAATCACTGCAAATTGACCCATCAAAACAAACTGAACATTAATCCCCAAACTGACCAATTACCCCAAACAGACCCATCAACACAAACTGAACAATCACCGCCAAACTGACCCAGCAGCCCATACTGACCAATCATCCCCAACCTGACCAATCAACACAAACTGACCCATCATAACAAACTGACAAAACAACGCCAAACTGGCCAGTTATCTGCAAACTGCCCAAACGGAAAAAATGGACCAATCAACTCGAAACTAAATAAACACCCCAAAATTCCAATCATCAAAAAATGGCCAATCAACCCAATCTGAACCATCAACACAAGCTGACACATCAACACAAGCTGACCAATCACCCCAAACTGAGCCATCAACACAAACTGACCATTCTCCACAAACTGACCAATCACCTGAAACTGAACAATCACCCAAACTGACCCATCAACACAAACTGACCAATCATCCCAAACTGACCAATCACTGCAAATTGACCCATCAAAACAAACTGAACATTCACCCCCAAACTGATCAAATACCCCAAACAGACCCATCAACACAAACTGAACAATCACACCCAAACTGACCCAGCAGCCCATACTGACCAATCATCCCCAACCTGACCAATCAACACAAACTGACACATCAACACAAACTGAGAAAACAACACCAAACTGACCAGTTATCTACAAACTGCCCAAACGGAAAAAATGGACCAATCAGCCAGAAACTAAATAAACACCCCAAATTTTCCAATCACCAAAAAATGGCCAATCAACCCAATCTGAACCATCAACACAAGCTGACACATCAACATAAACTGACCAATCACCCCAAACTGAGCCATCAACACAAACTGACCATTCACCACAAACTGACCAATCACCTGAAACTGAACAATCACCCAAACTGAACCATCAACACAAACTGACCAATCATCCCAAACTGACCAATCTGCAAATTGACCCATCAAAACAAACTGAACATTCATGCCCAAACTGACCAATTACCCCAAAGAGACCCATCAACACAAACTGAAAAATCACCCCAAATTGAAAATCATCCCCAAACTGACCAATCCACACAAACTAATTCATCAAATCAAACTGAACAATCACCCCAAACAGACCCATCAGCGCAAACTGACCAATCAACCCCAAACTCACCAATCAACCCCAAACTGACCAATCACCGCAAGCTGACACGTCAACACAAACTCACCAATCACTCCAAACTGACACATTAACATAAAATGAGCAATCACGTCCAAACTGACCCACCAGCCCATACTGACAGATCAGCCCCAAACAAATCGATCAACACAAACTGATCCATCAACACAAACTGTCAAATCACCCCCAAACTGGCCCACCAGCCCAAACTGACCAATCAACACAAACGGACCCATCAACACCAAACTGTCCAATTACCTACAAACTGACCAATCATCCCAAACTAAATAAACACCCTACACTTTGCAATCACCGAGAAAAGACCAATCAACCCAATCTGACCAAACAACACAGACTGACCCATCAACACAAACTGACCAATCACCCCCAAACTGAACCACCAGCCCAAACTGACAAATCGTCCCCAAACTGAACAATCAACACAAACTGACAAATCACCACAAAATTGAACAATTACCTACAAACTGCCCAAACGGACCAAGCTCCCCCAAACTAAATAAACACCCCAAACTTTCCAATCTCCAAAAAATGACAAATTACCCCAATATAAACCAGCAACACAAACTGACACATCAACACAAACTGAACAATCACCTCAAACTTAGCCATCAACACAAACTGACCAGGTACCCCAAACTGATGCATCATCCCAAACTGACCAATCACCCAAACTGACCCATCAACCCAAACTGACCAGTCACAACAAACTGACCAATCACTGCAAACTGACCCATCAAATCATTCTGAATAATCAACCCAAATTGAACCATCATCCCCAAACTGACCAATCGACACAAACTGATCCATCAAATCAAACTGAAAAATCAACCCAAACTGCCCCAACAACACAAACCGACAAATCAAACCCAAATAGAAAATCACTGCAAACTGACCAATCAACACAAACTGATCCATTAAACAAACTGACCAATCACCCCAAACAGACACATCAACACAAACTGAAGAATCACCCCCAAACTGACCCAGCAGCCCATACTGACCAATCATCCCCAACCTGACCAATCAACACAAAATGACCCATCAACACAAACTGACAAATCACCACCAAACTGACCAGTTACCTGCAAACTGCCCAAATGGAACAAATGGACCAATCAGCCCGAAAATCAATAAATACCCCAAACTTTCCAATCACCAAAAAATGGCCAATCAAACAATTCTGAACCATCAACACAAGCTGATACATCAACACAAAGTGACCAATCACCCCAAACTGAGCCATCAACACAAACTGACCATTCACCACAAACTGACACATCAACACAAACTGACCAATCACTCCAAACTGACCCATTAACACAAAATGAGCAATCACCCCCAAACTGGCCCACCAGCCCAAACTGACCAATCAACACAAATGAACCCATCAAAACCAAACTAACCAATTACCTACAAACTAACCAATCATCCCAAACTGACCAATCACCCCAAACTAAATAAACACCCTACACTTTGCAATCACCGACAAAAGACCAATCAACCCAATCTGGCCAATCAACACAGACTGACCCATCAAAACAAACTGACCAATCACCCCCAAACAGAATCACCAGCCCAAACTGACTAATCGTCCCCAAACTGACCAAACAACACAAACTGACAAATCACCACCAAATTGAACAATTACCTACAAACTGCGCAATCACCCCAAATGGACCAAGCACCCCCAAACGAAATAAACACCCCAAACTTTCCAATCTCCAAAACATGACAAATCACCCCAATATGAAACAGCAACACAAACTGACACATCAACAGAAACTGAACAATCACCCCAAACTTAGCCATCAACACAAACCGACCAGTCACCCCAAACTGACTCATCATCCCAAACTGACCAATCACCCAAACAGACCCATCAACCCAAACAAACCAGTCACCCCAAACTGTCCAATCAGTGCAAACTGACCCATCAAAACATACTGAATAATCAACCCAAACTCAACCATCATCCCCAAACTGAACAATCGACACAAACTGATCCATCAAAACAAACTGAAAAATCAACCCAAACTGCCCCATCAACACAAACTGACAAATCAACCCCAAATGGAAAATCACTGCAAACTGACCAATCTACAAAAACTGATCCATTAAAAAAACTGACCAATCACCCCAAACCGACCCATCAACACAAACTGAACAATCACCACCAAACGGAACTGCAGCCGATTCTGACCAATCATCCCCAACCTGACCAATCAACACAAACTGACCCATCAACACAAACTGACAAATCACCACCAAACTGACCAGTTGCCTACAAACTGCCCAAACGGAACAAATGGACCAATCAGCCCGAAACTAAATAAACACCCCAAACTTTCCAATCACCAAAAAATGGCCAATCAACCCCATCTGAAACATCAACACAAGCTGACACATCAACACAAACTGACAAATCATCACAAACTGAGCCATCAACACAAACTTACCATTCACCACAAACTGACCAATCACCTGAAACTGAACAATCACCCAAACTGACCCATCAACACAAACTGACCAAGCATCCCAAACTGACCAATCACTGCAAATTGACCCATCAAAACAAACTGAACATTCATCCCCAAACTGACCAATTACCCCAAAGAGACCCATCAACACAAACTGACAATCACTCCCAAACTGACCCACCAGCCAAAACTGACCAATTATCCCCAAACTGAACAATCAACACAAACTGACAAATCATCCCAAATTGAAAATCATCCCCAAACTGACCAATCAACACAAGCTAATCCATCAAAACAAACTGAACAATCACCCCAAATAGACCCATCAACACAAACTGACCAATCAACCCCAAACTCACCAATCAACGCCAAACTGACCAATCACCGCAAACTGACACATCAACACAAACTGACCAATCATTCCAAACTGACCCATTAACACAAAATGAGCAATCATGCCCAAACTGACCCACCAGCCCATACTGACATATCATCCCCAAACAGACCGATCAACACAAACTGATCCATCAACACAAACTGACAAATCACCCCCAAACTGGCCCACCAGCCCAAACTGACCAATTAACACAAACGGACCCATCAACACCAAACTGAACAATTTCCTACACACTGACCAATCAACCCAATATGATCAATCAACACAGACTGACCCATCAACACAAACTGACCAATCACCCCCAAACTGAACCACCAGCCCAAACTGACTAATCGTCCCCAAACTGACCAAGCAACACAAACTGACAAATCACCACCAAATTCAACAATTACCTACAAACTGCCCAATCACCCCAAACGGACCAAGCACCTCCAAACTAAATAAACACCCCAAACTTTCCAATCACCAAAAAATGGCCAATCAACCCCATCTGAAACATCAACACAAGCTGACACATCAACACAAACTGACAAATCACCACAAACTGAGCCATCAACTCAAACTTACCACTGACCACAAACTGACCAATCACCTGAAACTGAACAATCACCCAAACTGACCCATCAACACAAACTGACCAATCATCCCAAACTGACCAATCACTGCAAATTGACTCATCAAAACAAACTGAACATTCACCCCAAACTGACCAATTACCCCAAAGAGACCCATCAACACAAACTGACAATCACTCCCAAACTGACCCACCAGCCCAAACTGACCAATCATCCCCAAACTGACCAATCAACACAAACTGACCCATCAACACAAACTGAAAAAATCACCCCAAATTGAAAATCATCCCCAAACTGACCAATCAACGCAAACTAATTCATCAAAACAAACTGAACAATCACCCCAAATAGACCCATCAACACAAACTGACCAATCAACCCCAAACTCACCAATCAACCCCAAACTGACGAATCACCTCAAACTGACACATCAACACAAACTGACCAATCATTCCAACTGACCCATTAACACAAAATGATCAATCACGCCCAAACTGACCCACCAGCCCATACTGACTTATCATCCCCAAGCAGATCGATCAACACAAACTTATCCATCAACACAAACTGACAAATCACCCCCAAACTGGCCCACCAGCCCAAACTGAACAATCAACACAAACGGTCCCATCAACACCAAACTGAACAATTACCTACAAACTGACCAATCAACCCAATCTGACCAATCAACACAGACTGACCCATCAACACAAACTGACCAATCACCCCCAAACTGAACCACCAGCCCAAACTGATTAATCGTCCCCAAACTGAACAATTAACACAAACTGACAAATCACCACCGAATTGAACAATTACCTACAAACTGCCCAGTCACCCCAAACGGACCAAGCACCTCCAAACTAAATAAACACCCCAAACTTTCCAATCTCCAAAAAATGACAAATCACCCCAATATGAACCTGCAACACAAACTGACACATCAACACAAACTGAACAATCACCCCAAACTTAGCCATCAACACAAACTGACCAGTCACCCCAAACTGACTCATGATCCCAAACTGAACAATCACCCCAAACTTAGCCATCAACACAAACTGACCAGTCACCCCAAACTGACTCATCATCCCAAACTGACCAATCACCCAAATTGACCAGTCACCCCAAACTGACCAATCACTGCAAACTGACCCATCAAATCATACTGAATAATCAACCAAAACTGAACTATCATCCCCAAACTGACCATTCGACACAAACTGATCCATCAAAACAAATTGAAAAATCAACCCAAACTGCCCCATCAACACAAACTGACAGATCAACCCCAAATGGAAAATCACTGCAAACTGACCAATCAACACAAACTGATCCATTAAACAAACTGACCCATCACCCCAAACAGACCCATCGGCACAAACTGAACAATCACTCCCAAACTGACCCACCAGCCCAAACTGACCAATCATCCCCAAACTGACCAATCAACACAAACTGACCCATCAACACAAACTGAAAAATCACCCCAAATTGAAAATCATCCCCAAACTGACCAATCAACACAAACTAATTCATCAAAACAAACTGAACAATCGCCCCAAACTGACCAATCACCACAAACTGACACATCAACACAAACTGACCAATCACTCCAAACTGACCCATTAACACAAAATGAGCAATCACGCCCAAACTGACCCACCAGGCCATACTGACATATCATCCCCAAACAGATCGATCAACACAATCTGACCCGTCAACACAAACTGACAAATTACCCCCAAACTGGCCCACCAGCCCAAACTGACCAATCAACAAAAATGGATTCTTCAACACCAAACTAACATATTACCTACAAACTGACCAATCATCCCAAACTGACAAGCACCCCAAACTAAATAAACACCCTACACTTTGCAATCACCGACAAAAGCCCAATCAACCCAATCTGGCCAATCAACACAGACTGACCCATCAACACAAACTGACCAATCAACCCCAAACTGAATCACCAGCCCAAACTGACTAATCGTCCCCCAACTGACCAAACAACACAAACTGACAAATCACCACCAAATTGAACAATTACCTACAAACTGCGCAATCACCCCAAATGGACCAAGCACACCCAAACGAAATACACACCCCAAACTTTCCAATCTCCAAAACATGAAAATCACCCCAATATGAAACAGCAACACAAACTGACACATCAACAGAAACTGAACAATCACCCCAAACTTAGCCATCAACACAAACCGACCAGTCACCCCAAACTGACTCATCATCCCAAACTGACCAATCACCCAAACAGACCCATCAACCCAAACTGACCAGTCACCCCAAACTGACCAATCACTGCAAACTGACATATCAAAACATACTGAATAATCAAACCAAACTCAACCATCATCCCCAAACTGAACAATCGACACAAACTGATCCATTAAAACAAACTGAAAAATCAACCCGAACTGCCCCATCAACACAAACTGACAAATCAACCCCAAATGGAAAATCACTGCAAACTGACCAATCAACAAAAACTGATCCATTAAACAAACTGACTAATCACCCCAAACCGACCCATCAACACAAACTGAACAATCACCCCCAAACGGACACAGCACCCCATACTGACCAATCATCCCCAACCTGACCAATCAACACAAACTGACCCATCAACATAAACTGACAAATCACCACCAAACTGACCAGTTACCTACAAACTGCCCAAATGGAACAAATGGACCAATCAGCCCGAAACTAAATAAACACCCCAAACTTTCCAATCACCAAAAAATGGCCAATCAACCCCATCTGAAACATCAACACAAGCTGACACATCAACACAAACTGACAAATCACCACAAACTGAGCCATCAACACAAACTTACCATTCACCACAAACTGACCAATCACCTGAAACTGAACAATCACCCAAACTGACCCATCAACACAAACTGACCAATCATCCCAAACTGACCAATCACTGCAAATTGACCCATCAACACAAACTGACAATCACTCCCAAACTGACCCACCAGCCCAAACTGACCAATCATCCCCAAACTGACCAATCAACACAAACTGACCCATCAACACAAACTGACAAATCACCCCAAATTGAAAATCACCCCCAAACTGACCAATCAACACAAACTAATTCATCAAAACAAACTGAACAATCACCCCAAATAGACCCATCAACACAAACTGACCAATCAACCCCAAACTCACCAATCAACCCCAAACTGACCAATCACCGCAAACTGACACATCAACACAAACTGACCAATCATTTCAAACTGACCCATGAACAAAAAATGAGCAATCACGCCCAAACTGACCCACCAGCCCACACTGACATATCATCCCCAAACAGATCGATCAACACAAACTGATCCATCAACACAAACTGACAAATCACCCCCAAACTGGCCCACCAGCCCAAACTGACCAATTAACACAAACGGACCCATCAACACCAAACTGAACAATTACCTACAAACTGACCAATCAACCCAATCTGACCAATCAACACAGACCGACCCATCAACACAAACTGACCAATCACCCCCAAACTGAACCACCAGCCCAAACTGACAAATCGTCCCCAAACTGACCAAGCAACACAAACTGACAAATCACCACCAAATTCAACAATTACCTACAAACTGCCCAATCACCCCAAACGGACCAAGCACCTCCAAACTAAATAAACACCCCAAACTTTCCAATTACCAAAAAATGGCCAATCAACCCCACCTGAAACACCAACACAAGCTGACACATCAACACAAACTGACAAACCACCACAAACTGAGCCATCAACTCAAACTTACCATTCACCACAAACTGACCAATCCCCTGAAACTGAACAATCACCAAAATTGACCCATCAACACAAACTGACCAATTTTCCCAAAGTGACCAATCACTGCAAATTGACCCATCAAAACAAACTGAACATTCACCCCCAAACTGGCCAATCACCCCAAAGAGACCCATTAACACAAACTGACAATCACTCCCAAACGGACCCACCAGCCCAAAATGACCAATCATCCCCAAACTGACCAATCAACACAAACTGACAAATCAGTACCAAATGACCAGTTACCTACAAACTGCCCAAATGGAACAAATGGACCAATCAGCCCGAAATTAAATAAACACCCAAAAATTCCAATCATCAAAAAATGGCCAATCAACCCAATCTGAACAATCAACACAAGCTGACACATCAACACAAACTGACCAATCACCCCAAACTGAGCCATCAACACAAACTGACCATTCACCACAAACTGACCAATCAGCTGAAACTGAACAATCACCCAAACTGACCCATCAACACATACTGACCAATCATCCCAAACTGGCCAATCACTGCAAATTGTCCCATCAAAACAAACTGAACATTCACCCCCAAACTGACCAATTACCCCAAACAGACCCATCAACACAAACTGAACAATCACCCCCAAACTGACCCAGCAGCCCATAATGACCAATAATCGCCAACCTGACCAATCAACACAAACTGACCCATCAACACAAACTGACAAAACACCACCAAACTGGCGAGTTATCTGCAAACTGCCCAAACGGAAAAAATGGACCAATCAGCCCGAAACTAAATAAACACTCCAAATTTTCCAATCACCAAAAAATGGCCAATCAACCCAATCTGAACCATCAACACAAGCTGACACATTAACACAAACTGACCAATCACCCCATACTGAGCCATCAACACAAACTGACCATTCACCACAAACTGACCAATCAGCTGAAACTGAACAATCACCCAAACTGAACCATCAACACGAAATGACCAATCATCCCAAACTGACCAATCACTGCAAATTGACCCATCAAAACAAACTGAACATTCACCCCCAAACAGACCAATTACCCCAAAGAGACCCATCAACACAAACTGACCAATCACTCCCAAACTGACCCACCAGTCCAAACTGAACAATCATCCCCAAACTGACCAATCAACACAAACTGACCCATCAACACAAACTGAATAATCACCCCAAATTGAAAATCATCCCCAAACTGACCAATCAACACAAACTAATTCATCAAAACAAACTGAACAATCACCCCATACAGACCCAACAGCACAAACTGTCCAATCAACCAAAAACTCACCATTCAACCCCAAACTGACCAATCACCGCAAGCTGACACATCAACACAAACTCACCAATCACTCCAAACTGACACATTAACATAAAATGAGCAATCGCGTCCAAACTGACCTACCAGCCCAATCTGACAGTTCAGCCCCAAACAAATCGATCAACACAAACTGATCCATCAACACAAACAGTCTAATCACCCCCAAACTGGCCCACCAGCCCAAACTGACCAATCAACACAAACGGACCCATCAACACCAAACTGACCAATTACCTACAAACTGACCAATCATCCCAAACTGACCAATCACCCCAAACTAAATAAACACCCTACACTTTGCAATCACCGAGAAAAGACCATTCAACCCAATCTGACCAAACAACACAGACTGACCCATCAACACAAACTGACCAATCACCCCCAAACTGAACCACCAGCCCAAACTGACTAATCGTCCCCAAACTGACCAATCAACACAAACTGACAAATCAGCACCAAATTGAACAATTACCTACAAACTGCCAAATCACCCCAAACGGACCAAGCACCCCCAAACTAAATAAACACCCCAAACTTTCCAATCTCCAAATAATGACAAATCACCCCAATATGAACCAGCAACACAAACTGACACATCAACACAAACTGAACAATCACCCCAAACTTAGCCATCAACACAAACTGACCAGACACCGCAAACTGACGCATCATCCCAAACTGACCAATCACCCAAACTGACCAATCAACCCAAACTGACCAGTCACACCAAACTGACCAATCACTGCAAACTGACCCATCAAATCATTCTGAATAATCAACCCAAACTGAACCATCATCCCCAAACTGACCAATCGACACAAACTGATCCATCAAAACAAACTGAAAAATCAACCCAAACTGCCCCAACAACACAAACTGACAAATCAACCCCAAATAGAAAATCACTGCAAACTGACCAATCAACACAAACTGATCCATTAAACAAACTGACCAATCACCCCAAACAGACCCATCAACACAAACTGAACAATCACCCCTAAACTGACCCAGCAGCCCATACTGACCAATCATCCCCAACCTGACCAATCAACACAAACTGCCCCATCAACTCAAACTGACAAATCACCACCAAACTGACCAGTTACCTACAAACTGCCCAAACGGAACAACTGGACCAATCAGCCCGAAATTAAATAAACACCCCAAACCTTCCAATCACCAAAAAATGGCCAATCAAACCAATCTGAACCATCAACACAAGCTGATACATCAACACAAAGTGACCAATCACCCCAAACTGAGCCATCAACAGAAACTGAACATTCACCACAAACTGACCAATCACCTGAAACTGAACAATCACCCAAACTGACCCATCAACACAAACTGTCCAATCATCCCAAACTGACCAATCACTGCAAATTGACACATCAAAACAAACTGAACATTTACCCCCAAACTGAACAATTAACCCAAACAGTCCCATCAACACAAACTGAACAATTACCCCCAAACAGACCCAGCAGCCCATACTGACCAATCATTCCCAACCTGATCAATCAACACAAACTGACCCATCAACACAAACTGCCAAATCACTCCAAGTTGAAAATCATTCCCAAACTGACCAATCAACACAAACGAATTCATCAAAACAGCTGAACAATCACCCCAAACACATCAATCACACCTAAACAGACCACAAGAAGTGCTGCTCAATCACGCCAAACTGACCAATCAACACAAACTGGCGAATCACTCCAAACCGTCTCGTCAACACAAGCTGACCACTCACACACAACTGACCTATCCATACAAACTGACCAATCACCCCCAAATTGACAAATCACCCCAGCTGGCACATCAGCACAAACGGATCCATGAAAACAAACTGACCAATCACCCCCAATCTGAACCATCAACACAAACTGACCAAACACTCCCAAACTGAGCCTGCAGCCCAAACTGATCAATTATCCACAAACTGACCAATTAGCACAAACTGACCAATCACCCCCAAACTGATCAATCACCCCCAAACTGACACATGAACACAAACAGACCCATCAACACAATCTGAACAATGACTGCCAATCTGACCCATTAACACAAAATGACCAATCACCCAAACTGACCCATCAACACAAACTGACCAATCACCCCAATCTGAACCATCAACACAAACTGACCCATCAATTCAAACTGACCCATCACCCCAAACTGCCTCGTCAAAACAAGCTGACCAATCACACACAACTGGCCCAGCCATACAAACTGACCAAACACACCCAAACTGACCAATCACCCCCAAACTGACCAATCACCCCAAACTGACCCATCAACACAAAGTGATCCATGAAAACAAACGGACCATTCACTCCCAATCTGAACCATGAACACAAACTGATCAACCACCCCCCAACTGACCCTGCAGCCCAAACTGAACAATTATCCACAAACTGACCAATTAGCACAAGCTGACCAATCACCCCCAAACTGGTCAATTACCCCCAAACTGACACATGAACAAAAACAGACCTATCAACACAAACTGAACAATCACCACAAATCTGACCCATTAACACAAAATGACCCATCACCCAAACTGACCCATCAATACAAACGGACCCATCAACACAAACTGACCAATCACCACCAAACTGAACAATCACCTCAAAGTGGCCCATCACTCCAAACTGACCAGTCCCCATCAAACTGCTCAATCATCGGAATCTGACCCATCAAAACGAAATGAACAATCACCCCAATGAGATCAATCACACCTAAACTGACCAATCAACACAACTGCTCTATCACGCCAAACTGACTCATCAACACAAACTGAAGAATCAACACAAACTGACAAATCACCCCAATCTGAACCATCAACACAAACTGACCATGCACCCAAAATGACCCATCACCCCAAATTGACGAGTCACCGCAACCTGACCCATCAAAACAAACTGACCATTCACCCCCAAACTGACCAATCACCGCAAACTGACCCATAAAAACAAACTGAATAATAAATCCTAACTGAACAATCATCCCCAAACTGACCAATCAGCATAAACTGACCCATCCATACAAACTTACCATTCACCCCCAAACTGAACAATCACCCCCAAACTGACGAAATACCCCCAAACTGAACAATCACCCCAAACTGAAAAATCACCCCAAACTGACCAATCACCCCAAACTGACCAATCAACAAAAACTGACCAATCAAGCCCAAACTTATCCATCAACCCAAGCTAACCAATCACCCCAACTGACCCATCAGCACAAACTGACCAATCACCCCCAAACAGATCAACCAGCCCAAAGAGATAAATCATCCCCAAATTGACCCATCCACAAAAACTGATCCATCAACACAAACTGAACAATTACCCCAAACTGAGTCATCACCCCAAACTGACCAATCACCCAACCGACATATCAACACAAACTGGTCAAACACCCCTAAAATGACCAATCACTGCAAACTGACCCATCACTCCAAACTGACCAATCACCGCAAACTGACCCATAAACACAAACTGATCACTGAAAGCAAACTGAACAATCAGCCTCAATCTGAACCATCAACATAAAGTGAACAATCACCCCAAACTGGCCCATCACCCCAAATTCACCAAACACCCAAACTGACTCATCAACACAAACTGACCAATCACCCTCAAACTGACCAATCACCACAAACTGACCCATCAACACAAACTGATCAATCACCCACAAACTGACGAATCAATGCAAACTGACCCATCACTCCAAACTGAACAATCACTACCAAACTGACCAATCACCACAAACTGACCCATCAACACAAACTGATCCATGAAAACAAACTGACAAATCACCCCAAGCTGACCCATCAACACAAACTGATCCATGAAAACAAACTGACCAATCACCCCCAATCTGAACCATCAACACAAACTGACCAAACACCCCAACTGACCCATCACCTCAAACACACCAATCACCCAAACTGACTCATCAGCAAAAACTGTCCAATCACCCCCAAACTGACCCTGCAGCCCAAACTGACCAATTATCCACAAACTGACCAATTAGCACAAACTGACCAATCACCCCCAAGCTGATCAATCACCCCCAAACATACCCATCAACAAAAACGGAACAATCCCCACCAAACTGATCAATCACCGGAATCTGACCCATCAAAACGAACTGAACAATCACCCCAAACACATCAATCACACCTAAACTGATCAATCAACACAAACTGCTCAAGCACACCAAACTGACCCACCAACGCACACTGACAAATCAACACAAACTGACCAATCACCACAAACTGGTCGGTTTGGGGGTGATTGGTCAGGTTGTGTTGCTTGGTCAGTTTGTGTTGATGGAAAAGTTTGGGGTGGTTGGTGAGATTGGGTGATTGGTCAGTTTTGGGTGATTGATCAGTGTGTTGATTGTTCAGATTGTGGTGATTGGTCAGTTTGTTTTGATGGATCAGTTTGTGTTGATTGGTCAGTTCGCGGTGATAAGTCAGTTTGTTGGTGATTGGTCAGTCTGGAGTGATGTGTCAGTTTGCAGTGATTGGTCAGTTTGGGGGTGATTGGTCAGTTTTTGCTTCTGGGTCAGATTTGGTTGATTGGTCAGTTTGTGTTGATTGGTCAGTTTGGGGATGATTGTTCAGTTTGTGCTGATTGTTCATTTTGGTGGTGATTGGTCAATTTGGAGTGATGGGTCAGTTTGTAGTGTTTGCTCAGTTTGGGGGTGTTTTGGTCAGTTTATGCTGATGGGACAGTTTGGGTGATTGGTCAGTTTGAGGGTGATTGGTCAGTTTGTGTTGATGGGTCAGTTTGGGTGATTGGTGAGTTTGGGGTGATGGGCCCGTTTGTGTTGATTGTTCAACTTGTGTTGATGGTTCAGATTGGGGGTGATTGGTCAGTTTGTTTTCATGGTTCAGTTTGTGTTGATGGGTCAGTTTGGGGTGATTTGTCAATTTGTGTTGATGAGTCAGTTTGTGTTGATTTATCAGTTGGGGATGATTGGTCAGTTTGTGTTGATGTGTCATTTGGGAAAATTGATCAGTTTCAGTTGATGGTTCAGATTGGGCTGATCGGTCATTTATTGGTGATTGGTCAGTTTGGGGTGTTTGGTTGATTTGGGAGTGAGTGGTCAGTGTGGGTGATTGAACATTTTGGCGTCATTGTTCAGTTTGATTTGTTGGGTCAGTTGGTGGTGATTGTTCAGTTTGGAGTGATGGGTCAGTTTGTGGTGATTGGTCTGTTCAGGGGTTGTTGATCAGTTTGTGTTGATGGGGCAGTTTGTGTTAATGGGTCAGTTTGGGGTGATGAGTCAGTTTGGGGTGATTTGTCAGTTTGTGTTGATGTGTCAATTTGTGGTGATGTGTCAGTTTGGGTTGATGGGTCAGCTTGGGGTGATTTGTCAGTTTGTGTTGATGGGTCTTTTTGGGGTGATGGGTCAGTTTGGGGTGATTGATCAGTTTGTGTTGCTGGGTCAGTTTGGGATGATTGGTAATTGTTGCTGATTGTTCAGTTTTGGGTGATTTGTCAGTTTGTGTTGCTGAGTCAGTTTGTGTGATTTGTCAGTTTGGGTGATTGGTTAGTTTGGTTGTGATTGTTCAGTTTGGTGTGATTGGTCAATTTGTGGGTGATTGCTCAGTTTGGTGGTGATTGGTCGATTTGTGGGTGATTGGTCAGTTTGCAGTGATTGGTCAGTTACATGCTCATTGTTCAGTTTGGGGTGATGGTTCTGTTTGTGGTGATTGGTCAGTTTGTGTGAGATTGTTCAGTTTTTGTTGATGGGACAGATTGGCGGCGATTGGTCAGTTTGTGTTGATGGGTCTGTATGTGTAGATGGGTCAGTTTGGGGTGATTTGTAATTATTTGTTGATTGCTCAGTATGGAGCGATGGCTCAATTTGGGGTTGATTGGTCAGTTTGTGTTGATGGTTCAGATTGGGGTGATTGGTCAATTTTTGGTGATTGATGATTTTGGAGTGATTGGTCAGTTTGGGGACGATTGGTCAGTTTAGGCTGGTGGTTCAGTTTGGGGGTGATTGCTTGGTTAGTGTTTATGGGTCAGTTTGGGAAAGGTTGTTCAGTTTGGGCTACTGGTCAGTTAGGGGGTGATTGGTCAGTTTGGGGTGATTTCTGAATTTGTGTTGATGAGTCAGTTTGTGTTGATTGGTCAGTTTGGGATGATTGGTCAGTTTGTGTTGATATGTCATTTGGGAAAATTGGTCAGTTTCAGTTGATGGTTCAGTTTGGGCTGATCGGTCATTTATTGGTGATTGGTCAGTTTGGGTGTTTGGTTCATTTGGGGGTGAGTGGTCAATGTGGTTGATTGAACATTTTGGGGTCATTGTTCAGTTTGTTTTCCTGGGTCAGTTGGTGGTGATTGGTCAGTTTGGAGTGATGGGTCAGTTTGCGGTGATTGGTCAGTTTAGGGGTTGTTGATCAGTTTGTGTTGATGGGGCAATTTGTGTTAATGTGTCTGTTTGGGGTGATTGGTAATTTGTTGTTGATTGGTCAGTTTTGGGTGATGGGTCAGATTGGGGTGATGAGTCAGTTTGGGGTGATTTGTCAGTTTGAGTTGATGGGTCAGTTTGGGGTGATGGGTCAGTTTGGGGGTGAGTGCTCAGTTTTTGTTGATGGGTAAGTTTGGGGTGATTTGTCAGTTTGTGTTGATGGGTCAGTTTGGGGTGATGGGTCAGTTTGGGGGTGAGTGCTCAGTTTTTGTTGATGGGTCAGTTTGGGTGATTTGTCAGTTTGCGTGATTGGTTAGTTTGGCGGTGATTGATCAGTTTGGTGGTGATTGGTCAATTTTTGGGTTATTGGTCAGTTTGCAGTGATTGGCCAGTTAATTGCTCATTGCTCAGTTTGGAGTGATGGTTCTGTTTGTGGTGATTGGTCAGTTTGTGGTTGATTGTTCAGTTTTTGTTGATGGGACAGATTGGGTGCGATTGGTCAGTTTGTGTTGATGGGTCTGCTTGTGTAGATGGGTCAGTTTGGGGTGATTGCTCAGTTTGGAGCGATGGCTCAATTTGGGGGTGATTGGTCAGTTTGTGTTGATGGTTCAGATTGAGGTGATGGGTCATTTTTTGCTGATTGATCATTTTGGAATGATGGGTCAGTTTGGGGACGATTGTTCGGTTTAGGTTGGTGGTTCAGTTTGGGGGTGGTTGCTCGGTTTGTCTTGAGGGGTCAGTATGTGTTTATGGATCAGTTTGGGAATGATTGTTCAGTTTGGGCTACTGGTCAGTTAAGGGGTGATTGGTCAGTTTGGGGTGATTTCTGAATTTGTGTTGATGAGCCAGTTTGTGTTGATTGGTCAGTTTCGGATGATTGGTCAGTTTGTGTTGATGTGTCATTTGGGAAAATTGGTCAGTTTCAGTTGATGGTTCAGATTGGGCTGATTGGTCATTTATTTGTGATTGGTCAGTTTGGGGTGTTTGGTTGATTTGGGGGTGACTGGTCAGTGTGGGTGATTGAACATTTTGGGGTCATTGTTCAGTTTGTTTTGCTGGATCAGTTGGTGGTGATTGGTCAGTTTGGAGTGTTGGGTCAATTTGCGGTGATTGGTCAGTTTAGGGGTTGTTGATCAGCTTGTGTTGATGGGGCAGTTTATTTTAATGTGTCAGTTTGGGATTATTGGTAATTTGTTGCTGATTGGTCAGTTTTGGGTGATGGGTCAGTTTGGGGTGATGAGTCAATTTAGGGTGATTTGTCAGTTTGTGTTGATGGGGCAATTTGTGGTGATGAGTCAGTTTGGGGGTGATTGGTCAGTTTTTGTTGATGGGTCAGTTTGGGGTGATTGGTCAGTTTGTGTTGCTGAGTCAATTTGTGTGATTTGTCTGTTTGGGTGATTGGTTAGTTTGGCGGTTATTGATCAGTTTGGTGTGATTGGTCAATTTGTGGGTGATTGCTCAGTTTGGTGGTGATTGGTCGATTTGTGGGTGATTGGTCAGTTTGCAGTGATTGGTCAGTTACGTGCTCATTGTTCAGTTTGGAGTGATGGTTCTGTTTGTGGGGATTGGTCAGTTTGTGGGTGATTGTTCAGTTTTTGTTGATGGGACAGATTGGGGGCGATTGGTCAGTTTGTGTTGATGGGTCTGTATGTGTAGATGGGTCAGTTTGGGGTGATTTGTAATTTTTAGGTGATTGCTCAGTATGGAGCGATGGCTCAATTTGGGGGTGATTGGTCAGTTTGTGTTGATGGTTCAGATTGGGGTGATTGGTCATTTTTTGGTGATTGGTGATTTAGGAGTGATGGGTCAGTTTGGGGTCGATTGGTCAGTTTAGGCTGGTGGTTCAGTTTGGGGGTGATTGCTCGGTTTGTGTTGATGGGTCAGTTTGTGTTTATGGGTCAGTTTGGGAAAGGTTGTTCAGTTTGGGCTACTGGTCAGTTAAGGAGTGATTGGTCAGTTTGGGGTGATTTGTCAATTTGTGTTGATGAGTCAGTTTGTGTTGATTGGTCAGTTTGGGATGATTGGTCAGTTTGTGTTTATGTGTCACTTGGGAAAATTGGTCAGTTTCAGTTGATGGTTCAGTTTGGTCTGATCGGCCATTTATTGGTGATTGGTCATTTTGGGTGTTTGGTTGATTTGGGGGTGAGTGGTCTATGTGGGTGATTGAACATTTTGGGGTCATTGTTCAGTTTGTTTTGCTGGGTCAGTTGGTGGTGATTGGTCAGTTTGGAGTGATGGGTCAGTTTGCGGTGATTGGTCAGTTTAGGGGTTGTTGATCAGTTTGTGTTGATGGGGCAATTTGTGTTAATGTGTCTGTTTGGGGTGATTGGTAATTTGTTGCTCATTGGTCAGTTTTGGGTGACGGGTCAGATTGGGGTGATGAGTCAGTTTGGGGTGATTTGTCATTTTGTGTTGATGGGTCAGTTTGGTGTGATGGGTCAGCATGGGGGTGATTGCTCAATTTTTGTGGATGGGTCAGTTTGGGGTGATTGGTCAGTTTATGTTGATGTGTCAGTTTGGGTGATTTGTCAGTTTGCGTGATTGGTTGGTTTGGCGGTGATTGGTCAGTTTGGTGTGATTGGTCAATTTTTGGGTGATTGTTCAGTTTGGTGATGATTGGTCAATTTTTGGGTGATTGGTCATTTTGCAGTGATTGGTCAGTTAAGTGCTCATGGCTCAGTTGGAGTGATAGTTCTGTTTGTGGTGATTGGTCAGTTTGTGGGTGATTGTTCAGCTTGTGTTGATGGGTCAGTTTGGGTGATTTGTCAGTTTGGGTGATTGGTTAGTTTGGCGGTGATTGATCAGTTTGGTGTGATTGGTCAATTTCGTGGTGACTTCTGTTTGGTGATGATTGGTCAATTTGTGGGTGATTAGTCATTTTGAGGTGATTGGTAAGTTTGATGTGATTCGTCAGTTTGGAGGTGATTGGTCAGTTTGTGGGTGACTGGTCAGAATGTGTGTATGGGTCACTTTGGGGTGATGGGTGAGTATGGGCGTAATTGGTCAGTTGTGTTGATCAGTCGGTTTGGAGTGAAGGGCAAGTTTGGGCGTGATTGGTCAGTTTGTGTTGATGGGTCAATTTGGGTTATTGGTCAGTTTGTGATGGTGTGTCAGCTTGGAGTGATGGCTCAGCTTGAGGGTGATGTGTCAGTTTGGGAGTGATTTGTGAGTTTGAGTTGGTGGGTCAGTTTGTGCTGATTATTCAATTTGTGTTGATGGGCCTGTTGGGGTGTTTGGTCAGTTTGGGGTGATGTGTCAGTTTGGGTGACTGCTCAGTTTGTGTTGAAAGGTCAGATTGTGTTGATGGTTCAGATTGAGGATAATTGGTCATTTTGTGGTGATTGGTCTGTTTGGGGTGTTTGGTTAGTTTGGGGTGTTTGGTCAGTTTGTTTTGATTGGTCTATTACGGGTGGTTGGTCAGTTTGGATGTGATTGGTCAGTTTGGGGGTGATTGTTCAGTTTGAGGGTGATTGCTAATTTTGTGCTACTTGGTCAGTTTCGGGTGATTGGTCAGTTTGGCTGGTGGGTCGGTTGGGGGGTGATTAGTTAGTTTGTGTTGTTGGGTAAGATTGGGTGATTGGGCAGTTTGGGTGATTGGTGAGTTTGGGGTGATAGGCCCGTTTGTGATGATTGGTCAGTTTGTGTTGATGGTTCAGATTGTGGGTGATTGGTCAGTTTGTTTTCATGGATCAGTTTATGTTGATGGTTCAGCTTGGGGTGATTGGTCAGTTAGCTTTCATGGATCAGTTTTTGTTGATGGGTCAGTTTGGGGTGATGGGTCAGTTTGGGGGTGATTGGTCACTTCTTGTTGATGGGTCAGTCTGGGGTGATTGGTCAGTTTGTGTTGATGGGTCAGTTTGGGTTATTTGTCAGTTTGTGTGATTGGTTAGTTTGGCAGTTATTGATCAATTTGGTGTGATTGGTCAATTTGTGGGTGATTGTTCAGCTTGGTGTTGATTGGTCAATTTGTGGTTGATTGGTCAGTTTCGGGTGATTGGTCATTTAGATATGATTCGTCAGTTTGGAGGTCTTTGGTCAGTTTGTGCGTGATTGGTTAGAATGTGTGCATAGGTCACTTTGGGGTGATGGGTCACTTTGGGTGTGATTGGTCAGTTTGTGTTGATGGGTCAGTTTGGTTTGATGTGTCAGTTTGGGAGTGATTTGTCAGTTTGTGTAGTTGGGTCAGTTTGTGCTGATTGTTCAGTTTGTGTTGATTGGTCAGTTGGGGTGTTTGGTCAGTTTTGGGGTGAAATCTCATTTTTGGGTGACTGCTCAGTTTGTGTTGAAAGGTCAGATTGTTTTGATGGTTCAGATTGGGGAAAATTGATCATTTTGTGGTGATTGCTCTGTTTGGGGTGTTTGCTTAGTTTGGGGTGTTTGGTCAGATTGTTTTGATTGGTCTGTTACGGGCGTTTGGCCAGTTTGGATGTGATTGGTCAGTTTGGGGGTGATTGGTCAGTTGGAGGGTTATTGGTAATTTTGTGTTACTTTGTCAGTTTGGGGTGATTGATCAGTTTTGTATGGTGGGTCGGTTTGGGGGTGATTAGCCCGTTTGTGTTGTTGGGTAAGATTGGGTGATTGGTCAGTTTGGGGTGATTGGTCAGTTTGTGTTGATTGGTCAGATTGTGTTGATGGATCAGTTTGGGGTGATTGGTCACTTTGTGTTGATGTATCAGCTTGTGTTGATGGTTCAGAATTGTTTGATTGGCCATTTTTTGGTGATTGGAAGGTTTGGGGTGTTTATTTAATTTCGGGCTGATTGGTCCATTTGTTCCGTTTGGGCAGTTTGTAGGTAACTGATCAGTTTGGTGGTGATTTGTCAGTTTGTGTTGATGGGTCAGTTTGTGTTGATTGGTCAGGTTGGGGATGATTGCTCAGTATGGGCTGCTAGGTCAGTTTGTGGGTGATTGTTCAGTTTGTGTTGATGGGTCTGTTTGGGGTGATTGGTCAGTTTGTTTAATGGATCAGTTTGTGTTGATTGGTCAGTTTGCAGTGATTTTCTATTTGGGGTTGATTTGTCGGTTTGTGTTGATGGAGCAGTTTGGGGTGATTGTTAAGTTTGTGTTGATGTGTCAGTTTGTGTTGCTGGTTCATATTGGGGTGATTTGTCATTTTTTGGAGATTGGAAAGTTTGGGGTGTTTATTTAGTTTGGGGGTGCTTGGTCCGTTTGGGCAGTTCGTAGGTAATTGTTCAATTTGGTGGTGATTTGTCAGTTTGTGTTGATTGTTCAGTTTGGGGACGATTTGTCAGTTTGGGCTGGTGGTTCAGTTTGGGGGTGACTGGTCAGTTTGTGTTGATGGGTCAGTCTGTGTTGTTTGGTCAGATTGGGTTGATTGGTCTTTTCTCGGTGATTGCAAAGTGTAAGGTATTTATTTAGATTGGGGTGATTGGTCAGTTTGGGATGATTGGTCAGTTTGTAGGTAATTGGTCAGTTTGGTGTTGATGGGTCCGTTTGTGTTGATTGGTCAGTTTGGGCTGGTGGGCCAGTTTCGGGGTGATTTGACAGTTTGTGTTGATGGATCAGTTTGTGTTGATCGATTTGTGTTGCTGAGTCAGTTTGTGTGATTTGTCAGTTTGGGTGATTGGTTAGTTTGGCGGTGATTGATCAGTTTGGTGTGATTGGTCATTTTGTGGGTGATTGCTCAGTTTGCAGTGATTGGTCGGTTACGTGCTCATTGTTCAGTTTGGAGTGATGGTTCTGTTTGTGATGATTGGTCAGTTTGTGGGTGATTGTTCAGTTTTTGTTGATGGGACAGATTGGGGGCGATTGGTCAGTTTGTGTTGATGGGTTTGTATGTGCAGATGGGTCAGTTTGGGGTGATTAGTAATTTTTTGGTGATTGCTCAGTATGGGGTGATGGCTCAATTTGGGGGTGATTGGTCAGTTTGTGCTGATGGTTCAGATTGGGATGATTAGTCATTTTTTGGTGATTGGTGATTTTGGAGTGATGGGTCAGTTTGGGGACGATTGGTCAGTTTAGGCTGGTGGTTCAGTTTGGGGGTGATTGCTCGGTTTGTGTTGATGGGTCAGTTTGTTTTTATGGGTCAGTTTGGGAATGATTGTTCAGTTTGGGCTACTGGTCAGTTAGGGGGTGATTGGTCAGTTTGGGGTGATTTGTCAATTTGTGTTGATGAGTCAGTTTGTGTTGATTGGTCAGTTTGGGATGATTGGCCAGTTTGTGTTGATGTGTCATTTGGGAAAATTGGTCAGTTATAATTGATGGTTCAGTTTGGGCTGATCGGTCATTTATTGGTAATTGTTCAGTTTGGGTGTTTGGTTGATTTTTTGGTGAGTGGTCAATGTGGGTGATTGAACATTTTGGGGTCATTGTTCAGTTTGTTTTGCTGGGTCAGTTGGTGGTGATTGGTCAGTATGGAGTGATGGGTCAGTTTGCGTGATTGGTCAGTTTAGGGGTTGTTGTTCACTTTGTGTTGATGGGGCAACTTGTGTTAATGTGTCTGTTTGGGGTGATTGGTAATTTGTTGCTGATTGGTCACTTTTGGGTGATGGGTCAGATTGGGGCGATGAGTCAGTTTGGGGTGATGGGTCAGTTTGTGTTGATGTGTCAGTTTGGGTGATTTGTCAGTTTGCGTGATTGGTTAGTTTGGCGGTGATTGATCAGTTTGGTGTGATTGGTCAATTTGTGGGTGATTGTTCAGTTTGGTGATGATTGGTCAATTTTTGGGTGATTGGTCATTTTGCAGTGATTGGTCAGTTAAGTGCTCATGGCTCAGTTTGGAGTGATGGTTCTGTTTGTGGTGATTGGTCAGTTTGTGGGTGATTGTTCAGCTTGTGTTGATGGGTCAGTTTGGTTGATTTGTCAGTTTGGGTGATTGGTTAGTTTGGCGGTGATTGATCAGTTTGGTGCGATTGGTCAATTTCGTGGTGATTGTTCAGTTTGGAGATGATTGGTCAGTTTGTTGGTGATTGGTCAGAATGTGTGTATGGGTCACTTTGGGGTGATGGGTGAGTTTCGGGGTAATTGGTCAGTTGTGTTCATCAGTCGGTTTTGAGTGAAGGGCAAGTTTGGGCGTGATTGGTCAGTTTGTGTTGATGGGTCAATTTGGGTTATTGTTCAGTTTGTGATGGTGGGTCAGCTTGGAGTGATGGATCAGTTTGAGGGTGATGTGTCAGTTTGGGAGTGATTTGTCAGTTTGTGTTGGTGGGTCAGTTTCTGCTGATTATTCAATTTGTGTTGATGGGTCTGTTGGGGTGTTTGGTCAGTTTGGGGTGATGTGTCAGTTTGGGTGACTGCTCAGTTTGTGTTGAAAGGTCAGATTGTGTTGATGGTTCAGATTGGGGATAATTGGTCATTTTGTGGTGATTGGTCTGTTTGGGGTGTTTGGTTAGTTTGGGATGTTTGGTCAGTTTGTTTTGATTGGTCTATTACGGGTGATTGGTCAGTGTGGATGTGATTGGCCAGTTTGGGGGTGATTGTGCAGTTTGAGGGTGATTGGTAATTTTGTGTTACTTGGTCAGTTTGGGGTGATTGGTCAGTTTGGGCTGGTGGGTCGGTTTGGGGGTGATTAGTTAGTTTGTGTTGTTGGGTAAGATTGGGTGTTTGGTCAGTTTGGGGTGATTGGTCAGTTTGTGTTGATGGATAAGTTTGGAGTGATTGGTCAGATTGGGTGTTTGGTCAGTTTTGGGTGTTTCATCAGTGTGTTGATTGGTCAGATTGCGGTGATTGGTCAGTTTGTTTTGATGGATCAGTTTATGTTGATTGGTCAGTTCGCGGTGATAAGTCAGTTTGTTGGTGATTAGTCAGTCTGGAGTGATGTGTCAGTTTGCAGTGATTGGTCAGTTTGGGGGTGATATGTCAGTTTTTGCTGCTGGGTCAGATTGGGGGTGATTGGTCAGTTTGTGTTGATTGCTGAGTTTGGGGATTGTTGGTCAGTTTGCGCTGATTGTTCATTTTGGTGGTGATTGGTCAATTTGGAGTGATTGGTCAGTTTTAGTGTTTGCTCAGTTTGGTGGTGTTTTGGTCAGTTTATGTTGATGGGACAGTTTGGGTGATTGGTCAGTTTGAGGGTGATTAGTCAGTTTGTGTTGATGGGTCAGTTTGGGTGATTGGTGAGTTTGGGGTGATAGACCCGTTTGTGATGATTGGTCAGTTTGTGTTGATGGTTGAGATTGTGGGTGATTGGTCAGTTTGTTTTCATGGATCAGTTTATGTTGATGGTTCAGCTTGGGGTGATTGGTCAGTTAGCTTTCATGGATCAGTTTGTGTTGATGGGTCAGTTTGGGGTGATGGGTCAGTTTGGGGGTGATTGGTCAGTTTTTGTTTCTGGGTCAGTCTGGGGTGATTGGTCAGTTTGTGTTGATGGGTCAGTTTGGGTGATTTGTCAGTTTGGGTGATTGGTTAGTTTGGCAGTGATTGATCAGTTTGGTGTGATTGGTCAATTTGTGGGTGATTGTTCAGTTTGGTGTTGATTGGTCAATTTGTGGGTGATTGGTCAGTTTCGGGTGATTGGTCAGTTTGATGTGATTCGTCAGTTTGGAGGTCATTGGTCAGTTTGTCGGTGATTGGTTAGAATGTGTGCATGGGTCACTTTGGAGTGATGGGTGAGTTTGGGGGTAATTGGTCAGTTGTTTTGATGGGTTAATTTGGGTTATAGGTCAGTTTGTGATGGTGTGTCAGCTTGGAGTGATGGCTCAGTTTGAGGGTGATGGGTCACTTTGGGTGTGATTGGTCAGTTTGTGTTCATGGGTCAGTTTGGGTTGATGTGTCAGTTTGGAAGTGATTTGTCAGTTTGTGTTGGTGGGTCAGTTTGTGCTGATTGTTCAGTTTGTGTTGATTGGTCAGTTGGGGTGTTTGGTTAGTTTGGTGTGAAATGTCATTTTTGGGTGACTTCTTAGATGGGGTTGAACGGTCAGATTGTTTTGATGGTTCAGATTGGGGATAATTGATCATTTTGTGGTGATTGCTCTGTTTGGGGTGTTTGCTTAGTTTGGGGTGTTTGGTCAGATTGTTTTGATTGGTTTGTTACGGGTGATTGGCCAGTTTGGATGTGATTGGTCAGTTTGGGGGTGATTGGTCAGTTTGAGGGTTATTGGTAATTTTGTGTTACTTGGTCAGTTTGGGGTGATTGGTCAGTTTGGTCTGGTGGGTCTGTTTGGGGGTGTTTAGCCCGTTTGTGTTGTTGGGTAAGATTTGGTGATTGGTCAGTTTGGGGTGATTGCTCAATTTGTGTTGATTGGTCAGTTTGTGTTGATGGATCAGTTTGGGGTGATTGGTCAGTTTCGGGTGATTGGTCAGTGTGTTGATTGTTCAGATTGCAGTGATTGGTCAGTTTGTTTTGATGGATCAGTTTGTGTTGATTGGTCAGTTCGCGGTGATAAGTCATTTTTTGGTGATTGTTTGGTCTGGTGTGTTCTGTCAGTTTGTGGTGATTGATCAGTTTGGGGGTGATTGGTCAGATTTTGCTGCTGGGTCAGAATGGGGGTGATTGGTCAGTTTGTGCTGATTGCTCAGTTTGGAGACTGTTGGTCAGTTTTGTGTTGATTTTTCAGTTCGTGGTGATTGGTCAGTTTGTACTGATGGGTCAATTTGTGCTGATTGGACAATTTGGGGATGATTGGTCAGTTTGCGCTGATTGTTCATTTTGGTGGTGATTGATCAATTTGGAGTGATGGGTCAGTTTGTAGTGCTTGTTCAGTTTGGGGGCGTTTTGGTCAGTTTATGCTGAAGGGACAGTTTGGGTGATTGGTCAGTTTGAGGGTGATTGGTCAGTTTGTGTTGCTGAGTCAGTTTGGGTGATTGGTGAGTTTGGGGTGATGGGCCCACTTGTGGTGATTGGTCAGTTTGTGTTGATGGTTCAGATTGGGGGTGATTGGTCAGTTTATTTTCATGGAAGAGTTTGTGCCGATGGGTCAGCTTGCGGTGATTGGTCAGTTTGTTTTCATGGATCAGTTTTTGTTGATGGGTCAGTTTGCGATGATTGGTCAGCTTGGTGGCAATTGGTCAGTTTGTGGTGATGGGTCGGTTGGGTGATTGGTCAGTTTGGGGTGATGAGAAGTTTTGGGTAATTGGTCAGTTTGTGTCGATGGGTCAGTTTGTGTGGATGGATCAATTAGGGAATTAATTCTCAGTTTCGGCTGGTGGATCTGTTTGGTGGTTATTGGTCAGTTTGTGCTGATGGGTCAGTTTGGGTTGATTGTTCAGTTTGGGGGTGATTGTTCAGTTTGAGGGTGATTGGTAATTTTGTGTTACTTGGTCAGTTTGGGGTGATTGGTCAGTTTGGGCTGGTGGGTCGGTTTGGGGGTGATTAGCCCGTTTGTGTTGTTGGGTAAGATTGGGTGATTGGTCAGTTTGGGGTGATTTGTCATTTTGGGCTGATTGGTCAGTATGGGGGTGATTGGTCAGTTTGGGGGTGATTGTTGAGTTTTGGGTTTATTAGTCAGTTAGTATGGATGGGTCAGTTGTGTGTGATTGGTCAGCTTGTGTTGATGGGACGTTTTGGGGTGATTGGTCAGTTTGTGTTGATGGGTCAGTTCGGGGTGATTGGTCAATTTTGGGTGATTGGTCAGTTTGTGTTGATGGGTCAGTTAGTGTTGATGGATCTGTTTGTGTTGATGAGTCGTGTTATGGTGATTGGTCAGCTGGGGTGATGGGTCAGTTTGTGGTGAAGCCTCAGTTTGTGTTGCTGGGTCAGTTTGGCGTGCTTGAGCAGTTTGTGTTGACTGGTCAGTTTAGGTGTGATTGATATATTTAGGGTGCTTGTTCTGTTTGTTTTGATGGGTCAGATTCCGGTGATTGGTCAGTTTGGTGGGATTGGTCAGTTTGTGGTGATGGGTCACTTTTTGGTAATTGGTCAGTTTTTGGATGATTGTTTAGTTTGGGGTGTTTATTCAGATTGTTTCGATGGATCAGTTTGTGGTGGTTGTTCTGTTAAATTTGATGGGCCAGTTTGCAGTGGTTGGTCAATTTGTGGGTGATTGTTCAGTTTGTGTTGATGGGTCAGTTTTTGTTGATTGGTCAGGGTTGGGGCGATTTGCCAGTTTGGGGTGATTGGTCAGTTTGGTGTGATTGTTCGGATTGGGGGTGATTTGTCAGTTCGGGGTTACAGGTAATTTTGGGCAAATTGATCAGTTTGGGGTGATTGGTCAATTTGGTGTGATTGGACAATTTAGGGGTGATTGGTGATTATGGGCTGATTGGTCAGTTTGGGGCTCGTTCGTCAGTTTTGTTGATGGGTCAGTGTTGGGTGATTGGTTAGTTTGTGTTGATGTGACAGTTTGGGGTGATTGGTAAGTTTGTGTTGATGTGACAGTTTGTGTTGATGGGTCAGTTTGCGGTGATTGGTCAGATTGTGTTGATGGGTCAGTTTGCGGTGATTTTCAGTTTGGGGTTGATTGGTCAGTTTGTTTTGATGAGTCAGTTTGGGGTGATTGGTCAGTTTGTTTTGATGGATCAGTTTGTGTTGATTGGTCAGTTTGGGGATGATTGTTCAATTTGGGGTGATTATTCAGTTTGTTTTGATGGGTCAGTTTGCAGTGATTGTTCAGTTTGGGGGTGAATGGTCAGTTTGTTTTGATGGTTCAGTTTGCAGTGATTGTTCAGTTTGGGGATGATTGGTCAGATTATGTTGAAGGGTCAGTTTGGGGTGAATGGTGAGTTTGTGTTGATGTCTCAGATTGGGGTGATTCGTCAGTTTGTGCTGATGTCTCAGTTTGTGATGATGGTTCAGATTGGGTGGATTGTTCAGTTTGGGGTGATTGGTCAGTTTGGGGTTGATGTGACAGTTTGGGGTGATTGGTCAGTTTGCGGTGATTAGTCATTTTGTGTTAATGAGTCTGTTTGGGGTGATTGGTCTGTTTGTGTTGATGTGTCAGTTTGCAGTGATTTGTCAGTTTGGGGTTGATTGGTCAGTTTGTGATGATGGGGCTGTTTGAAGTGATTGGTCAGTTTGTTTTAATGGATCAGTTTGTGTTGATTGGTCAGTTTGGGGATGTATTTTCAGTTTGGGGTGATTATTCAGTTTGCTTTGATGGGTTAGTTTGCAGTGATTGCTCAGTTTGTGGTGACTGCTCAGTTTGTGTTGATGGTTCATATTGGGGTGATTGGTCATTTTTTGGTGATTTTAAAGTTTGGGGTGTTTATTCAGTTTGGGTGTGATTGGTTCATATGAGGTGATTGGGCAGTTTGTGGGTAATTGGGCAGTTTGGTGGTGATTTGTCAGTTTGTGTTGATTCATCAGTTTGGCGATGAATGTTCAGATTGGGCTGGTGGGTCAATTTGGGGGAGATTTATCAGTTTGTGTTGATGGGGCAGTTTGTGTTGATTGGTCAGTTTGTGGATGATTGATCAGTTTGGTCTGGTGGCACTGTTTGGGGGTGATTGGTCAGTTTCTGTTAAATGGACTGTTTTGGATGTTTGGTCAATTTGTGTTGATGTGTCAGTTTGGACATGATCGGTCACTTTGTGCTGTTTGGTCAGTTTGGATGATTGGTCAGTTTGGGGTGATTGGTCAGCTTGTGGTGACTATTCAGTTTGTGGTGATAGGTCTGTTTGGGGTTGATTGCTCTGTTTTTGTTGATGAGTCAGTTGTGTGTGATTGGTCACCTTGTTTTGATGGAACAGTTTGGGGTGATTGGTCAGTTTGGGAAGGTGGGTCAGTTTGGGTTGAATGGTCAGTTTGTGTTGATGGGTCAATTTGACGATGATTGGTCAGTTTGTGCTGTTGGGTGAGTTTGCGGCTGATTTCTCAGTTTGTTTTGATCGGTCAGTTTGGGGATGGTATGTCAGTTTGGGCTGGTGGGTCAGTTTGGGGGTGATTGGTCAGTTTGTGTTGATGGGTCTGTTTGCGGTGATTGGTTAGTTTGTGTTGATGCATCTGTTTGGGCCTGATTGGTAAGTTTGTGTTGTTTGGTCTGTTTGGGATGATTGGTCTGTTTGGGGTGATTGATCAGTTTGGGGTGATTGATCAGTTTCTGGTGATTGGTCAGTTTGGGTGTGATTGCTCTGTTTTTGTTGATGAGTCAGTTGTGTGTGATTGGTCACCTTGTTTTGATGGAACAGTTTGGGGTGATTGGTCAGTTTGGGATGATGGGTCAGTTTGGCTTGAATGGTCAGTTTGTGTTGAGGAGTCAGATTGGGGTGATGGGTCAATTTGGGCTGAATGATCAGTTTGTGTTGCTGGGTCAATTTGCTGATGATTGGTCAGTTTGTGCTGGTGGGTGAGTTTGCAGCTGATTTCTCAGTTTGTTTTGATCGGTCAGTTTGGGGATGGTTTGTCAGTTTGGGCTGGTGGGTCAGTTTGGGGGTGATTGGTCAGTTTGTGTTGATGGGTCTGTTTGCGGTGATTGGTTAGTTTGTGTTGATGCATCTGTTTGGGCCTGATTGGTAAGTTTGTGTTGTTTGGTCTGTTTGGGATGATTGGTCTGTTTGGGGTGATTGATCAGTTTCTGGTGATTGGTCAGTTTGGGTGTGATTGTTCTGTTTGTGTTGATGAGTCAGTTGTGTGTGATTGGTCAGCTTGTGTTGATGGAAAGGTTTGGGATGATCGGTCAATTTGTGTTGATGGGTAAGTTTTGGGTCGATTGGTCAGTTTGGTGTGATTGGTCAGTGTGGTGAGATTGTTCAGATTGGGGGTGATTGGTCAGATTGGGGTGTTTCTTCATTTTGTGTTGATTGGTCAGTTTGGGGTGATTTTTCATTTTGGGGTGATTGGTCAGTTTGGAGCTGATTGGTCAGTTTGTGTTGATGGGTCAGTTTGGGGTGACTGGTCAGTTTGTGTTGATGTGAACGTTTTTGGTGATTGGTCCGTTTGTGTTGCTGGGTCAGTTTGAGGTGATTGGTCATTTTGTATTAATGGGTCAGTTTGGGCTGTTTGGTCAGTTTGTGTTGATGGGTCAGTTTGCGGTGATTGGTCAGTTTTGGTTTGATTGGTCAATTTGTGTTGATGGGTCAGTTTGGCGTGATTGGTCAGTTTGTTTTGATGGATCAGTTTGTGTTGATTGGTCAGTTTGGGGATGATTGTTCAGTTTGCGGTGATTATTCCATTTGTTTTGATGGGTCAGTTTGTGGTGATTGGTCAGTTTGGGGTGAATGGTCAGTTTGTGTTGATACTCAGTTTGGGGTGATTGGTCAGATTGTGTTGATGTCTCAGTTTGTGTTGATGGTTCAGATTGGGGTTATTGGTCATTTTTTGGTGATTGGAAAGTTTGTGGTGTTTATTTAGTTTGGTGGTGATTGCCCCGTTTGGGGATTTTGGGCAGTTTGCAGGTAATTGTTCAGTTTGGTGGTGATTTGTCAGTTTGTGTTGATTGGTCAGTTTGGGGATGATTGGTAAGTTTGGGCTGGTGGTTCAGTTTGGGTTGATTTGTCAGTTTGTGTTGATGGGTCTGTTTGGGGTGCTTGGTCAGTTTGTCTTGATGCGTCAGTTTGGGCCTGATTGGTAAGTTTGTGTTGTTTGGTCAGTTTGGGATGTTTGGTCAGTTTGGGGTGATTGGTCAGTTTGGGGTGATTGGTCAGTTTGTGGTGATTGGCCAATTAGTTTGTGATTATTCTGTTTATGTTGATGAGTCAGTTGCGTGTGATTGGTCAGCTTGTGTTGATGGAACAGTGTGGGATGATTGGGCAGTTTGTGTTGATGGGTCAGTTTGGGTTGATTGGTCAGTTTGGTGTGATTGGTCAGTTTGGTGTAATAGTTCAGACTGGGGGAGATTGGTCAGTTTGAAGTGATTTATCATTTTGTGTTGATTGTTCAGTTTGGGTGATTGGTAGTTTGATTTGATTGGTCAGTTTAGGGGCGAATTGTCATTTTGGGGGTGATTGGACAGTTTGTGTTGATGGGTCAGGTGGGGTGATTGGTCAATTTGTGTTGATGAGTAAGATTGCGGTGATTGGTCAGTTTGTTGATGATTCGTCAGTTTGGAGTGATTGGTCAGTTTGCAGTGATTGGTCAGTTTGGGGTTGATTGGTCAGTTTGTGTTGATTGTTCAGTTTGTGTGATTGTTCAGTTTTTGATGATATGTCAGTTTGGGGTGATTGATCAGTTTGTGTTGATGGGTCAGTTTGGGATGGTGGGTCAGTTTGGGGTGATTGGTCAGTTTGTGGTGATTGGTCAGTTTGGGTGTAATTGTTCTGTTTGTGTTCATGAGTCAGTTGTGTGTGATTGGTCAGCTTGTTTTGATGGAACAGTTTGGGGTGATTGGACAGTTTGGTGTGATTGTTTAGATTGGGGGAGATTGGGCAGTTTGGGTTGATTGGTCACTTTGTATTGATTGATCAGTTTGGGGTGATTGATCAGTTTGCTGTGATTGGTCAGATTAGGGGTGATTGGTCATTTTGGGGGTGATTGTTCAGTTTGGGGCTGATTAGTCAGTTTTTGTTGTTGTGACAGTTTGGGGTGATTGGTCAGGTTGGGGTGGTCAGTCATTTTATGTTGATGGGACAGATTGGGGGTGATTGATCAGTTTGTGTTGATGGGTCAGCTTGGGATGATTGGTCAGTTTGGTGTGATTGATCAGATTGGGGAGATTGGGCAGTTTAGGTTGATTGGTCACTTTGTATTGATTGGTCAGTTTCGGGTGATTAACCAGTTTGCTGTGATTGGTAAGTTACGTGGTGATTGATCGTTTTGGGGGTGATTGGTCAGTTTGCGGCTGATTGGTCAGTTTGTGTTGATGTGTTAGGTTGGGGTGATTGTTCAGTTTGTTTTGTTGTGACAATTTGGTGTGATTGGTCTGGTTGGGGTGATTGGTCAGTTTGTGTTGTTGTGACAGTTTGGGGTGATTGGTCAGGTTGGGGTGATCGGTCATTTTGTGTTGATGGGACAGATTTGGGGTGATTGATCAGTTTGCTTTGATGGGTCAGTTTGCGGTGATTGGTCAGTTTGTGGATGATTGGTCAGTATGTTTTGATGGGTCAGTTTGCGGCGATTGGTCAATTTGGGGTTGATTGGTCAGTTTGGGGTGATTGGCCAGTTTGATTTGATTGATCAGCTTCTGATGATTGTTCAGTTTGTGGCGATTATTCAGTATGTTTTGACGGGTCAGATGGGAGAGATTGTTCATCATTTGGTGATTGCAACGTTTGGGGTGTTTATTCAGTTTGGGGGTGATTGGTCCGTTTGTGTTGATGGGTCAGTTTGTAGTGATGGGTCAGTTTGTGGTGATTGGTCAGTTTAGGGTTGATTGGTCAGTGTGTGTTGATGGGTCAGTTTGGGTGATTGTTCAGTTTGGGATGATGGGTCAGTTTGGGGTGATTGGTCAGTTTGTCTCGATGAGTCAGATTGTGGGTGATTGGTTAGTTTGTTTTGAAGGTTCAGTTTGGATTGACTGATCAGTTTAGGGCGATTGGTCATTTTGGGGTGATTGGTCAGTTTGGGTGTAATTGTTCTGTTTGTGTTGATGAGTCAGTTGGGTGTGATTGGTCAGTTTGTGTTGATGGGTCAGATTGGGATGATTGGTCAGTTTGGGGTGATTGGTCAGTTTGGGGTGATGGGTCAGTTTGGAAGGATTGATCTTTTTGGGGCGATTGGTCATTTTGGGTGACTGGCCAGTTAGGGGTGATTGGTCAGTTTGTGTTGATGCCTCAATTTGGGCCTGTATGGTCAGTTTGTGTTGTTTGGACAGTTTTGGATTATTGGTCAGTTTGGGGTGATTTGTCAGTTTGGGGTGATTGGTCAGTTTGTTTTGATGGATCAGTTTCTGTTGATTGGTCAGTTTGTGGATAATTGTTCTGTTTGGGTTGATTATTCAGTTTGTTTCGATGGGTCAGATTGCGGTGATTGGTCAGTTTGGGATTGTATTTGTCAGTTTGTGTTAATGGGTCAGTTTGGGTGTTTGGTCAGTTTTGGGTGATGGGTCAGTTTGGGATGAATGGTCAGTTTGTGTTGATAGCTCAGATTGGGGTGATTGGTCATCATTTGGTGATTACAACGTTTGGGGTGTTTATTTAGTTTAGTGGTGATTGGTCCATTTGTGTTGATGGGTCAGTTTGGGTATGATTGGTGAGATTGTGCTGATCGCTCAATTAGGGTGATTGTTCATTCTGGGGTGATGGGTCTGTTTGAGGGTGATTGGTCAGTTTGTGTTGATGTTTCAGATAGGGGTGATTGGCCATCATATGATGATTTGGGGTGATTGGGCATTTTGTAGGTAATTGTTCAGTTTAATGGTGATTTGTCAGTTTGTGCTAATTGGTCAGTTTGGGGATGATTGGTTAGTTTGGGCTCCTGGGCCAGTTTGGTGGTGATTTGTCAGTTCGTGTTGATGGGTAAGTTTGTTTTGGTTGGTCGGTTTGGGGATGATTGGTCAGTTTGGGCTGGTGGGTCAGTTTGGGGTTGATTGGTCAGTTTGTGTTGATAGGTCTGTTTGGGGTGATTGGTCAGTTTGTGTTGTTACATCAGTTTGGGCCTGATTGGTCAGTTTGTGTTGTTGGTCAGTTTGGGATGATTGTTCAGTTTGGGTTGATTGGTCATTTTGGGGTGATGGGTCAGTTTGGTGTGATTGTTCAGATTGGGGGAAATTGATCATTTTGGTGGTGATTGGTCATTTTGGGGCTGATTGTTCAATTTGAGCTGATTAGTCAGTTTGTGGATGATTGTTCAGATTGGGCTGGTGAGTCAGTTTGGGGGTGATTGGTCAGTTTGTGTTGATAGGTCTGTTTGGGGTGATTGGTCAGTTTGTGTTGTTGCATCAGTTTAAGCCTGATTAGTCAGTTTATGTTGATGGTCAGTTTGGGATGATGGTCAGTTTGGGGTGATTGGTCATTTTGGGGTGATGGGTCAGTTTGGTGTGATTGTTCAGATTGGGGAGATTGGTCATTTTGGGGGTGATTGGTCATTTTGGGGCTGATTGGTCTGTTTGTGTTGATGGGTCAATTTGCTGTCATTGGTCAGTTTGTGTTGATGTGACAGTTTGGGCTGATTGGTCAGGTTGGGGTGATTGGTCATTTTGTGTTATTGGGTCAGTTTGGGGTGGTGGTCCACTTTGTGTTGATGGGTCGGTTGGCAGTGATTGGTCAGTTTGCTGATGATTGGTCAGTTTGGAGTGATGGGTCAGTTTGTGGTGATTGTTCAGTTTGGGGTTGATTGGTCAGTGTGTGATGATGGGTCAGTTTGAGTGATTGTTCAGTTTGGGATGCTGGTTCAGTTTGGGGTGATTGGTCAGTTTGTTTTGATGAGTCAGATCGTGGGTGATTGGTCAGTATGTGTTGAAGGTTCAGTCTGGATTGATTGGTCAGTTTCGGGCGATTGGTCATTTTGGGGTGATTGGTCAGTTTGGGTGTAATTGCTCTGTTTGTATTGATGAGTCAGTTGGGTGTGATTGGTCAGTTTGTGTTGATGGGTCAGTTTGGGATGATTGGTCAGTTTGGGGTGATTGGTCAGTTTGGGGTGATGGGTCAGTTTGGAATGATTGATCTTTTTGGGACGATTGGTCATTTTGAGTGACTGGTCAGTTTGGGGTAATTGTTCAGTTTGTGTTGATGCCTCAGTTTGGGCCTGTATGGTCAGTTTGTGTTGTTTGGACAGTTTCGGATTATTGGTCAGTTTGGGGTGATTGGTCAGTTTGGGGTGATTGGTCAGTTTGTTTTGATGGATCAGTTTCTGTTGATTGGTCAGTTTGGGGATGATTGTTCAGTTTGGGTTGATTATTCAGTTTGTGTTGATGGGTCAGTTTGGGATGATTGGTCAATTTGGGGTGATTGGTCAGTTTGGGGTGATTGTTCAGTTTGTGTTGATGCCTCAGTTTGGGCCTGTATGGTCAGTTTGTGTTGTTTGGACAGTTTCGGATTATTGGTCAGTTTCTGTTGATTGGTCAGTTTGGGGATGATTGTTCAATTTGGGTTGATTATTCAGTTTGTTTCGATGGGTCAGATTGTGGTGATTGGTCAGTTGGGGATTGTATTTGTCAGTTTGTGTTAATGGGTCAGTTTGGGTGTTTGGTCAGTTTTGGGTGATGGGTCAGTTTGGGGTGAATGGTCAGTTTGTGTTGATTGCTCAGATTGGGGTGATTGGTCATCATTTGGTGATTTGGGGTGATTGGGCATTTTGTAGGTAATTGTTCAGTTTAATGGTGATTTGTCAGTTTGTGCTAATTGGTCAGTTTGGGGATGATTGATTAGTTTGGGCTCCTGGGCCAGTTTGGTGTTGATTTGTCAGTTCGTGTTGATGGGTAAGTTTGTTTTGGTTGGTCGGTTTGGGAATGATTGGTCAGTTTGGCCTGGTGGGTCAGTTTGGGGTTGATTGGTCAGTTTGTGTTGATAGGTCTGTTTGGGGTGATTGGTCAGTTTGTGTTGTTACATCAGTTTGGGCCTGATTGGTCAGTTTGTGTTGTTGGTCAGTTTGGGATGATTGGTCAGTTTGGGTTGATTGGTCATTTTGGGGTGATGGGTCAGTTTGGTGTGATTGTTCAGATTGGGGTAAATTGATCATTTTGGTGGTGATTGGTCATTTTGGGGCTGATTGTTCAATTTGAGCTGATTAGTCAGTTTGTGGATGATTGTTCAGATTGGGCTGGTGAGTCAGTTTGGGGGTGATTGGTCAGTTTGTGTTGATAGGTCATTTTGGGGTGATTGGTCAGTTTGTGTTGTTGCATCAGTTTGAGCCTGATTAGTCAGTTTATGTTGATGGTCAGTTTGGGATGATTGGTCAGTTGGGGTGATTGGTCATTTTGGGGTGATGGGTCAGTTTGGTGTGATTGTTCAGATTGGGGAGATTGGTCATTTTGGGGGTGATTGTTCATTTTGGGGCTGATTGGTCAGTTTGTGTTGATGGGTCAATTTGCTGTCATTGGTCAGTTTGTGTTGATGTGACAGTTTGGGCTGATTGGTCAGGTTGGGGTGATTGGTCATTTTGTGTTATTGGGTCAGTTTGGGGTGGTTGTCCACTTTGTGTTGATGGGTCGGTTGGCAGTGATTGGTCAGTTTGCTGATGATTGGTCAGTTTGGAGTGATGGGTCAGTTTGTGGTGATTGTTCAGTTTGGGGTTGATTGGTCAGTGTGTGTTGATGGGTCATTTTGTGTGATTGTTCAGTTTGGGATGATGGTTCAGTTTGGGGTGATTGGTCAGTTTGTTTTGATGAGTCAGATTGTGGGTGATTGGTCAGTATGTGTTGAAGGTTCAGTTTGGATTGATTGGTCAGTTTCGGGCGATTGGTCATTTTGGGGTGATTGGTCAGTTTGGGTGTAATTGCCCTGTTTGTATTGATGAGTCAGTTGGGTGTGATTGGTCAGTTTGTGTTGATGGGTCAGTTTGGGGTGATTGGTCAGTTTGGGGTGATGGGTCAGTTTGGAATGATTGATCTTTTTAGGGCGATTGGTCATTTTGAGTGACTGGTCAGTTTGGGGTGATTGTTCAGTTTGTGTTGATGCCTCAGTTTGGGCCTGTACGGTCAGTTTGTGTTGTTTGGACAGTTTCGGATTATTGGTCAGTTTGGGGTGATTGGTCAGTTTGGGGTGATTGGTCAGTTTGTTTTGATGGATCAGTTTCTGTTGATTGGTCAGTTTGGGGATGATTGTTCAGTTTGGGTTGATTATTCAGTTTGTGTTGATGGGTCAGTTTGGGATGATTGGTCAATTTGGGGTGATTGGTCAGTTTGGGTTGATTGTTCAGTTTGTGTTGATGCCTCAGTTTGGGCCTGTATGGTCAGTTTGTGTTGTTTGGACAGTTTCGGATTATTGGTCAGTTTCTGTTGATTGGTCAGTTTGGGGATGATTGTTCAGTTTGGGTTGATTATTCAGTTTGTTTCGATGGGTCAGATTGTGGTGATTTGTCAGTTGGGGATTGTATTTGTCAGTTTGTGTTAATGGGTCAGTTTGGGTGTTTGGTCAGTTTTGGGTGATGGGTCAGTTTGGGGTGAATGGTCAGTTTGTGTTGATTGCTCAGATTGGGGTGATTGGTCATCATTTGGTGATTACAACGTTTGGGGTGCTTATTTAGTTTGGTGGTGATTGGTCCATTTGTGTTGATGGGTCAGTTTGGGGATGATTGGTGAGATTGTGCTGATCGCTCAATTAGGGTGATTTTTCATTTTGGGATGATGGGTCTGTTTGAGGGTGATTGTTCAGTTTGTGTTGATGGTTCAGATTGGGGTGATTGGTCATCATATGATGATTGGAACGTTTGGGGTGTTTATTTAGTTTAGGGGTGATTGGTCCGTTTGGGGTGATTGGGCATTTTGTAGGTAATTGTTCAGTTTAATGGTGATTTGTCAGTTTGTGTTAATTGGTCAGTTTGGGGATGATTGGATAGTTTGGGCTCCTGGGCCAGTTTGGGGGTGATTTGTCAGTTTGTGTTGATGGATAAGTTTGTTTTGGTTGGTCGGTTTGGGGATGATTGGTCAGTTTGGGCTGGTGGGTCAGTTTGGGGTTGTTTGGTCAGTTTGTGTTGATAGGTCTGTTTGGGGAGTTTGGTCAGTATTGTGTTGATGCGTCACTTTGGGCCTGATTGGTCAGTTTGTGCTGTTTGGTCAGTTGGGATGATTGGTCAGTTTGGGGTGATTAGTCAGTGTGTGTTGATGGGTCAGTTTGGCTGATTGTTCAGTTTGGGATGATGGTTCAATTTGGGGTGATTGTTCAGTTTGTTTTCATGAGTCAGAATGTGGGTGATTGGTCAGTTTGTTTTGATGGGTCAGTTTGTGGTGATTGGTCAGTTTGGGGCTGATTGGTCAGTTCGTGCTGATTGGTCTGTTTGGGGATAATTGTTCAGATTGGGCTGGTGGGTCAGTTTGCGGGTAATTGGTCAGTATATGTTGATAGGTCTGTTTGGGGTGATTGGTCAGTTTGTGTTGCATCAGTTTGGGCCTGATTGGTCAGTTTGTGTTGTTGGTCAGTTTGGGATGATTGATCAGTTTGGGTTGATTGGTCATTTTGGGGTGATGGGTCAGTTTGGTGTGATTGTTCAGATTGGGGGAAATTGATCATTTTGTTGGTGATTGGTCATTTTGGTGCTGATTTTCAGTTTGTGCTAATTAGTCAGTTTGTGGATGATTGTTCAGATTGGGCTGGTGGGTCAGTTTGGGGGTGATTGGTCAGTTTGTGTTGATAGGTCTGTTTGGGGTGATTGGTCAGTTTGTGTTGTTGCATCAGTTTGAGCCTGATTGGTCAGTTTGTGTTGATGGTCAGTTTGGGATGATTGGTCAGTTTGGGGTGATTGGTCATTTTGGGGTGATGGGTCAGTTTGGTGTGATTTTTCAGATTGGGGAGATTGGTCATTTTGGGGGTGATTGGTCATTTTGGGGCTGATTGGTCAGTTTGTGTTGATGTGTCAATTTGCTCATATTGGTCAGTTTGTGTTGATGTGACAGTTTGGGCTGATTGGTCAGATTGGGGTGATTGGTCATTTTGTGTTATTGGGTCAGTTTGGGGTGGTTGTCCACTTTGTGTTGATGGGTCGGTTGGCAGTGATTGGTCAGTTTGCTGATGATTGATCAGTTTGGAGTAATGGGTCAGTTTGTGGTGATTGGTCAGTTTGGGGTTGATTGGTCAGTGTGTGTTGATGGGTCAGTTTGAGTGATTGTTCAGTTTGGGATGATGGTTCAGTTTGGGGTGATTGGTCAGTTTGTTTTGATGAGTCAGATTGTGGGTGATTGGTCAGTTTGTGTTGAAGGTTCAGTTTGGATTGATTGGTCAGTTTCGGGCGATTGGTCATTTTGGGGTGATTGGTCAGTTTGGTTGTAATTGCTCTGTTTGCACTGATGAGTCAGTTGGGTGTGATTGGTCAGTTTGTGTTGATGGGTCAGTTTGGGATGATTTGTCAGTTTGGGGTGATTTGTCAGTTTGGGGTGATGGATCAGTTTCTGTTGATTGGTCAGTTTGGGGATGATTGTTCAGTTTGGGTTGATTATTCAGTTTGTTTCGATGGGTCAGATTGCGATGATTGGTCAGTTTGGGATTGCCTTTGTCAGTTTGTGTTAATGGGTCAGTTTTGGTGTTTGGTCAGTTTTTGTTGATTGATCAGTTTGGGTGCTTGGTCAGTTTGCTGTGATTGGTCAGTTTAGAGGTGATTGGTCATTTTGGGGTGATTGTTCATTTTGGGATTGATTGGTCATTTTGTGTTGATTGATCAGTTTGGGGTGATAGGCCAATTTGCCGTGATTTGTCAGTTTAGGGGTGTTTGGTCATTTTGGGGATGATTGTTCAGTTTGGGACTGATTGGTCAGTTTGTGTTGATGGGTCAGTTTGGGGTGATTCATCAATTTAGGGGTGATTGGTCAGTTTCAGTTGAGGGGTCAGTTTAGGGTGATTGGGCAGTTTGAGTTGATGTGACAGTTTGGGTTGTTTGGTCAGGTTGGGGTGATTGGTCATGTCGTGTTAATGTGTCAGTATGGGGTGATTGATCAGTTTGTGTTGATGGGTCAGTTTGCAGTGATTGGTCAGTTTGTTGATGATTGGTCAGTTTGTTTTGATGAGTTATTTGGTGGCGATTGTTCAGTTTGGGGTTGATTGGTCAGGTTGTGTTGGTGGGTCAGCTTGGTGTGTTGGTCAGTTTGTGTTGATGGATCCGTTTCTGTTGATTGGTCAGTTTGTGGATGATTGATCAGTTTGGGTTGATTATTCAGTATCATTTGTTGGATCAGTTTGCATTGATTGTTCAGTTTGGGGGTAAAGGATTAGTTTGTTTTGATGGGTCAGTTTGCGGTGATTGGTCAGTTTGGGGGTGATTGGTTAATTTGGGCTGGTGGATCAGTTTGGGGGTGATTGGTCAGTTTGTTTTGATGGGTATGTTTGTTTTGATTGGTCAGTTTGAGTTGATAGGTCTGTTTGGGGTGATTGGTCAGTTTGTGTTGTTGCGTCAGTTTGGGCCTGAATGGTCAGTTTGTTTTGATGGTCAGTTTGGGATGATTGGTCAGTTTGGGGTGATTGGTCAGCTTTGGGTGATCGGTCAGTTTGGTGTGATTGTTCAGATTGGGGGAGATTGGTCATTTTGGGAGTGATTGGTCATTTTAGGGCTCATTGGTCAGTTTGTGTTGATGGGTCAATTTGCTGTTATTGCTCAGTTTGTGTTGATGTGACAGTTTGGGCTGATTGGTCAGGTTGGGGTGATTGGACATTTTGTGTTATTGGGTCAGTTTGGGGTGGTTGGCCAGTTTGTGTTGATGTGTCAGTTTGCAGTGATTGGTCAGTTTGCTGATGATTGGTCAATTTGAAGTGATGGGTCAGTTTGTGGTGATTTATCAGTTTGGGGTTGATTGGTCAGTGTGTGTTGATGGGTCAGTTTGGGTTATTTTTCAGTTTGGGATGATGGGTCAGTTTGGGTTGATTGGTCAATTTGTTTTGATGAGTCAGATTTTGGGTGATTTGTCAGTTTGTTTTGAAGGTTCAGTTTGGATTGATTGATCAGTTTGGGGTGATTGGTCTTTATGGGGTGATTGGTCAGTTTGGCTGTAATTGTTCTGTTTGTGTAGATGAGTCAGTTGGGTGTGATTGGTCACTTTGTGTTAATGGGTCTGTTTGGAATGATTGATCTTTTTGGGGCGATTGGTCATTTTGGGTGACTGGTCAGTTTGGGGTGATTGGCCAGTTTGTGTTGACACCTCAGTTTGGGCCTGTATGGCCAGTTTGTGCTGTTTGGACAGTTTGGGATTATTGGTCAGTTTGGGGTGAATCGCCAGTTTGGGTATGATTGTTCAGTTTGGGTTGATTATTCAGTTTGTTTCGATGGGTCAGATTGCGGTCAGTGGTCAGTTTGGGATTGTATTTGTCAGTTTGTGTTAATGGTCAGTTTGGGTGTTTGTTCAGTTTTGGGTGATGGGTCAGTTTGAGGTGAATGATCAATTTGTTTTGATTGCTCAGATTGGTTTGATTGGTCATCATTTGGTGATTGCAACGTTTGGGGTGTTTATTTAGTTTGGTGGTGATTGGTCCATTTGTGTTGATGGGTCAGTTTGGGGATGATTGGTCAGATTGTGCTGATCGGTCAGTTCGGTGATTGTTCATTTTGGGGTGATGGGTCTGTTTGAGGGTGATTGGTCAGTTTGTGTTGAAGGTTCAGATTGGAGTGGTTGGTCATCATATGGTGGTTGGAACGTTTGGGGTGTTTATTTAGTTTAGGGGTGATTAGTCCGTTTGGGGTGATTGTGCATTTTGTAGGTAATTGGTCAGTTTAGTGGTGATTATTCAGTATCTTTTGTTGGATCAGTTTGCATTGATTGTTCAGTTTGGGGGTAAAGGATTAGTTTGTTTTGATGGGCCAGTTTGCAGTGATTGGTCAGTTTGGGGGTGATTGGTTAATTTGGGCTGCTGGGTCAGTTTGGGGGTGATTGGTCAGTTTGTGTTTATTTAGTTTGGTGGTGATTGGTCCATTTGTGTTGATGGGTCAGTTTGGGGATGATTGGTCAGATTGTGCTGATCGGTCAGTTAGGTGATTGTTCATTTTGGGGTGATGGGTCTGTTTGAGGGTGATTGGTCAGTTTGTGTTGAAGGTTCAGATTGGAGTGGTTGGTCATCATATGGTGATTGGAACGTTTGGGGTGTTTATTTAGTTTAGGGGTGATTAGTCCGTTTGGGGTGATTGGGCATTTTGTAGGTAATTGGTCAGTTTAGTGGTGATTTGTCAGTTTGTGCTAATTGTTCAGTTTGGGGATGATTGGTTAATTTGGGCTGCTGGGCCAGTTTGGGGGTGATTGGTCAGTTTGTGTTGATGGGTAAGTTTGTTTTGATTGTTCAGTTTGGGGATGATTGGTCAGTTTGGGCTGGTGGGTCAGTTTGGGGGTGATTGATCAGTTTGTATTGATAGCTCTGTTTGGGGAGATTGGTCAGTTTGTGTTGATGCGTCAGTTTGCGCCTGATTGGTCAGTTTGTGCTGTTTGGTCAGTTTGGGTGATTGTTCAATTTGGGATAATGGGTCAGTTTGGGGTGATTGGTCAGTTTGTTTTGATGAGTCAGATTGTGGGTGATTGGTCAGTTTGTGTTGAAGTGTCAGTTTGGATTGATTGATCAGTTTGGGGCGATTGGTCATTTTGGGGTGATTGGTCAGTTTGGGTGTAATTGTTCTGTTTGTGTTGATGAGTCTGTTGGGTGAGATTGGTCAGTTTGTGTTGATGGGTCAGTTTTTGATGATTGGTCAGTTTGGGGTGATGGGTCAGTTTGGTGTGATTGTTTATATTGAGGGAGATTGGTCATTTTGGGGGTGTTTGGTCATTTTGGGGCTGAATGGTCAGTTTGTGTTGATGGGTCAGTTTGCTGTTATTGGTCAGTTTGTGTTGATGTGACCGTTTGGGCTGATTGGTCAGGTTGTGTTATTGAGTCAGTTTGGGGTGGTTGGCCACTTTGTGTTGATGGGTCGGTTTGCAGTAATTGTTCACTTTGCTGATGATTGGTCAGTTTGGAGTGATGGGCCAGTTTGTGATGATTGTTCAATTTGGGGTTGATTGGTCAGTGTGTGTTGATGGGTCAGTTTGGGTGATTGTTCAGTTTGGGATGATGGGTCAGTTTGGGGTGATTGGTCAGTTTGTTTTGATGAGTCAGTTTGTGGGTGATTGGTCAGTTTGTGTTGAAGGTTCGGTTTGGATTGAGTGATCAGTTTGGGCGATTGGTCATTTTGGGGTGATTGGTCAGTTTGGGTGTAATTGTTCTGTTTGTGTTGATGAGTCAATTGGGTGTGATTGGTTAGTTTGTGTTGATGGGTCAGTTTGTGATGATTGGTCAGTTTGGGGTGATTGGTCTGTTTGGGGTGATGGGTCATTTTGGAATTATTGATCTTTTTCGGGCGATTGGTCATTTTGGGTGACTGGTCAGTTTGGGGTGGTTGGTCAGTTTGTGTTGATGCCTCAGTTTGGGCCTGTATGGTCAGATTGTGTTGTTTCGACAGTTTCGGATTATTGGTCAGTTTGGGGTGATTGGCCAGTTTGAAGTGATTGGTCAGTTTGTTTTGATGGATCTGTTTCTGTTGATTGGTCAGTTTGGGGATGATTGTTCAGTTTGGGTTGATTATTCATTTTGTTTCGACGAGTCAGTTTGCTGTGATTGGTCAGGTTAGAGGTGATTGGTCATTTTGGGAGTGATTGGTCATTTTGGGGTTGATTTTTCATTTTGTGTTAATGGGTCAGTTTGGGTTGATTGATCATTATGTGTTGATTGGTCAGTTTGGGGTGATTGGCCAGTTTGCCGTGATTGGTCAGTTTAGGGGTGATTGGTCATTTTGGAGATGATTGTTCAGTTTGGGACTGATTGGTCAGTTTGTGTTGATGGGTCAGTTTGGGGTGATTCATCAGTTTAGGGGTGATTGGTCAGTTTCTGTTGAGGGCACAGTTTGGGTTGATTGGGCAGTTTGAGTTGATGTGACAGTTTGGGTTGTTTGGTCAGGTTGGGGTGATTGGTCATGTCGTGTTAATGTGTCAGTTTGTGGTGAGTGATCAGTTTGTGTTGATGGGTCAGTTTGCAGTGATTGGTCAGTTTGTTGATGATTGGTCAGTTTGTTTTCATGGGTCAGTTTGCGGTGATTGGTCAGTTTGGGGTTGATTGGTCAGGTTGTGTTAGTGGGTCAGTTATGGGTGTTGGTCAATTTGTGTTGATGGATCAGTTTCTGTTGATTGGTCAGTTTGTGGATGATTGATCAGTTTGGGTTGAATATTCAGTATCTTTTTTGGGTCAGTTTGCATTGGTTGTTCAGTTTGGGGGTAAAGGACCAGTTTGTTTTGATGGGTCAGTTTGCGGTGATTGGTCAGTTTGCGGGTGATTGGTTAGTTTGTGTTGATGGGTCTGTTCGGGGTGATTGGTCAGTTTGTGCTGATGGGTCAGTTTGGGATGATTGGTCAGTTTGAATGTTTGGTCAGTTTGGGGTGATTGTTCAGTTTGTGGGTGATTGGTGATTTTGTGTTGATTGGTCAGTGTGGGGTGATTGGCCAGTTTGGGGTGATTGGCCTGCTTGGGGTGATTGGTCATCTTGTTTTGATTGGTCAGTTTGGGGTGATTGTTCAAATTGGTGGTGATTGGTGAGTTTGGGGTGATTGGTCAGTTTGGTGTGATTGGTCAGTTTGGGGTGATGGGTCAGTATGAGGACGATTGGTCAGTTTGGGCTGGTGTGTCAACATGGGTGCGCTTGGTCAGTTTGTGTTGATGGGTCAGTTTGGGGTAATTGGTCAGTTTGTGCTGATGGGTCAGTTGGGGCCTGACTCATCAGTTTGTGTTGATTGGTCAGTTTGTAATGATTGGTCAGTTGAGTGATTGTTCAGTTTGGGATGATTGTTCAGTTTGGTGGTGATTGGTCATTTTGTTTTAAGGAGTCAGTTTGCGGTGATTGGTCAGGTTGTAGGTAATTCGTCAGTTTCATGGTGATTGGTCAGTTTGTTTTGATTGGACAGTTTGCGGATGATTGGTCAGTTTTTAGGGAATTGGTCAGTTTGTTGGTGATTGGTCAGTTTGTGTTGATGGGACTGTTTGAGGTGATTGGTCAGCTTGTGTTGATGGAACAGTTTGGGGTGATTGGTCAGTTTTGTTGATGGGCCAGTTTGGGGTGATTGGACAGTTTGGGGTGATTGGTCAGGTTGGTGTGATTGCTCAGATTGGGGGAGATTGGTCAGTTGGGGAAGATTGGTCATTTTGAGTTGATTGGACAGTTTGGGGTGATCGGTCATTGTGTGTTGATGGGACAGATTGGGGTTGATTGGTTAGTTTGTGTTGATGGCTCAGTTTGGGATGATGTGCCAGTTTGGCGTGATTGGGCTGTTTGTGTTGATTGGTCAGATTGGTGTGATTGGTCAGTTTGTGTTTATGAATCAGTTTGGGGTGATTGGTCAGTTTGGGATAATTGGTCAGTTTGGGGTGATTGGTCAGTTTGGGGAGATTGGTTAGTTTGTTTTGATTGGTCAGTTTGGCGTGATTGTTCGGTTTGGTGTGATTGGTCAGTTTAGCAGTGATTGCTCATTTTGCATGTAATTGGTCAGTTTGGGTGATTGGTCAGTTTGGGATGATTGGTCACTTTGTGTTAATTGTTCAGTTTGTGGCGATTGGTCAGGTTGTAGGTAATTCGTCAGTTTGGTGGTGATTGGTCAGTTTGTGTTGATTGTTCAGTTTGGGGATCATTGTTCAGTTTGTGGAGATTGTTCATTTTATTTTGCTGAGGCAGATTGCAGTTATTGGTCAGTTAAGCAGTGATTGGTCAGTTTGGTATGATGGGTCAGTTTGCAGTGATTGGTCAGTTTGTGTGTGATTGGTCAGTTTGTGTTCATGGGACAGTTTGGGGGTGATTGGTCAGTTTGTGTTGATGGGTCAGTTTTTGTAGATGGGTAAGTTTGGGGTGATTGGTCAGTTTTTGGTTATTGGTCATTTGGAGTGATGGGTCAATTTGAGGATGATTGGTCAGTTTGGGCTGGTGGGTCAGTTTGGGGGTGATTGGTTAGTTTTGTTGATAGGTCTGTTTGTGTTTATGGGTCAGTTAGGGGAAGTTAGGACAGTTTGGCCTAGTAGGTCAGTATGGGGCTGAATGTTCAGTTTGTGTTTATGAATCAGGTTGGGGTGATTGGTCAGTTTGGGATAATTGGTCATTTTGGGGTGATTGGTCAGTTTGTTTTGATTGGTCAGTTTGGTGTGATTGGTTGGTTTGGTGTGATTGGTCAGTTTAGCGGTGATTGATCATTTTGGGTGTAATTGGTCTGTTTGGGAGATTGGTCAGTTTGGGATGATTGTTCACTTTGTGTTAGTTGTTCAGTTTGTGGCGATTGGTCAAGTTGTAGGTAATTCGTCAGTTTGGTGGTGATTGGTCAGTTTGTGTTGATTGGTCAATTTGGGGATCATTGGTCAGTTTGTGGTGATTGTTCATTTTATTTTGCTGGGGCAGATTGCAGTTATTGGTCAGTTAAGCAGTGATTGGACAGTTTGGTATGATGGGTCAGTTTGCGGTGATTGGTCAGTTTGTGGGTGATTGGTCAGTTTGTGTTGATGGGTCAGTTTTTGTAGATGGGTAAGTTTGGGGTGATTGGTCAATTTTTGGTGATTGGTCAGTTTGGAGTGATGGTTCAATTTGGGGATGATTGGTCAGTTTGGGCTGGTGGGTCAGTTTGGTGGTGATTGGTCAGTTTGTGTTGATGGGTCAGTTTGTGTTTATGGGTCAGTTAGGGGATGATTGATCAGTTTGTCCTAGTAGGTCAGTATGGGGCTGAATGTTTAGTTTGTGTCGATGGGTCTGTTTGGGGTGATTGGTCAGTTTGTGCTGATGGGTCAGTTTGGGCCTGATTGGTCAGTTTGTGTTGATTGGTCAGTTTGGTGTGTTTCGTCAGTTGGGGTGATTGGTCAGTTTGGGGTGATTGTTCAGTTTGGTGGTTTTTGGTCAGTTTGGGGTGATTGGTCAGTTTGCGGTGATTGCTTATTTTGTGTTAATGGGTCAGTTTGAGGTACTGCTCAGTTTGCTTTGATGGATCAGTTTGTGTTCATTGGTCATTTTGGGGATGGTTGGTCAGTTTGGAGTGATGTGTCTGTTTGCAGTGATTGGGAAGTTTGGGGTTGAGTGGCCAGTTTGAGTTGATGGGCCAGTTTTGGTGATTGCTCAGTTGGCGATGATGGGTCAGTTTGGGGTGATTGGTCAGTTTGTATTGATTTGTCAGTTTGGGAATGAGTGTACACTTTTGGCTGGTGGGTCAGTTTGGGGGTGATTGGTCAGTTTGGGGTGATTGTTCAGTTTGGGGTGATTGGTCAGTTTGGGGTGATTGGTCAGTTTGGGTGATTGTTCAGTTTGGGGTGATTGTTCCGTTTGAGATGATTGGTCAGTTTGGGTGATTGGTCAGTTTGGGGTTATTGTTCAGTTTGGGGTGATTGGTCAGTTTGGGGTAATTGTTCAGTTTGGGGTGATTGTTCAGTTTGGGATGATTGGTCAGTTTGGGTGATTGGTCAGTTTGGGGTGATTGTTCAGTTTGGGGGGATTGGTCAATTTTGGGCTGATTGTTCAGTTTGTGTTGATGGGCAAATTTGGGGTGATTGGTCAGTTTTTGTTGATGTGACAGTTTGGGGTGATTGGCCAGTTTGGGGTGACTGGTCATTTTGTTTTAATGGGTCAGTTCGGGGTGATTGGTCAGTTTTTGTTGATGGATCAGTTTGGGGTGATATGTCAGTTTGTTGATGGTTGGTCAGTTTGTTTTGATGGGTCAGTTTGAGGTGACTGGTCAGTTTGGGGTTGATTGGTCTGTTTGTGGCGATGGGTCAGTTTGAGGTGATTGGTCAGTTTGTTTTGATGGAACTGTTTGTGCTGATTGGTCAGTTTGGGGATGATTGTTCAGTTTCGGGTGATTATTCAGTTTGATTTGGTGGGTCAGTTTGCGGTGATTGGTCAGTTTGCTTTGATGGGTCAGGTTGCAGTGATTAATCAGTTTGGGGGTGACGGGTCTCTTTGTGTTGATGGGTAAGTATGGATGATTGGTCAGTTTGGGGTGATGGGTCTGTTTGAGTTGATGGTTCAGATTGGGGTGATTAATCATTTTTGGTGATTGGAAAGTTTTGGGTGCTTATTTAGTTTGGGGTGATTGGTCAATTTGGGGTGTTTGGGCAGTTTGTAGGTAATTGGTCAGTTTGGTTGTGATTGTTTAGATTGTGTTGGTTGGTCAGTTTGTGCTAATTGGTCAGTTTGGGGTGCTTGGTCAGTTTGGGATGATTGGTCAGTTTGGGGTGATTGGTCTGTTTGGGGTGATGGTTCGGTTTGTTTTGATTGGTCAGTTCGGGGTGATTGGTCATTTGGTGTAATTTGTCAGTTTAGTGGTGATTGAACATTTTGAGGGTGATTGGTCAGTTTGGGGCTGATTGGTCAGTTTGTGTTGATGTAACAGTTTGGGTGTTTGGTCAGTTTGGGATGATTGGTCAGTGTTGTTAATGCTTCTGTTTGGGGTGATTGGATAGTTTGTAATTAATTCGTCAATTTGGTGGTGATTGATTAGTTTGTGTTGATTGGTCAATTTGGGGATGGTTCATTAGTTAGGTGGTAATTGGTCAGTTTGGTGGTGATTGGTCAGATTGTGTTGATGGGTCAGTTTTTGGGTGATTGGTCAGTTTGTGTTGATGGTTCTGTTTGGGGTGATTGGTCAGTTTGTGTTGAAGCATCAGTGTGGGCGTGACTGGTCAGTGTGTTGTTTGGTCAGTTTGGGCTGGTGGGTCAGTTTGGGGGCGATTGGTCAGTTTGTGTTGATGGGTCAGTTCGGGATGATTGGTCAGTTAGTGCTGATGGTTCAGTTGGGGCCTGATTGGTCAGTTTGTGTAGATTGGGCAGTTTGGGATGATTGGTCAGATGGGGTGATTGTTCAGTTTGGGGGAGATTGGTCAATTTGGTGTGAATGGTCAGTTTGGGGTTGATTGGTCATTTTGTGTCGATGGGTCAGTTTGGGGTGATTGGTCAGTTTGTTTTGATGGAACTGTTTGTGCTGATTGTTCAGTTTGGGGATGATTGTTCAATTGCGGTTGATTGGTCAGTTTGCTTTGATGGGTCAGTTTGCGGTGATTGGTCAGTTTGTGGTGATTGGGCATTTTGGGCTAATTGGTCAGTTTGTGGTGATTGGTCGTTTTGGGATAATTGGTCAGTTTGGGATAATTGGTCAGTTTGTGGTGATTGGTCTGTTTGGGGAGATTGGTCAGTTTGGGGAGATTGTTCAGTTTGGTGTGATTGGTCGGTTTGGTGTGATTGGTCAGTTTAGTGGTGATTGATCATTTTGGTGGAAATTGGTCAGTTTGGGGCTGATTGGTCAATTTGTATTAATGTGTCAGTTTGGGGTGATTGGTCAGTTTGTGGTGATTGGCCATTTTGTCTTAATGGGTCAATTTGGGTTGATTGGTCAGGTTGTAGGTAATTCGTCAGTTTGGTGCTGATTGGTCAGTTTGTGTTGATTGGCCAGTTTGGGGATGATTGGTCAGTTTGTAGGGAATAGGTCAGTTTGGTGGTGATTGGTCAGTCTGTGTTGATTGATTAGTTTGTGTTGATGGGACGGTTTGGGGGTGGTTGGTCAGTTTGTGTTGATGGGTCTGTTTGTGGTGATTGGTCAGCTTGCGTTGATGGAACAGTTTGGGGTGATTGGTCAGTTATGTTGATGGGCCAGTTTGGGGTGATTGGACAGTTGGGGTGATTGGTCAGGTTGGTGTGATTGGTCAGATTGGGGAAGATTGGTCAGTTGGGGATGATTGGTCATTTTTGTTAATGCGTCAGTTTGGGGTGATTGGTCAGTTTGTAGTTAATTCATCAGTTTGGTGGTAATTGATCAGTTTGTGTTGATTGGTCAGTTTGGTGATGATTCATCAGTTAGGATGTAATTTTTCAGTTTAGTGGTGATTGATCAGGTTGTGTTGATGGGTCAGTTTGTGGATGTTTTTTCAGTTCGTGTTGATGGTTCTGTTAATGCTTCAGTGTGGGCCTGACTGGTCAGTTTGAGTTGTTTTGTCAGTTTGGGATGATTGGTCAGTTTGGGGTGATTGGTCAGTTTGGGGTGATGGCTCAGTATGGGGAAGATTGGTCAGTTTGGGCTGGTGGGTCAGTTTGGGTGTGATTGGTCAGTTTGAGTTCATGGGTCAGTTCGGGGTGATTGGTCAGTAGTGCTGATGGGTCAGTTGGGGCCTGATTGGTCAGTTGGAGTTGATTGTTCAGTTTGGGGGAGAGTGGTGCTTTTGTGTTGATTGGTCTGTTTGGGGTGATTTGTCATTTGTGTTAATGGGTCAGTTTGGGGTGGTTGCTCAGTTTGTTTCGATGCATCAGTTTGTGTTGATTGGTCAGTTTGTGAATGGTTGGTCAGTTTGGAGTGATGGGTCACTTTGCAGTGATTGGTCAGTTTGGGGTTGATTGGTCAGTTTGTGTTGATGGGTCAGTTTGTATTCATGGGCCTGATTGGGGGTGATTGTTCAGTTTTGGCTGGTGGGTCAGTTTGGAGTGATTGGTAAGTTTGTGTTGATGGGTCAGTTTGGGGATGATTGGTCAGTTTGGGGTGATTTGACAGTTTCTGTTGATGGGTCAGTTTGGGGGTGATTGGTCAGTTTGTGTAGCTGCGTCAGTTTGGTTTGATTGGTCAGTTTGTGGTGATTCGTCAGTTTCGGTGTGATTGTTCTGTTTGTGTTGATGATTCAGTTGTGTGTGGTTGGTCAGCTTGTGTTGATGGAACAGTTTGGGGTGATTGGTCAGTTTTGTTGATTGGTCAGTTTGGGGTGATTGGTCAGTTTTGTGTTAATGGTCAGATTGGGAGAGATTGGTCAGTTGGGGTGAGTGGTCATTTTCTGTTGATGGGTCAGTTTGGGGTGATTGGTCAGTTTTTGTTGATGTGATAATTTTGGGTGATTGGTCAGGTTGGGGTGAGTGGTCATTTTGTGTTGATGGGACAGATTGGGGGTGATTGTTCAGTTTGTGTTGATGGCTCAGTTTGCGTTGATTTGTCAGTTTGGAGTGATGGGTCAGTTTGCAGTGATTGATCATTTTGGGGTTGTTTGCTCAGTTTGTGTTGATGGGTCAGTTTGGGGTGATTGGTCAGTTTGTGTTGATGGGTCAGTTTAGGCTGATGAGTAATTTTATGTTTATTCACCAGTTTGGGGATGATTTGTCAGTTTGGGGTGATTTGTCAGTTTGTACGTGATTGGCCAGTTTGGCCATTTTGTTATGATGGGACAGATTGGGGGTGATTGATCAGTTTGTGTTGATGGCTCAGTTTGCAGTGATTGTTCAATTTGGAGTGATGGCTCAGTTTGCGGTACTTGTTCTGTGTGGGGTTGTTTGTTCAGTTTGTGTTGATTGTTTAGTTTGGGTGATTGTTCAGTTTGGGATGATGGGTCAATTTGGGGTTGTTTGTTCAGTTTGTGTTGATGGGTCAGTTTGGGTGATTGTTCAGTTGGGGAGATGCGTCACTTTGGAGTTGTTTGTTCAGTTTGTGTTGATGGGTCAGTTTGTGTGATTGTTCAGTTTGTGATGATGGGTAAGTTGGGGTGATTGTTCATTTTTTGGTGATTGTTCAGTTTGGAGTGATGGTTCAATTTGTGGGTGATTGGTCAGTTTGTGTTGATGGTTCAGATTTGGGTGATTGGTCAGTTTGTTTTGAGGGAGTAATTTGTGTTGATTGGTTATTTTGGGGAGATTGTTCAATTTCTTTTGATGCGGCAGTCTGCAGTGATTGGTCAGTTAAGTGGTGATTGGTCAGTTTTGAGTGATTGTTCAGTTTGGGGTGACTGGTAAGTTTGTGGGTGATTGTTCAGTTTGTCTTGTAGGGACAGATTGGGAGTGACTGGTCAGTTTGTGTTGATGGGTCAGTTTGTGTTGATGGGCCAGTTTGCAGATGATTGGCCAGTTTGGGCTAGTGGGTACATATGGGGGCGATTGGTCAGTTTATGTCGATGGGTCAGTTTGGGTTGTTTGGTCAGCTTGTGCTGATTGCTCAATTTGTGTTAATGGGTCAGTTAGGGGATGATTGGTCAGTTTGGGATAGTGTTTCAGTATGGGGCGATTGGTCAGTTTGGGCCTGATTGGTCAGTTTGTGTTAATTGGACAGTTTTGGATGATTGGTCGATTAGGGGTGATTGTTCAGTTTGGGGTGATTGTTCAGTTTGTGGCTGATTGGTCATTTTTGTTGATTGCTTATTATGGGGTGATTGGTCAGGTTGGGGTGATTGGTCAGTTTAGGGGGTTTTGTTCAGTTTGCGATGATTGGTCAGTTTGGGGTGATTGGTCATTTTGTGTTAATGTGTCAGTTTGGGGTGATTGCTCAGTTTGTTTTGATGCATCAGTTTGTGTTGATTGGTCAGTTTGGGGATGGTTGGTCAGTTTTGAGTGATGGGTCACTTTGCAGTGATTGGTTGGTTTTGGGGTTGATTGGTCAGTTTGTGTTGATGGGTCAGTTTTGCTGATTGGTCAATTGGGGATGATGGGTCAGTTTGGGGTGATTGGTTAGTTTTGTTGATGCGTCAGATTGCGGTGTTTGGTCAGCTTGAGTTGATGGGTCTCTTTGGGCCTGATTGGTCAGTTTGTTTTGATTCTTCAGTTTGGGGATGATTGATCAGTTTTGGCTGTTGGGAGAGTTTGGTGGTGATTGGTAAGTTTGTGTTGATGGTCACTTTGTGTTGATGTGTCAGTTGGGGCCTGATTTTCCAGTTTCTGTTGATTGGTCAGTTTGGGATGATAGGTCAGTTTGGGTGATTGGTCAGTTTGTGGTGATTATTCAGTTTGGGGGTGATTGGTGATTTTGTGTTGATTGGTCAGTATGGGGTGATTGGTCAGTTTGGGGTGATTGGTTCGTTTGGTGTGACTGGTTAGTTTCTTTTGATTGGTCAGTTTGGTGTGATTGGTCATTTTGGTGGTGATTGGTCAGTTTGTGTTAATGGGCCAGTTTCGGGTGATTGGTCAGTTTTTGTTGATGTGTCAGTTTGCTGTAATTGGTCAGTTTGCTTTGATGGGTAAGTTTGCAGTGATTGGGTAGTTTGGGGTGATTGGTCAGTTTGTTTTAAGGGGTCAGTTTGTGTGATTGGTCATTTTGGTGTGATGGGTCATTTGGGGGAATGGTCAGTTTGTGTTGATGGCTCAGTTTCGGGTGTTTGGTCAGATTGTGTTGATGGGTCAGTTTGAGTTGATTGCTCAGTTAATATTGATGGATCAGTTTGTGTTGGTTGGTCAATTTGGGGATGGTTATTCAGTTTGGAGTGATGGGTCACTTTGCAGTGATTGGTCAGTTTGGGGTTGATTGGTCAGTTTGTGTTGATGGGTCAGTTTTGGTGAATGGTCAGTTGGGGATGATGGGTCAGTTTGGGGCGATTGTTCAGTTTGTGTTGATGGTTCAGATTGGGGGTGATTGTTCATTTTCAGGTGATGAGTCTGTTTAGTGTGATTGGTCAGTTTGCTTTGAACCATCAGTTTTGGGATGATTGATCAATTTTGGCTGGTGGGTCAGTTTTGTGTTGCTGGATCAGTTTGTGTTGATGGGTCAGTTTAGGATGATTGGCCAGTTTGTGTTGATGGGTCTGTTTGGGATGATGGGTCAGTTTGGGGTGATTGGTCATTTTTTGGTGATTGTTCAGTTTGGAGTAGTGGTTCAGTTTGGGGATGATTGGTGATTTTGTGTTGATTGGTCAGTATGTGGTGATTGGTCAGTTTAGGGTGATTGGTTCGTTTCGTGTCAATGGTCAGTTTCTTTTGATTGGTCATTTTGGTGGTGATTGGTCAGTTTGTGTTAATGGGCCTGTTTGGGGTGATTGGTCAGTTTTTGTTGATGGGTCAGTTTGCTGTAATTGGTCAGTTTGTTTTGATGGGTCATTCTGCAGTGATTGTTCAGTTTGGGGGTGGTTGGTCAGTTTGTTTGATGGGTCAGTTTGCGGTGGTTGGTCAGTTTGGGGGTGATTCGTCAGTTTGTTATGAGGGGTCAGTTTGTGTGATTGGTCATTTTGGTGTGATGGGTCAGTTTGGGTGAATGGTCAGTTTGTGTTGATGGCTCAGTTTGGGGTGTTAGGTCAGATTGTGTTGATGGGTCAGTTTGAGTTGATTGCTCAGTTAATATTGATGGATCAGTTTGTGTTGATTGGCCTGTTTGGTGATGGTTGGTCAGTTTGGAGTGAGGGGTCACTTTGCAGTGATTGGTCAGTTTGGGGTTGATTGGTCAGATTGTGTTGATGGGTCAGTTTTGGTGATTGGTCAGTTGGGGATGATGTGTCAGTTTGGGGTGATTCGTCAGTTTGAGTTGATGGTTCAGATTGGGGGTGATTGTTCATTTTGAGGTGATGTGTCTGTTTGGGGTGATTGGTCAGTTTGCTTTGAACCTTCAGTTTTGGGATGATTGACCAGTTTTGGCTGTTGGGTCAGTTTGGGGGTGATTGTACAGTTTGCCGTTGATTGGTCAGTTTGTGTTGATGGGTCAGTTTGGGGTGATTGGTCAGTTTGTTTTGAGTAAACTGTTTGTGCTGATTGTTCAGTTTGCGATGATTGTTCAGTTTTGGGTGATTATTCTGATGGATTTGATGGGTCAGTTTGCAGTGATTGGAAAATTTGGGGGTGATTGGTCAGTTTGCTTTGATGGGTCAGTTTGCAGTGATTGATCAGTTTGGGGGTGATTGGTCAGTTTGTGTTGAGGGGTCAGTTTGGGTAATTGATCATTTTGGTCTGATGGGTCAGTTTGGGGTGATTGGTCAGTTTGTGTTGATGGCTCAGATTAGGGTGCTTGGTAAGTTTGTGTTGATCGGTCAGTTTGGGGTGATTGGTCAGTTTGTTTTGAGTAAACTGTTTGTGCTGATTGTTCAGTTTGCGATGATTGTTCAGTTTCGGGTGATTATTCTGATGTATTTGATGGGTCAGTTTGCAGCGATTGGTCATTTCGGGGGTGATTGGTCAGTTTGCTTTGATGGGTCAGTTTGTGGTGATTGGTCAGTTTGGGGGTGATTGGTCAGTTTGTGTTGAGGGGTCAGTTTGGGCGATTGCTCATTTTGGTGTGATGGGTCAGTTTTGGGTGAATGGTCAGTTTGTGTTGATGGCTCAGTTTGATGTGATTGGTCAGTTTGTGTTGATGGGTCAGTTTGTTTTGATGGTTCAGATTGGGGTGATTGATCACTTTTTGAAAATTGGAAAGTTTGGGGTGTTTATTTATTTTGGGAAAATTGGTCAATTTGGGGTGATTGGGCAGTTTGTAGGTAATTGGTCAGTATGCTGGTGATTGGTTAGTATGTGTTGATTGGTCAGTTTGGGTTGATTGGTCTTTTTGCAGTGATTGGCCAGTTTGTTTTTGTTTGCCAGTTTGGGGTGATTGTTCTGTTTGGGATGATTGGTCAGTTTGTGTTGTTTGGTCAGTTTGGGGTGATTCATCACAGAATCACAGAATCACAGAAACCCCACAGTGCAGATAGAGGCCATTTCGGCCCATCGAGCCTGCACCGACACATTTCCCACCCGATCCGTGATTGGTCAGTTTTCATTGACGGGTCATTTTGCAGTGGTTTGCGGTGATTTTTCAGTTTGGCGTCATTGGTCAGTTTGTGGGTGATTGGCCCGTTTGGGGGTGATTTATCAGCTTGTTTTGATTGGTCAGTTTGGGGTGATTGGGGAGTTTGTGTTTATGAGTCAGTTTGTGCTGATTGGTCAGTTTGCGATGATTGTTCAGTTTCAGGTGATTATTCAGTTGAATGTGATGGGTCAGTTTGCAGTTATTGGTCATTTAGGGGGTGATTGGTCACTTTGATTTGATGGGTCAGTTTGGGTGATTGGTTATTTTGGTGTGATGGGTCCATTTGGGGTGAATGGTCATTTTGTGTTGACGGCTCCGTTTGGTGTGATTGGTCAATTTTTGCTGATGGGTCAGTTTGAGTTGGAAGTTCAGATTGGGGTGATTGATCATTTTATGATGATTGGAAAATTTGGGGTGTTTATTTAGTTTGGGGCCGTTAGTCAAGTTGGGGTGATTGGGCAGTTTGTAGGTAATTGCTCAGTTTGGTGGTGATTGGTCAGTGTGTGTTGATTGGTCAGTTTGGGGTGATTGGTCAGTTTGGGTTGATTGGTCATTTGGGGGTGATTAGTCAGTTTGTTTAGGTTGGTCAGTTTGGGGAGATTGGTCAGTTTGGGGGTGATAGGTCAGTTTGTGTTGAGGGGTCAGTTTGGGTGATTGGTCATTTTGGTGTGATGCGTCAGTTTGGGGTGAATGGTCAGTTTGTGTTGATGGCTCAGATTGGGGTGATTGGTCAGTTTGTGTTGATGGGTCAGTTTGAGTTGATTGCTCAGTATATATTGATGGATCACTTTGTGTTGATTGGTCAGTTTGGGGAAGGCTGGTCAGTTTGGAGTGTTGGGTCACTTTGCAGTGACTGGTCAGTTTGGGTTTGATGGGTCAGTTTGTTTTGATTGGTCAGTTTTGGTGATAGGTCAGTTGGGGATGATGGGTAAGTTTGGGGTGATTGGTCAGTTTGAATTGATGGGTCAGATTGGGGGTGATTGTTCATTTTTAGGTGATGGGTCTGTTTGGGGTGATTGGACAGTTTGTTTTGATTCTTCAGTTTTGGGATGATTGTTCAGTTTTGGCTGGCGGGTCAGTTTGGGGTGATTGGTAAGTTTGTGTTGATGGGTCAGTTCGGGAAGATTGGTCAGTTTATGCTGATGGGTCAGTTGGGGCCTGATTGATCAGTTCGTGTTATTGGTCAGTTTGGGATGATAGGTCAGTTTGGGTGATTTGTCAGTTTGGGGTGATTGTTCAGTTTGGGGTTGATTGGTGATTTTATGTTGATTGGTCAGTGTGGGGTGATTGGTCAGTTTGGGGTGATTGTTCTATTTGGGGTGATTGGACAGTTTGTTTTGATTAGTCAATTTGGGGTGATTCGTCATTTTGGTGGTGGTTGGTCAGTTTGTGTTAATGGGCCAGTTTGGGGTGATTGGTCAGTTTTTGTTGATGGGTCAGTTTGCTGTAATTGGTCAGTTTGTTTTGAAGGGTCAGTTTGCGGTGACTGCTCAATTTGGCGTTGATTGGTCAGTTTGTGTTGATGGGTCAGTTTAGTGTGATTGGTCAGTTTGTTTTGAGTAAACTAATTGTGCTGATTGGTTAGTTGCGATGATTGTTCAGTTTCGATGATTATTCAGTTGGATTTCATGTGTCAGTTTGCAGTGGTTGGTCATTTTGGGGGTGATTGGTCAGTTTGCTTTGATGGATCAGTTTGCAGTGATTGGTCAGTTTGGGGATGATTGGTCAATTTGTGTTGAGGGGTCAGTTTGGGTGATTGGTCATTTTGGTGTGATGGGTCAATTTGGGGTGAATGGTCAGTTTGTGTTGATGGCTCAGATTGGGGTGATTGTTCAGTTTGTGTTGATGGGTCAGTTTGAGTTGATTGCTCACTTTATATTGATGGATCAGTTTGTGTTAATTGTGCAGTTTGGGGAAGGCTTGTCAGTTTGGAGTGATGGGTCACTTTGAGGTGATTGGTCAGTTGGGGATGATGGGTAAGTTTGGGGCGATTGTTCAGTTTGAGTTGATGGGTCAGATTGGGGGTGATTGTTCATTTTGAGGTGATGGGGCTGTTTAGGATGATTGGACAGTTTGTTTTGATTCTTCAGTTTTGGGATGATTGATCAGTTTTGGCTGGTGGGTCAGTTTGGGGTGATTGGTAAGTTTGTGTTGATGGCTCAGTTCGGGATGATAGGTCAGTTTATGCTGATGGGTCAGTTGGGGCCTGGTTGATCAGTTTGTGTTATTGGTCAGTTTGGGATAATAGGTTAGTCTGGCTGATTTGTCAGTTTGGGGTGATTGTTCAGTTTGGGGTTGATTGGTGATTTTGTGTTGATTGGTCAGTGTGGGGTGATTGGTCAGTTTGGGGTGATTGTTCTGTTTGGGGTGCTTGGTCAGTTTGATTTGATTGATCAGTTTGGGGTGATTCGTCATTTTAGTGGTGATTGGTCAGTTTGTGTTAATGGGTCAGTTTGGGGTGATTGCTCACTTTATGTTGATGGATCAGTTTGTGTTGATTGTGCAGTTTGGAGAAGGCTGGTCAGTTTGGAGTGATGGGTCACTTTCCAGTGATTGGTCAGTTGGGAATGATGGTAAGTTTGGGGTGATTGTTCAGTTTGAGCTGATGGTTCAGATTGGGGGTGATTGTTCATTTTGAGGTGATGGGTCTGTTTGGGGTGATTGAACAGTTTGTTTTGATTCTTCAGTTTTGGGATGATTGATCAGTTTTGGCTGGCGGGCCAGTTTGGGGTGATTGGTAAGTTTGTGTTGATGGCTCAGGTCGGGATGATAGGTCCGTTTTTGCTGATGGGTCAGTTGGGGCCTGGTTGATCAGTTTGTGTTATTGGTCAGTTTGGGATGATAGGTCAGTTTGGCTGATTTGTCAGTTTGGGGTGATTGTTCAGTTTGGGGTTGATTGGTGCTTTTGTATTGATTGGTCAGTGTGGGGTGATTGGTCAGTTTGGGTTGATTGTTCTGTTTGGGGTGCTTGGTCAGTTTGTTTTGATTGATCAGTTTGGGGTGATTCGTCATTTTGGTGGTGATTGGTCAGTTTGTGTTAATGGGTCAGTTTGGGGTGAGTGGTCAGTTTTTGTTGATGGGTCAGTTTGCAGTGATTGGTCAGTTTGTTTTGATGGGTCAGTTTGTGGTGATTATTCAGTTTGGCGTCATTGGTCAGTTTGTTTTGATTCGTCAGTTTGGGGTGATTGGTGAGTTTGTGTTTATGAGTCAGTTTGTGCTGGTCTGTCAGTTTGCGATGATTGGTCAGTTTCGGGTGATTATTCAGTTGAATTTGATGGGTCAGTTTGCAGTGATTGGTCATTTAGCGGGTCATTGGTCAGTTTGCTTTGATGGGTCAGTTTGTGGTGATTGGTCAGTTTGGGGGTGGTTGGTCAGTTTGTGTTGAGGGTTCAGTTTGGTTGATTGGTCATTAAGGTGTGATGCGTCAGTTTGGGGTGAATCGTCAATTTGTGTTGATGGCTCAGTTTGATGTGATTGGTCAGTTTGTGTTGATGGGTCAGTTTGTTTTGATGGTACAGATTGGGGTGATTGATCATTTTTTGATGATTGGAAAGTTTGGGGTGTTTATTTATTTTGGGGTAATTGTTCAATTTGGGGTGATTGGGCAGTTTGTAGGTAATTGGTCAGTTTGCTGGTGATTGGTTGGAATGTGTTGATTGGTCAGTTTGGGGTGATTGGTCAGTTTGGGCTGATTGGTCTTTTTGCGGTGATTGGTCAGTTTGTTTCTGTTGGTCAGTTTGGGGTGATTGTTTTGTTTTGGGTGATTGGTCAGTTTTTGTTGTTTGGTCAGTTTGGGGTGATTCTTCATTTTGGTGGAGATTGGTCAGTTTGCGTTAATGGCTCAGTTTGGGGTGATTGGTCAGTTTTCATTGACGGGTCAGTTTGCAGTGATTGGTCCGTTTGTTTTGATGTGTCAGTTTGCGGTGATTTTTCAGTTTGGCGTCATTGGTCAGTTTGTGGGTGATTGGCCCGTTTGGGGTTGATTTATCAGTTTTTTTTGATTGGTCAGTTTGGGGTGATTGGTGAGTTTGAGTTTATGAGTCAGTTTGTGCTGATTGGTCAGTTTGCGATGATTGATCAGTTTCAGGTGATTATTCAGTTGAATTTGATGGGTCAGTGTGCAGTTATTGGTCATTTAGGGGGTGATTGGTCAGTTTGATTAGATGGGTTAGTTTTGGTGATTGGTCATTTTGGTGTGATGTGTTAGATTGGGGTGAATGGTCATTTTGTGTTGGCGGCTCAGTTTGGTCTGATTGGTCAATTTGTTTTGATGGGTCAGTTTGAGTTGATGGTTCAGATTGGGGTGATTGATCATTTTTTGATGATTGGAAAGTTTGGGGTGTTTATTTATATTGGGGTAATTGTTCAATTTGGGGTGATTGGGCAGTTTGTAGGTAATTGGTCAGTTTGCTGGTGATTGGTTAGTATGTGTTGATTGGTCAGTTTGGGGTGATTGGTCAGTTTGGGTTGATTGGTCTTTTTGCTATGATTGGTCAGTTTGTTTCTGTTGGTCAGTTTGGGGTGATTGTTTTGTTTGGGGTGATTGGTCAGTTTTTGTTGTTTGGTCAGTTTGGGGTGATTCTTCATTTTGGTGGAGATTGGTCAGTTTGTGTTAATGGATCAGTTTGGGGTGATTGGTCAGTTTTCATTGACGGGTCAGTTTGCAGTGATTGGTCCGTTTGTTTTGATGTGTCAGTTTGCGGTGATTTTTCAGTTTGGCGTCATTGGTCAGTTTGTGGGTGATTGGCCCGTTTGGGGGTAATTTATCAGTTTGTTTTGATTGGTCAGTTTGGGGTGATTGGTGAGTTTGTGTTTATGAGTCAGTTTGTGCTGATTGGTCAGTTTGCGATGATTGATCAGTTTCAGGTGATTATTCAGTTGAATTTGATGGGTCAGTTTGCAGTTATTGGTCATTTAAGGGGTGATTGGTCAGTTTGATTAGATGGGTCAGTTTTGGTGATTGGTCATTTTGGTGTGATGGGTCAGTTTGGGGTGAATGGTCAATTTGTGTTGGCGGCTCAGTTTGGTGTGATTGGTCAATTTTTGTTGATGGGTCAGTTTGAGTTGATGGTTCAGATTGGGGTGATTAATCATTTTTTGATGATTGGAAAGTTTGGGGTGTTTATTTATTTTGGGGTAATTGTTCGATTTGGGGTGATTGGGCAGTTTGTAGGTAATTGGTCAGCTTGCTGGTGATTTGGTTGTATGTGTTGATTGGTCAGTTTGGGGTGATTGGTCAGTTTGGGTTGATTGGTCTTTTTGCTGTGATGGGTCAGTTTGTTTCTGTTGGTCAGTTTGGGGTGATTGTTTTGTTTGGGGTGCTTGGTCAGTTTTTGTTGTTTGGTCAGTTTGAGGTGATTCGTCATTTTGGTGGAGATTGGTCAGTTTGTGTTAATGGGTCAGTTTGGGGTGATTGGTCATTTTTCATTGACGGGTCAGTTTGTAGTGATTGCTCCGTTTGTTTTGATGTGTCAGTTTGCGGTGATTTTTCAGTTTGGCGTCATTGGTCAGTTTGTGGGTGATTGGCCCGTTTGGGGGTAATTTATCAGTTTGTTTTGATTGGTCAGTTTGGGGTGATTGGTGAGTTTGTGTTTATGAGTCAGTTTGTGCTGATTGGTCAGTTTGCGATGATTGATCAGTTTCAGGTGATTATTCAGTTGAATTTGATGGGTCAGTTTGCAGTTATTGGACATTTAGGGGGTGATTGGTCAGTTTGATTAGATGGGTCAGTTTGGGTGATGGGTCATTTTGGTGTGATGGGTCAGTTTGGGGTGAATGTTCATTTTGTGTTGATGGGTCAGTTTGAGTTGATAGCTCAATTTATATTGATGGATCAGTTTGTATTGATTGGTCAGTTTGGGGAAGGTTGATCAGTTGGAGTTATGGGTCACTTTGCAGTGATTGGTCAGTTTGGTGTTGATTGGTCAATTTGTGTTGACTGTTGAGTTTTGATGATTGGTCAGTTGGGGATGATGTGTAAGTTTGGGGTGATTGATCAGTTTGTGTTGATGTGTCAGATTCAGGGTGATTGTTCATTTTGAGCTGATGGGTCTGTTTGGGGTGATTGGTCAGTTTGTTTTGATTCTTCAGTTTAGGGATGATTGATCAGTTCTGGCTGGTGGGTCAGTTTGGGGTGATTTGTAAGTTTGTGTTGATGGGTCAGTTCGGGATGATTGGTCAGATTATGCTGATGGGTCAGTTGGGGCCTTATTGATCAGTTTGTGTTATTGGTCAGTTTGGGATGATCGGTCAGTTTGGTGTGATTGTTCACTTTGTCGTTGATTGGTGATTTTGTGTTGATTGGTCAGTGTGGGGTGATTGGTCAGTTTGAGGTGATTGTTCTGTTTCGGGTGATTGGTCAGTTTGTTTTGATCGGTCAGGTTGGGGTGATTCGTCATTTTGCTGGTGATTGGTCAGTTTGTGTTAATGGGCCAGTTTGGGGTGATTGGTCAGTTTTTGTTGATGGGTCAGTTTGCTGTAATTGGTCAGTTTGTTTTGATGGGTCAGTTTGCGGTGATTGTCCAGTTTGGCGTTGATTGGTCAGTTTGTGTTGATGGGTCAGTTTGGGGTGATTGGTCAGTTTGTTTTGAGTAAACTGTTTGTGCTGATTGTTCAGTTTATGATGATTGTTCAGTTTCGGGTGATTATTCTGATGGATTTGATGGGTCAGTTTGCAGTGATTTATCATTTAGGGGGTGATTGGTCAGTTTGCTTTGATGGGTCAGTTTGTGGTGATTGGTCAGTTTGTGTTGAGGGGTCAGTTTGCGTGATTGCTCATTTTGGTGTGATGGGTCAGTTTGGGGTGAATGGTCAGTTTGGGGTGAATGGTCAGTTTGTGTTGATGGGTCTGTTTGTGTTATTGGTCAGTTTGGGATGATAGGTCAGTTTGCGATGATTGATCAGTTTCAGGTGATTATTCAGTTGAATTTGATGGGTCAGTTTGCAGTTATTGGTCATTTAAGGGGTGATTGGTCAGTTTGATTAGATGGGTCAGTTTTGGTGATTGGTCATTTTGGTGTGATGGGTCAGTTTGGGGTGAATGGTCAATTTGTGTTGGCGGCTCAGTTTGGTGTGATTGGTCAATTTTTGTTGATGGGTCAGTTTGAGTTGATGGTTCAGATTGGGGTGATTAATCATTTTTTGATGATTGGAAAGTTTGGGGTGTTTATTTATTTTGGGGTAATTGTTCGATTTGGGGTGATTGGGCAGTTTGTAGGTAATTGGTCAGCTTGCTGGTGATTTGGTTGTATGTGTTGATTGGTCAGTTTGGGGTGATTGGTCAGTTTGGGTTGATTGGTCTTTTTGCTGTGATGGGTCAGTTTGTTTCTGTTGGTCAGTTTGGGGTGATTGTTTTGTTTGGGGTGCTTGGTCAGTTTTTGTTGTTTGGTCAGTTTGAGGTGATTCGTCATTTTGGTGGAGATTGGTCAGTTTGTGTTAATGGGTCAGTTTGGGGTGATTGGTCATTTTTCATTGACGGGTCAGTTTGTAGTGATTGCTCCGTTTGTTTTGATGTGTCAGTTTGCGGTGATTTTTCAGTTTGGCGTCATTGGTCAGTTTGTGGGTGATTGGCCCGTTTGGGGGTAATTTATCAGTTTGTTTTGATTGGTCAGTTTGGGGTGATTGGTGAGTTTGTGTTTATGAGTCAGTTTGTGCTGATTGGTCAGTTTGCGATGATTGATCAGTTTCAGGTGATTATTCAGTTGAATTTGATGGGTCAGTTTGCAGTTATTGGACATTTAGGGGGTGATTGGTCAGTTTGATTAGATGGGTCAGTTTGGGTGATGGGTCATTTTGGTGTGATGGGTCAGTTTGGGGTGAATGTTCATTTTGTGTTGATGGGTCAGTTTGAGTTGATAGCTCAATTTATATTGATGGATCAGTTTGTATTGATTGGTCAGTTTGGGGAAGGTTGATCAGTTGGAGTTATGGGTCACTTTGCAGTGATTGGTCAGTTTGGTGTTGATTGGTCAATTTGTGTTGACTGTTGAGTTTTGATGATTGGTCAGTTGGGGATGATGTGTAAGTTTGGGGTGATTGATCAGTTTGTGTTGATGTGTCAGATTCAGGGTGATTGTTCATTTTGAGCTGATGGGTCTGTTTGGGGTGATTGGTCAGTTTGTTTTGATTCTTCAGTTTAGGGATGATTGATCAGTTCTGGCTGGTGGGTCAGTTTGGGGTGATTTGTAAGTTTGTGTTGATGGGTCAGTTCGGGATGATTGGTCAGATTATGCTGATGGGTCAGTTGGGGCCTTATTGATCAGTTTGTGTTATTGGTCAGTTTGGGATGATCGGTCAGTTTGGTGTGATTGTTCACTTTGTCGTTGATTGGTGATTTTGTGTTGATTGGTCAGTGTGGGGTGATTGGTCAGTTTGAGGTGATTGTTCTGTTTCGGGTGATTGGTCAGTTTGTTTTGATCGGTCAGGTTGGGGTGATTCGTCATTTTGCTGGTGATTGGTCAGTTTGTGTTAATGGGCCAGTTTGGGGTGATTGGTCAGTTTTTGTTGATGGGTCAGTTTGCTGTAATTGGTCAGTTTGTTTTGATGGGTCAGTTTGCGGTGATTGTCCAGTTTGGCGTTGATTGGTCAGTTTGTGTTGATGGGTCAGTTTGGGGTGATTGGTCAGTTTGTTTTGAGTAAACTGTTTGTGCTGATTGTTCAGTTTATGATGATTGTTCAGTTTCGGGTGATTATTCTGATGGATTTGATGGGTCAGTTTGCAGTGATTTATCATTTAGGGGGTGATTGGTCAGTTTGCTTTGATGGGTCAGTTTGTGGTGATTGGTCAGTTTGTGTTGAGGGGTCAGTTTGCGTGATTGCTCATTTTGGTGTGATGGGTCAGTTTGGGGTGAATGGTCAGTTTGGGGTGAATGGTCAGTTTGTGTTGATGGGTCTGTTTGTGTTATTGGTCAGTTTGGGATGATAGGTCAGTTTAGGTGATTGGTCAGTTTGGGGTGATTATTCAGTTTGGGGCTGATTGGTGATTTTGTGTTGATTGGACAGTCTGGGGTGATTGGTCAGTCTGGGGTGATTGGTCTGTTTGGGGTGACTGGTCAGGTTGTTTTGATTGGTTAGTTTGGGGTGATTGTTCATTTTGGTGGTGATTAGTCAGTTTGTGTTGATGGGCCAGTTTGGCGTGATTGGTCAGCTTATGTTGATGGGTCAATTTGCTGTAATTGGTCAGTTTGTTTTGAAGGGTCAGTTTGCGATGATTGTTCAGTTTCGGGTGATTATTCAGCTGGATTTGATGTGTCAGTTTGCAGTGATTGGTCAATTTGGGGGTGATTGATCAGTTTGCTTTGATGAGTCAGTTTGCAGTGATTGGTCAATTTGGGGCTAATTCGTCAGTTTATGTTGAGTTGTCAGTTTGGGTGATTGGTCATTTTGGTGTGATGGGTCAGTTTGTGGTGAATGGTCAGTTTGTGTTGATGGCTCAGATTGGGGTGATTGGTCATTTCGTGTTGATGGGTCAGTTAGAGTTGATTGCTCAATTTATATTGGTGGATCAGTTTGTTTTGATTGGTCAGTTTGGGGAAGGTTGGTCAGATGGAGATATGGGTCACTTTGAAGTGATTGGTCAGTTTGGTGTTGATTGGTCAGTTTGTGTTGATTGGTCAGTTTTGATGATTGGTCAGTTGGGGATGATGTGTAAGTTTGGGGTGATTGATCAGTTTGTGTTGATGGGTCAGATTGGGGGTGATTGTTCATTTTGAGCTGATGGGTCTGTTTGGGGTGATTGGTTAGTTTGTTTTGATTCTTCAGTTTTGGGATGATTGATCAGTTTTGGCTGGTGGGTCAGTTTGAGGTGATTGGTGAGTTTGTGTTGATGGGTCAGTTTGGGATGATTGGTCAGATTATGCTGATGGGTCAGTTGGGGCCTAATTGATCAGTTTGTGTTATTGGTCAGTTTGGGATGATAGGTCAGTTTGGCTGATTTGTCAGTTTGGGGTGATTGTTCAGTTTGGGGTTGATTGGTGATTTTGAGTTGATTGGTCAGTGTGGGGTGATTGGTCAGTTTGGGGTGATTGTTCTGTTTTGGGTGATTGGTCAGTTTGTTTTGATCGGTCAGTTTGGGGTGATTCGTCATTTTGCTGGTGATTGGTCAGTTTGTGTTAATGGGCCAGTTTGGGGTGATTGGTCAGTTTTTGTTGATGGGTCAATTTGATGTAATTGGTCAGTTTGTTTTGATGGGTCAGTTTGCGGTGATTGTCCAGTTTGGCGTTGATTGGTCAGTTTGTGTTGATGTGTCAGTTTGGGGTGATTGGTCAGTTTGTTTTGAGTAAACTGTTTGTGCTGATTGTTCAGTTTGCGATGATTGTTCAGCATCGGGTGATTATTCTAATGGATTTGATGTGTCAGTTTGCAGTGATTGGTAATTTTGGAGGTCAGTTTGCTTTGATGGTTCAGTTTGCAGTGATTGTTCATTTTGGGGGTGATTGGTCATTTTGTGTTGAGGGGTCAGTTTGGGTAATTGATCATTTTGTTGTGATGGTTCAGTTTGGGGTGAATGGTCAGTTTGTGTTGATGGCTCAGATTGGGGTGATTGGTCAGTTTGTGTTGATGGGTCAGTTTGAGTTGATTGCTCACTTCATATTGATGGATCAGTTTATGTTGATTGTTCAATTTGGGGAAGGTTGGTCAGTTTGGAGTGATGGGTCACTTTGCAGTGATTGATCAGTTTGGGGTTGATTGGTCAGTTTGTGTTGATGGGTCAGTTTTGATGATTCGTAAGTTGGGGATGATGGGTAAGTTTGTGGTGATTGGTCAGTTCAAGTTGATGGTTCAGATTGGGGTGATTGTTCATTTTGAGGTGATGGGTCTGTTTGGGGTGATTGGTCAGTTTGTTTTGATTCTTCAGTTTTGGGATGATTGATCAGTTTTGGCTGGTGGGTCAGTTTGGGAGATTGGTAATTTTGTGTTGATGGGTCAGTTCGGGCTGATTGGTCCGTTTATGCAGATGGGTCAGTTGGGGCCTGATTGATCAGTTTGTGTTATTGGTCAATTTGGGATGATAGGTCAGTTTGGCTGATTTGTCAGTTTGGGGTGTTTGTTGAGTTTGGGTTTGATTGGTGATTTTTTGTTGATTGGTCAGTGAGGGGGGATTGGTCAGTTTGGGGTGATTGTTCTATTTGGGGTGATTGGTCAGTTTGTTTTGATTGGTCAGTTTGGGGTGATTCGTCATTTTGGTGGTGATTGGTCAGTTTGTGTTAATGGCTCAGTTTGGGTGATTGGTCAGTTTTTGTTGATGGGTCAGTTTGCAGTGATTATTCAGTTTGGCATCATTGGTCAGTTTGTGGGTGATTGGCCCGTTTGGGGGTTATTGGTCAGGTTCTTTTGATTGGTCAGTTTGGGGTGATTCGTGAGTTTGTCTTTATGAGTCAGTTTGTGCTGGTCTGTCAGTTTGCGATGATTGGTCAGTTTCAGGTGATTATTCAGTTGAATTTGATGGGTCAGTTTGCAGTGATTGGTCATTTAGGGGTGATTGGTCAGTTTGGTTTGATGGGTCAGTTTGGGGTGATTGGTCAGTTTGTGTTGAGGGATCAGTTTGGGTGATTGGTCATTTTGGTCTGATGGGTCAGTTTGGGGTGAATGGTCAATTTGTGGTGATGCCTCAGTTTGATGTGATTGGTCAGTTTGTGTTGATGGGTCAGTTTGTTTTGATGGTTCAGATTGGGGTGATTGATCACTTTTTGATGATTGGAAAGTTTGGGGTGTTTATTTATTTTGGGGAAATTGGTCAATTTGGGGTGATTGGGCAGATTTTGGTAATTGGTCAGTTTGCTGGTGATTGGTTAGTATGTGTTGATTGGTCAGTTTGGGGTGATTGGTCAGTTTGGGTTGATTGGTCTTTTTGCAGTGATTGGTCAGTTTGTTTTTGTTGGTCAGTTTGGGGTGATTGTTCTGTTTGGGATGATTGGTCAGTTTGTGCAGTTTGGTCAGTTTGGGTTGATTCGTCATTTTGGTGGTGATTGGTCAGTTTGTGTTAATGGGCCAGTTTGGGGTGATTGGTCAGTTTTTGTTGATGGGTCAGTTTGCTGTAATTGGTCATTTTGTTTTGAAGGGTCAGTTCGCGGTGACTGTTCAGTTTGGGGTTGATTGGTCAGTTTGTGTTGATGGGTCAGTTTAGTGTGATTGGTCAGTTTGTTTTGAGTAAACTATTTGTGCTGATTGGTCAGTTGCGATGATTGTACAGTTTCGGATGATTATTCAGTTGGATTTCATGCGTCAGTTTGCAGTGGTTGGTCATTTTGGGGGTGATTGGTCAGTTTGCTTTGATGGATCAGTTTGCAGTGATTGGTCAGTTTGGGGGTGATTGGTCAGTCTGTGTTGAGGGGTCAGTTTGGGTGATTAGTCATTTTGGTGTGATGGGTCAGTTTGGGGTGAATGGTCAGTTTGTTTTGATGGCTCAGATTGGGGTGATTGGTCAGTTTGTGTTGAAGGGTCAGTTTGAGTTGATTGCTCACTTTATATTGATGGATCAGTTTGTGTTGATTGTGCAGTTTGGGGAAGGCTGGTCAGTTTGGAGTGATGGGTCACTTTGCAGTGATTGGTCAGTTGGCGATGATGGGTAAGTTTGGGGTGATTGTTCAGTTTGAGTTGATGGGTCAGATTGGGGGTGATTGTTCATTTTGAGGTGATGTGTCTGTTTGGGGTGATTGGACAGTTTGTTTTGATTCTTCAGTTTAGGGATGATTGATCAGTTTTGGCTGGTGGGTCAGTTTGGGGTGATTGGTAAGTTTGTGTTGATGGCTCAGTTCGGGATGATAGGTCAGTTTATGCTGATGGGTCAGTTGGGGCCTGGTTGATCAGTTTGTGTTATTGGTCAGTTTGGGATGATAGGTCAGTTTGGCTGATTTGTCAGTTTGGGGTGATTGTTCTGTTTGGGGTGCTTGGTCAGTTTGTTTTGATTGATCAGTTTGGGGTGATTCGTCATTTTGGTGGTGATTGGTCAGTTTGTGTTAATGGGTCAGTTTGGGGTGATTGGTCAGTTTTTGTTGATGGGTCAGTTTGCAGTGATTGATCAGTTTGTTTTGATGGGTCAGTTTGTGGTGATTATTCAGTTTGGCGTCATTGGTCAGTTTGTTATGATTTGTCAGTTTGGGGTGATTGGTGAGTTTGTGTTTATGAGTCAGTTTGTGCTGGTCTGTCAGTTTGCGATGATTGGTCAGTTTCGGGTGATTATTCAGTTGAATTTGATGGGTCAGTTTGAAGTGATTGGTCATTTAGGGGGTCATTGGTCAGTTTGCTTTGATGGGTCAGTTTGTGGTGATTGGTCAGTTTGGGGGTGATTGGTCAGTTTGTGTTGATGGGTCAGTTTTGATGATTGGTAAGTTGGGGATGATGGGTAAGTTTGGGGTGATTGGTCAGTTCAAGTTGATGGTTCAGATTGGGGTGATTGTTCATTTTGAGGTGATGGGTCTGTTTGGGGTGATTGGTCAGTTTGTTTTGATTCTTCAGTTTTGGGATGATTGATCAGTTTTGGCTGGTGGGTCAGTTTGGGAGATTGGTAATTTTGTGTTGTTGGGTCAGTTCGGGCTGATTGGTCCGTTTATGCTGATGGGTCAGTTGGGGCCGGATTGATCAGTTTGTGTTATTGGTCAATTTGGGATGATAGGTCAGTTTGGCTGATTTGTCAGTTTGGGGTGTTTGTTGAGTTTGGGTTTGATTGGTGATTTTTTGTTGATTGGTCAGTGAGGGGGGATTGGTCAGTTTGGGGTGATTGTTCTATTTGGGGTGATTGGTCAGTTTGTTTTGATTGGTCAGTTTGGGGTGATTCGTCATTTTGGTGGTGATTGGTCAGTTTGTGTTAATGGCTCAGTTTGGGTGATTGGTCAGTTTTTGTTGATGGGTCAGTTTGCAGTGATTATTCAGTTTGGCATCATTGGTCAGTTTGTGGGTGATTCGCCCGTTTGGGGGTTATTGGTCAGGTTCTTTTGATTGGTCAGTTTGGGGTGATTCGTGAGTTTGTGTTTATGAGTCAGTTTGTGCTGGTCTGTCAGTTTGCGATGATTGGTCAGTTTCAGGTGATTATTCAGTTGAATTTGATGGGTCAGTTTGCAGTGATTGGTCATTTAGGGGGTGATTGGTCAGTTTGGTTTGATGGGTCAGTTTGTGGTGATTGGTCAGTTTGGGGGAGATTGGTCAGTTTGTGCTAAGGGGTCAGTTTGGGTGATTGGTCATTTTGGTCTGATGGGTCAGTTTGGGGTGAATGGTCAATTTGTGGTGAAGGCTCAGTTTGATGTGATTGGTCAGTTTGTGTTGATGGGTCAGTTTTTTTTGATGGTTCAGATTGGGGTGATTGATCACTTTTTGATGATTGGAAAGTTTGGGGTGTTTATTTATTTTGGGGAAATTGGTCAATTTGGGGTGATTGGGCAGATTTTGGTAATTGGTCAGTTTGCTGGTGATTGGTTAGTATGTGTTGATTGGTCAGTTTGGGGTGATTGGTCAGTTTGGGTTGATTGGTCTTTTTGCAGTGATTGGTCAGTTTGTTTTTGTTGGTCAGTTTGGGGTTATTGTTCTGTTTGGGATGATTGGTCAGTTTGTGTAGTTTGGTCAGTTTGGGTTGATTCGTCCTTTTGGTGGTGATTGGTCAGTTTGTGTTAATGGGTCAGTTTGGGGTGATTGATCAGTTTTCATTGACGGGTCATTTTGCAGTGATTGGTCCGTTTGTTTTGATGTGTCAGTTTGCGGTGATTTTTCAGTTTGGCGTCATTGGTCAGTTTGTGGGTGATTGGCCTGTTTGGGGAAGACTTATCAGTTTGTTTTGATTGGTCAGTTTGGGGTGATTGGTGAGTTTGTGTTTGAGTCAGTTTGTGCTGATTGGTCAGTTTGCGATGATTGTTCAGTTTCAGGTGATTATTCAGTTGAATTTGATGGGTCAGTTTGCAGTTATTTGTCATTTAGGGGGTGATTGGTCAGTTTGATTTGATGGGTCAGCTTGGGTGATTGGTCATTTTGGTGTGATGTGTCAGATTGGGGTGAATGGTCATTTTGTGTTGACGGCTCCGTTTGGTGTGATTGGTCAATTTGTGCTGCTGGTTCAGTTGGGGCCTGATTGATCAGTTTGTGTTATTGGTCAGTTTGGGATGATAGGTCAGTTTGGGTAATTGTCAGTTTGGGGTGATTGTTCAGTTTGGGGTTGATGGGTGACTTTATGTTGATTGGTCAGTGTGGGGTGATTGGTCAGTTTGGGGTGATTGTTCTTTTTGGGGTGATTTGTCAGTTTTTTTGATTAGTCAGTTTGGGGTGATTCATCATTTTGGTGGTGATTGGTCAGTTTGTGTTAATGGGCCAGTTTGGGGTGATTGGTCAGTTTTTGTTGATGGGTCAGTTTGCTGTAATTGGTCATTTTGTTTTGAAGGGTCAGTTTGCGGTGACTGTTCAGTTTGGGGTTGATTGGTTAGTTTGTGTTGATGGGTCAGTTTAGTGTGATTGGTCAGTTTGTTTTGAGTAAACTATTTGTGCTGATTGGTCAGTTGCGATGATTGTACAGTTTCGGATGATTATTCAGTTGGATTTCATGTGTCAGTTTGCAGTGGTTGGTCATTTTGGGGGTGATTGGTCAGTTTGCTTTGATGGATCAGTTTGCAGTGATTGGTCAGTTTGGGGGTGATTGGTCAGTCTGTGTTGAGGGGTCAGTTTGGGTGATTGGTCATTTTGGTGTGATGGGTCAGTTTGGGGTGAATGGTCAGTTTGTGTTGATGGCTCAGATTGGGGTGATTGGTCACTTTATATTGATGGATCAGTTTGTGTTGATTGTGCAGTTTGGGGAAGGCTGGTCAGTTTGGAGTGATGGGTCACTTTGCAGTGATTGGTCAGTTGGGGATGATGGGTAAGTTTGGGGTGATTGTTCAATTTGAGTTGATGGGTCAGATTGGGGGTGATTGTTCATTTTGACGTGATGTGTCTGTTTGGGGTGATTGGACAGTTGGTTTTGATTCTTCAGTTTAGGGATGATTGATCAGTTTTGGCTGGTGGGTCAGTTTGGGGTGATTGGTAAATTTGTGTTGATGGCTCAGTTCGGGATGATAGGTCAGTTTATGCTGATGGGTCAGTTGGGGCCTGGTTGATCAGTTTGTGTTATTGGTCAGTTTGGGATGATAGGTCACTTTAGCTGATTTGTCAGTTTGGGGTGATTGTTCAGTTTGGGGTTGATTGGTGATTTTGTGTTCATTGGTCAGTGTGGGGTGATTGGTCAGTTTGGGGTGATTGTTCTGTTTGGGGTGCTTGGTCAGTTTGTTTTGATTGATCAGTTTCGGGTGATTCGTCATTTTGGTGGTGATTGGTCAGTTTGTGCTAATGGGTCAGTTTGGGGTGATTGGTCAGTTTTTGTTGATGGGTCAGTTTGTGGTGATTATTCAGTTTGGCGTCATTGGTCAGTTTGTTATGATTTGTCAGTTTGGGGTGATTGGTGAATTTGTGTTTATGAGTCACTTTGTGCTGGTCTGTCAGTTTGCGATGATTGGTCAGTTTCGGGTGATTATTCAGTTGAATTTGATGGGTCAGTTTGCAGTGATTGGTCATTTAGGGGGTCATTGGTCAGTTTGCTTTGATGGGTCAGTTTGTGTTGATTGGTCAGTTTGGGGGTGATTTGTCAGTTTGTGTTGAGGGGTCAGTTTGGGTGATAGGTCATTTTGGTGTGATGGTTCAGTTTGGGGTGAATGGCCAGTTTGTGTTGATTGCTCAGTTTGATGTGATTGGTCAGATTGTGTTGATGTGTCAGTTTGTTTTGATGTTACAGATTGGGGTGATTGATCATTTTTTGATGATTGGAAAGTTTGTGGAGTTTATTTATATTGGGATAATTGGTCAATTTGGGGTGATTGGGCTGTTTGTAGGTAATTGGTCAGTTTGTTGGTGATTGGTTAGTATGTGTTGATTGGTCAGTTTGGGGTGATTGGTCAGTTTGGGTTGATTGCTCTTTTTGTGGTGATTGGTCAGTTTGTTTCTGTTGGTCAGTTTTGGGTGATTGTTTTGTTTGGGGTGATTGGTCAGTTTTTGTTGTTTGATCAGTTTGGGGTGATTCGTCATTTTGGTGGTGATTGGTCAGTTTATGTTAATGGGTCAGTTTGGGGTGATTGGTCAGTTTTTATTGACGGGTCAGTTTGCAGTGATTGGTCCGTTTGTTTTGATGTGTCAGTTTGCGGTGATTTTTCAGTTTGGCGTCATTGGTCAGTTTGTGGGTGATTGGCCTGTTTGGGGGTGGTTTATCAGTTTGTTTTGATTGGTCAGTTTGAAGTGATTGGTGAGTTTGTGTTTATGAGCCAGTTTGTGCTGATTGGTCAGTTTGCGATGATTGATCGTTTTCAAGTGATTATTCAGTTGAATTTTATGGGTCAGTTTGCAGTTATTGGTCATTTAGGGGGTGATTGGTCAGTTTGATTTGATGGGTCAGTTTGGGTGATTGGTCATTTTGGTGTGATGGGTCAGTTTGGAGTGAATGGTCATTTTGGGTTGATGGGTCAGTTTGAGTTGATGGTTCAGATTGGGGTGATAGATAATTTTTTGATGATTGGAAAATTTGGGGTGTTTATTTAGTTTGGGGACATTGGTCAAGTTGGGGTGATTGGTCAGTTTGTAGGTAATTGCTCAGTTTGGTGGTGATTGGTTAGTATGTGTTGATTGGTCAGTTTGGGGTGATTGGTTAGATTGTTCTGGTTGGTCAGTTTGGGGAGATTGGTCAGTTTGGGGGTGATTGGTCAGTTTGTGTTTGGGGGGTCAGTTTGGGTGATTGTTCATTTTGGTGTGATGGGTCAGTTTGGGGTGAAAGGTCAGTTTGTGTTGATGGCTCAGATTGGGGTGATTGGTCAATTTGTGTTGATGGGACAGTTTGAGTTGATTGCTCAGTTTATATTGATGGATCAATTTGTGTTGATTGGGCAGTTTGGGGAAGGTTGGTCAGTTTGGAGTGATTGGTCACTTTGCAGTGATTGGTCAGTTTTGGGTTAATTCGTCAGTTTGTGTTGATTGGTCAGTTTTGGTGATTGGTCAGTTGGGGATGATGGGTAAGTTTGGGGTGATTGATCAGTTTGAGTTGATGGGTCAGATTGGGGTTGATTGTTCATTTTGAGGTGATGGGTCTGTTTGGAGTGATTGTTTTTTATTCTTCAGTTTTGGGATGATTGATCAGTTTTGGCTGGTGCGTCAGTTTGGGTTTGATTGGTGATTTTGTATTGATTGGTCAGTGTGGGGTGATTGGTCAGTTTGGGGTGATTGTTCTGTTTGGGGTGATTGGTCAGTTTGTTTTGATTGGTCAGTTTGGTGTGATTCGTCATTTTGGTGGTGATTGGTCAGTTTGTGTTAATGGGTCAGTATGGGGTGATTGGTCAGTTTTTGTAGATGGGTCTGTTTGCTGTAATTGGTCAGTTTGTTTTGATGGGTCAGTTTGCAGTGATTGTTCAGTTTGGGGTTGATTGATCAGTTTGTGTTGATCAGTCCGTTTGGGGTAATTGGTCAGTTTGTTTTGAGTAAACTGTTTGCTCTGATTGGTCACTTTGCGATGATTGTTCAGTTTCGGGTGATTATTCAGTTGGATTTGATGTGTCAGTTTGCATTGATTGGTCATTTTGGGGGAGATTGGTCAGTTTGCTTTGATGGGTCAGTTTGCAGTGATTGGTCAGTTTGGGGGTGATTGGTCAGTTTGTGTTGAGGGGTCAGTTTGGGTGATTGGTCATTATGGTGTGATGGGTCAGTTTGGGGTGAATGGTCAGTTTGTGTTGAAGGCTGAGATTGGGGTGATTGGTCAGTTTGTCTTGTTGGGTCTGTTTGGGGCTGATTGGTCAGTTTGAGTTGATGGGTCTGTTTGGGGAAGGTTGGTCAGTTTGGAGTGATGGGTCACTTTGCAGTGATTGGTCAGTTTGGGGTGATTGGTCAGTTTGTGTTGATGGGTCAGATTGGGGATGATTGGGCAGTTTGAGTTGATGGGGCTGTTTGTGTTATTGGTCAGTTTCGGATGATAGGTCAGTTTAGGTGATTGGTCAGTTTGGGGTGATTATTCAGTTTGGGGGTGATTGGTGATTTTGTGTTGATTGGACAGTCTGGGGTGATTGGTCAGTCTGGGGTGATTGGTCTCTTTGGGGTGACTGGTCAGGTTGTTTTGATTGGTCAGTTTGGGGTGATTGGTCATTTTGGTGGTGATTGGTCAGTTTGTGTTAATGGGCCAGTTTGGGGTGATTGGTCAGTTTTTGTTGATGGGTCAATTTGCTGTAATTGATCAGTTTGTTTTGATGGGTCAGTTTGCGGTGATTGTGCAGTTTGGGGTGATTGGTCAGTTTGTTTTGAGAAAACTGTTTGTGCTGATTGGTCAGTTTGCGATGATTGTTCAGTTTCGGGTGATTATGCAGCTGGATTTGATGTGTCAGTTTGCAGTGATTGGTCATTTTGGGGGTGATTGGTCAGTTTGCTTTGATGAGTCAGTTTGCAGTGATTGGTCAATTTGGGGCGAATTCGTCAGTTTGTGTTGAGTTGTCAGTTTGGGTGATTGTTCATTGTGGTGTGATGGGTCAGTTTGGGGTGATTGGTCAGTTTGTGTTGATGGGGCAGTTTGAGTTGATTGCTCAATTTATATTGATGGATCAGTTTGTATTGATTGGTCAGTTTGGGGAAGGTTGGGCAGTTGGAGGTATGGGTCACTTTGCAGTGATTGGCCAGTTTGGTGTTGATTGGTCAGTTTGTGTTGATTGGTCAGTTTTGATGATTGGTTAGTTGGGGATGATGTGTAAATTTGGGGTGATTCTTCAGTTTGTGTTGATGGGTCAGATTGGGGGTGATTGTTCATTTTGAGCTGATGGGTCTGTTTGGGGTGATTGGTCAGTTTGTTTTGATTCTTCTGTTTTGGGATGATTGATCAGTTTTGGCTGCTGGGTCAGTTTGCGGTGATTGGTAAGTTTGTGTTGATGGGTCAGTTCGGGATGATTGGTCAGATTATGCTGATGGGTCAGTTGGGGCCTAATTGATCAGTTTGTGTTATTGGTCAGTTTGGGATGATAGGTCAGTTTGGCTGATTTGTAAGTTTGGGGTGATTGTTCAGTTTGGCGTTGATTGGTGATTTTGTGTTGATTGGTCAGTGTGGGGTGATTGGTCAGTTTGGGGTGATTGTTCTGTTTCAGGTGATTGGTCAGTTTTTTGATCGGTCAGGTTGGGGTGTTTCGTCATTTTGCTGGTGATTGGTCAGTTTGTGTTAATGGGCCAGTTTGGGGTGATTGGTCAGTTTTTGTTGATGGGTCAGTTTGCTGTAATTGGTCAGTTTGTTTTGATGGGTCAATTTGCGGTGATTGTCCAGTTTGGCGTTAATTGGTCAGTTTGTGTTGATGGGTCAGTTTGGGGTGATTGGTCAGTTTGTTTTGAGTAAACTGTTTGTGCTGATTGTTCAGTTTGCGATGATTGTTCAGTTTCGGGTGATTATTCTGATGGATTTGATGTGTCAGTTTGCAGTGATTGGTAATTTTGGGGGTGATTGGTCAGTTTGCTTTGATGGGTCAGTTTGCAGTGATTGATCAGTTTGGGGGTGATTGGTCAGTTTGTGTTGAGGGGTCAGTTTGGGTAATTGATCATTTTGGTGTGATGGGTCAGTTTGGGGTCAATGGTCAATTTGTGTTGATGGCTCAGATTGGGGTGATTGGTCAGTTTGTGTTGATGGGTCAGTTTGAGTTGACTGCTCAATTAATATTGCTGGATCAGTTTGTGTTTGTTAAATTTGGGGAAGGTTGGTCAGTTTGGGGTTGATTGGTCAGTTTGTGTTGATGGGTCAGATTGGGTGTGATTGGTCAGTTTGAGTTGATGGGGCTGTTTGTGTTATTGGTCAGTTTCGGATGATAGGTCAGTTTAGGTGATTGATCAGTTTGGGGTGATTATTCAGTTTGGGGGTGATTGGTGATTTTGTGTTGATTGGACAGTCTGGGGTGATTGGTCAGTCTGGGGTGATTGGTCAATTTGGGGTGACTGGTCAGGTTGTTTTGATTGGTCAGTTTGGCGTGATTGGTCATTTTGGTGGTGATTGGTCAGTTTGTGTTAATGGGCCAGTTTGGGGTGATTGGTCAGTTTTTGTTGATGGGTCAATTTGCTGTAATTGGTCAGTTTGTTTTGAAGGGTCAGTTTGCGGTGATTGTTCAGTTTGGGGTGATTGGTCAGTTCGTTTTGAGTAAACTGTTTGTGCTGATTGGTCAGTTTGCGATGATTGTTCAGTTTCGGGTGATTATTCAGATGGATTTGAAGTGTCAGTTTCCAGTGATTGGTCATTTTGGGGGTGATTGGTCAGTTTGATTTGATGAGTCAGTTTGCAGTGATTGGTCAATTTGGGGCGAATTCGTCAGTTTGTGTTGAGTTGTCAGTTTGGGTGATTGGTCATTTTGGTGTGATGGGTCATTTTGGGGTGATTTGTCAGTTTGTGTTGATGGGTCAGTTTGAGTTGATTGCTCAATTTATATTGATGGATCAGTTTGTATTGATTGGTCAGTTTGGGGAAGGTTGGTCAGTTGGAGTTATGGGTCACTTTGCAGTGATTGGTCAGTTTGGTGTTGATTGGTCAGTTTGTGTTGATTGTTCAGTTTTGATGATTGGTCAGTTGGGGATGATGTGTAAGTTTGGGGTGATTGATCAGTTTGTGTTGATGGGTCAGATTGGGGGTGATTGTTCATTTTGAGCTGATGGGTCTGTTTGGGGTGATTGGTCAGTTTGTTTTGATTCTTCAGTTTAGGGATAATTGATCAGTTCTGGCTGGTGGGTCAGTTTGGGGTGATTGGTAAGTTTGTGTTGATGGATCAGTTCGGGATGATTGGTCAGATTATGCTGATGGGTCAGTTGGGGCCTAATTGATCAGTTTGTATTATTGGTCAGTTTGGGATGATAGGTCAGTTTGGCTGATTTGTCAGTTTGGGGTGATTGTTCACTTTGTCGTTGATTGGTGATTTTGTGTTGATTGGTCAGTGTGGGGTGATTGGTCAGTTTGGGGTGATTGTTCTGTTTCGGGTGATAGGTCAGTTTGTTTTGATCGGTCAGGTTGGGGTGATTCGTCATTTTGCTGGTGATTGGTCAGTTTGTGTTAATGGGCCAGTTTGGGGTGATTGGTCAGTTTCTGTTGATGGGTCAGTTTGCTGTAATTGGTCAGTTTGTTTTGATGGGTCAGTTTGCGGTGATTGTACAGTTTGGCGTTGATTGGTCAGTTTGTGTTGATGGGTCAGTTTGGGGTGATTGGTCAGTTTGTTTTGAGTAAACTGTTTGTGCTGATTGTTCAGTTTGCGATGATTGTTCAGTTTTGGGTGATTATTCTGATGGATTTGATGGGTCAGTTTGCAGTGATTGGAAAATTTGGGGGTGATTGGTCAGTTTGCTTTGATGGGTCAGTTTGCAGTGATTGATCAGTTTGGGGGTGATTGGTCAGTTTGTGTTGAGGGGTCAGTTTGGGTAATTGATCATTTTGGTGTGATGGGTCAGTTTGGGGTGAATGGTCAGTTTGTGTTGATGGCTCAGATTAGGGTGATTGGTCAGTTTGTGTTGATGGGTCAGTTTGGGGTGATTGGTCAGTTTGTTTTGAGTAAACTGTTTGTGCTGATTGTTCAGTTTGCGATGATTGTTCAGTTTCGGGTGATTATTCTGATGTATTTGATGGGTCAGTTTGCAGTGATTGGTCATTTCGGGGGTGATTGGTCAGTTTGCTTTGATGGGTCAGTTTGTGGTGATTGGTCAGTTTGGGGGTGATTGGTCAGTTTGTGTTGAGGGGTCAGTTTGGGCGATTGCTCATTTTGGTGTGATGGGTCAGTTTTGGGTGAATGGTCAGTTTGTGTTGATGGCTCAGTTTGATGTGATTGGTCAGTTTGTGTTGATGGGTCAGTTTATTTTGATGGTTCAGATTGGGGTGGTTGATCACTTTTTGAAGATTGGAAAGTTTGGGGTGTTTATTTATTTTGGGAAAATTGTTCAATTTGGGGTGATTGGGCAGTTTGTAGGTAATTGGTCAGTATGCTGGTGATTGGTTAGTATGTGTTGATTGGTCAGTTTGGGTTGATTGGTCTTTTTGCAGTGATTGGCCAGTTTGTTTTTGTTTGCCAGTTTGGGGTGATTGTTCTGTTTGGGATGATTGGTCAGTTTGTGTTGTTTGGTCAGTTTGGGGTGATTCATCACAGAATCACAGAATCACAGAAACCCCACAGTGCAGATAGAGGCCATTTCGGCCCATCGAGCCTGCACCGACACATTTCCCACCCGATCCGTGATTGGTCAGTTTTCATTGACGGGTCATTTTGCAGTGGTTTGCGGTGATTTTTCAGTTTGGCGTCATTGGTCAGTTTGTGGGTGATTGGCCCGTTTGGGGGTGATTTATCAGCTTGTTTTGATTGGTCAGTTTGGGGTGATTGGGGAGTTTGTGTTTATGAGTCAGTTTGTGCTGATTGGTCAGTTTGCGATGATTGTTCAGTTTCAGGTGATTATTCAGTTGAATGTGATGGGTCAGTTTGCAGTTATTGGTCATTTAGGGGGTGATTGGTCACTTTGATTTGATGGGTCAGTTTGGGTGATTGGTCATTTTGGTGTGATGGGTCCATTTGGGGTGAATGGTCATTTTGTGTTGACGGCTCCGTTTGGTGTGATTGGTCAATTTTTGCTGATGGGTCAGTTTGAGTTGGAGGTTCCGATTGGGGTGATTGATCATTTTTTGATGATTGGAAAATTTGGGGTGTTTATTTAGTTTGGGACCGTTAGTCAAGTTGGGGTGATTGGGCAGTTTGTAGGTAATTGCTCAGTTTGGTGGTGATTGGTTAGTGTGTGTTGATTGGTCAGTTTGGGGTGATTGGTCAGTTTGGGTTGATTGGTCATTTGGGGGTGATTAGTCAGTTTGTTTAGGTTGGTCAGTTTGGGGAGATTGATCAGTTTGGGGGTGATTGGTCAGTTTGTGTTGAGGGGTCAGATTGGGGTGATTGGTCAGTTTGTGTTAATGGGTCAGTTTGAGTTGATTGCTCAGTATATATTGATGGATCACTTTGTGTTGATTGGTCAGTTTGGGGAAGGCTGGTCAGTTTGGAGTGTTGGGTCACTTTGCAGTGACTGGTCAGTTTGGGTTTGATGGGTCAGTTTGTTTTGATTGGTCAGTTTTGGTGATTGGTCAGTTGGGGATGATGGGTAAGTTTGGGGTGATTGGTCAGTTTGAGTTCAAGGGTCAGATTGGGGGTGATTGTTCATTTTTAGGTGATGGGTCTGTTTGGGGTGATTGGACAGTTTGTTTTGATTCTTCAGTTTTGGGATGATTGTTCAGTTTTGGCTGGCGGGTCAGTTTGGGGTGATTGGTAAGTTTGTGTTGATGGGTCAGTTCGGGATGATTGGTCAGTTTATACTGATGGGTCAGTTGGGGCCTGATTGATCAGTTTGTGTTATTGGTCAGTTTGGGATGATAGGTCAGTTTGGGTGATTTGTCAGTTTGGGGTGATTGTTCAGTTTGGGGTTGATTGGTGATTTTATGTTGATTGGTCAGTGTGGGGTGATTGGTCAGTTTGGGGTGATTATTCTGTTTGGGGTGATTGGACAGTTTGTTTTGATTAGTCAATTTGGGGTGATTCGTCATTTTGGTGGTGGTTGGTCAGTTTGTGTTAATGGGCCAGTTTGGGGTGATTGGTCAGTTTTTGTTGATGGGTCAGTTTGCTGTAATTGGTCAGTTTGTTTTGAAGGGTCAGTTTGCGGTGACTGTTCAATTTGGCATTGATTGGTCAGTTTGTGTTGATGGGTCAGTTTAGTGTGATTGGTCAGTTTGTTTTGAGTAAACTAATTGTGCTGATTGGTTAGTTGCGATGATTGTTCAGTTTCGATGATTATTCAGTTGGATTTCATGTGTCAGTTTGCAGTGGTTGGTCATTTTGGGGGTGATTGGTCAGTTTGCTTTGATGGATCAGTTTGCAGTGATTGGTCAGTTTGGGGATGATTGGTCAATTTGTGTTGAGGGGTCAGTTTGGGTGATTGGTCATTTTGGTGTGATGGGTCAATTTGGGGTGAATGGTCAGTTTGTGTTGATGGCTCAGATTGGGGTGATTGTTCAGTTTGTGTTGATGGGTCAGTTTGAGTTGATTGCTCACTTTATATTGATGGATCAGTTTGTGTTAATTGTGCAGTTTGGGGAAGGCTTGTCAGTTTGGAGTGATGGGTCACTTTGAGGTGATTGGTCAGTTGGGGATGATGGGTAAGTTTGGGGCGATTGTTCAGTTTGAGTTGATGGGTCAGATTGGGGGTGATTGTTCATTTTGAGGTGATGGGGCTGTTTAGGATGATTGGACAGTTTGTTTTGATTCTTCAGTTTTGGGATGATTGATCAGTTTTGGCTGGTGGGTCAGTTTGGGGTGATTGGTAAGTTTGTGTTGATGGCTCAGTTCGGGATGATAGGTCAGTTTATGCTGATGGGTCAGTTGGGGCCTGGTTGATCAGTTTGTGTTATTGGTCAGTTTGGGATAATAGGTTAGTCTGGCTGATTTGTCAGTTTGGGGTGATTGTTCAGTTTGGGGTTGATTGGTGATTTTGTGTTGATTGGTCAGTGTGGGGTGATTGGTCAGTTTGGGGTGATTGTTCTGTTTGGGGTGCTTGGTCAGTTTGATTTGATTGATCAGTTTGGGGTGATTCGTCATTTTAGTGGTGATTGGTCAGTTTGTGTTAATGGGTCAGTTTGGGGTGATTGCTCACTTTATGTTGATGGATCAGTTTGTGTTGATTGTGCAGTTTGGAGAAGGCTGGTCAGTTTGGAGTGATGGGTCACTTTCCAGTGATTGGTCAGTTGGGAATGATGGTAAGTTTGGGGTGATTGTTCAGTTTGAGCTGTTGGTTCAGATTGGGGTGATTGTACATTTTGAGGTGATGGGTCTGTTTGGGGTGATTGAACAGTTTGTTTTGATTCTTCAGTTTTGGGATGATTGATCAGTTTTGGCTGGCGGGCCAGTTTGTGGTGATTGGTAAGTTTGTGTTGATGGCTCAGGTCGGGATGATAGGTCCGTTTTTGCTGATGGGTCAGTTGGGGCCTGGTTGATCAGTTTGTGTTATTGGTCAGTTTGGGATGATAGGTCAGTTTGGCTGGTTTGTCAGTTTGGGGTGATTGTTCAGTTTGGGGTTGATTGTTGATTTTGTATTGATTGGTCAGTGTGGGGTGATTGGTCAGTTTGGGTTGATTGTTCTGTTTGGGGTGCTTGGTCAGTTTGTTTTGATTGATCAGTTTGGGGTGATTCGTCATTTTGGTGGTGATTGGTCAGTTTGTGTTAATGGGTCAGTTTGGGGTGATTGGTCAGTTTTTGTTAATGGGTCAGTTTGCAGTGATTGGTCAGTTTGTTTTGATGGGTCAGTTTGTGGTGATTATTCAGTTTGGCGTCATTGGTCAGTTTGTTTTGATTCGTCAGTTTGGGGTGATTGGTGAGTTTGTGTTTATGAGTCAGTTTGTGCTGGTCTGTCAGTTTGCGATGATTGGTCAGTTTCGGGTGATTATTCAGTTGAATTTGATGGGTCAGTTTGCAGTGATTGGTCATTTAGCGGGTCATTGGTCAGTTTGCTTTGATGGGTCAGTTTGTGGTGATTGGTCAGTTTGGGGGTGGTTGGTCAGTTTGTGTTGAGGGTTCAGTTTGGTTGATTGGTTATTAAGGTGTGATGCGTCAGTTTGGGGTGAATCGTCAATTTGTGTTGATGGCTCAGTTTGATGTGATTGGTCAGTTTGTGTTGATGGGTCAGTTTGTTTTGATGGTACAGATTGGGGTGATTGATCATTTTTTGATGATTGGAAAGTTTGGGGTGTTTATTTATTTTGGGGTAATTGTTCAATTTGGGGTGATTGGGCAGTTTGTAGGTAATTGGTCAGTTTGCTGGTGATTGGTTAGAATGTGTTGATTGGTCAGTTTGGGGTGATTGGTCTTTTTGCGGTGATTGGTCAGTTTGTTTCTGTTGGTCAGTTTGGGGTGATTGTTTTGTTTTGGGTGATTGGTCAGTTTTTGTTGTTTGGTCAGTTTGGGGTGATTCGTCATTTTGGTGGAGATTGGTCAGTTTGCGTTAATGGGTCAGTTTGGGGTGATTGGTCAGTTTTCATTGACAGGTCAGTTTGCAGTGATTGGTCCGTTTGTTTTGATGTGTCAGTTTGCGGTGATTTTTCAGTTTGGCGTCATTGGTCAGTTTGTGGGTGATTGGCCCGTTTGGGGTTGATTTATCAGTTTTTTTTGATTGGTCAGTTTGGGGTGATTGGTGAGTTTGTGTTTATGAGTCAGTTTGTGCTGATTGGTCAGTTTGCGATGATTGATCAGTTTCAGGTGATTATTCAGTTGAATTTGATGGGTCAGTGTGCAGTTATTGGTCATTTAGGGGATGATTGGTCAGTTTGATTAGATGGGTTAGTTTTGGTGATTGGTCATTTTGGTGTGATGTGTTAGATTGGGGTGAATGGTCATTTTGTGTTGGCGGCTCAGTTTGGTCTGATTGGTCAATTTGTTTTGATGGGTCAGTTTGAGTTGATGGTTCAGATTGGGGTGATTGATCATTTTTTGATGATTGGAAAGTTTGGGGTGTTTATTTATATTGGGGTAATTGTTCAATATAGGGTGATTGGGCAGTTTGTAGGTAATTGGTCAGCTTGCTGGTGATTGGTTAGTATGTGTTGATTGGTCAGTTTGGGGTGATTGGTCAGTTTGGGTTGATTGGTCTTTTTGCTGTGATTGGTCAGTTTGTTTCTGTTGGTCAGTTTGGGGTGATTGTTTTGTTTGGGGTGCTTGGTCAGTTTTTGTTGTTTGGTCAGTTTGAGGTGATTCGTCATTTTGGTGGAGATTGGTCAGTTTGTGTTAATGGGTCAATTTGGGGTGATTGGTCATTTTTCATTGACGGGTCAGTTTGCAATGATTGCTCCGTTTGTTTTGATGTGTCAGTTTGCGGTGATTTTTCAGTTTGGCGTCATTGGTCAGTTTGTGGGTGATTGGCCCGTTTGGGGGTAATTTATCAGTTTGTTTTGATTGGTCAGTTTGGGGTGATTGGTGAGTTTGTGTTTATGAGTCAGTTTGTGCTGATTGGTCAGTTTGCGATGATTGATCAGTTTCAGGTGATTATTCAGTTGAATTTGATGGGTCAGTTTGCAGTTATTGGTCATTTAGGGGGTGATTGGTCAGTTTGATTAGATGGGTCAGTTTGGGTGATGGGTCATTTTGGTGTGATGGGTCAGTTTGGGGTGAATGTTCATTTTGAGTTGATGGGTCAGTTTGAGTTGATAGCTCAATTTATATTGATGGATCAGTTTGTATTGATTGGTCAGTTTGGGAAAGTTTGGTCAGTTGGAGTTATGGGTCACTTTGCAGTGATTGGTCAGTTTGGTGTTGATTGGTCAGTTTGTGTTGACTGTTGAGTTTTGATGATTGGTCAGTTGGGGATGATGTGTAAGTTTGGGGTGATTGATCAGTTTGTGTTGATGTGTCAGATTCGGGGTGATTGTTCATTTTGAGCTGATGGGTCTGTTTGGGGTGATTGTTCAGTTTGTTTTGATTCTTCAGTTTAGGGATGATTGATCAGTTCTGGCTGGTGGGTCAGTTTGGGGTGATTGGTAAGTTTGTGTTGATGGGTCAGTTCGGGATGATTGGTCAGATTATGCTGATGGGTCAGTTGGGGCCTTATTGATCAGTTTGTGTTATTGGTCAGTTTGGGATGATCGGTCAGTTTGGCTGATTTGTCAGTTTGGGGTGATTGTTCACTTTGTCGTTGATTGGTGATTTTGTGTTGATTGGTCAGTGTGATGTGATTGGTCAGTTTGAGGTGATTGTTCTGTTTCGGGTGATTGGTCAGTTTGTTTTGATCGGTCAGGTTGGGGTGATTCGTCATTTTGCTGGTGATTGGTCAGTTTGTGTTAATGGGCCAGTTTGGGGTGATTGGTCAGTTTTTGTTGATGGGTCAGTTTGCTGTAACTGGTCAGTTTGTTTTGATGGGTCAGTTTGCGGTGATTGTCCAGTTTGGCGTTGATTGGTCAGTTTGTGTTGATGGGTCAGTTTGGGGTGATTGGTCAGTTTGTTTTGAGTAAACTGTTTGTGCTGATTGTTCAGTTTATGATGATTGTTCAGTTTCGGGTGATTATTCTGATGGATTTGATGGGTCAGTTTGCAGTGATTTATCATTTAGGGGGTGATTGGTCAGTTTGCTTTGATGGGTCAGTTTGTGGTGATTGGTCAGTTTGTGTTGAGGGGTCAGTTTGCGTGATTGCTCATTTTGGTGTGATGGGTCAGTTTGGGCTGAATGGTCAGTTTGTGTTGATGGCTCATTTTGATGTGATTGGTCAGTTTGTGTTGATGGGTCAGTTTGTTTTGATGGTTCAGATTGGGGTGATTGATCATTTTAGATGATTGGAAATATTGAGTTGTTTATTTAGTTTGGGGTCATTGGTCAAGTTGGGGTGATTGGGCAGTTTGTAGGTAATTGCTCAGTTTGGTGGTGATTGGTTAGTGTGTGTTGATTGAGCAGTTTGGGGTGATTGGCCAGTTTGGGTTGATTGGTCTTTTGGGTTTGATTGGTCAGTTTGTTCTGATTGGTCTGTTTTGGTGATTGGTCAGTTGGGGATGATGGGTAAGTTTGGGGTGATTGATCAGTTTGAGTTGAAGGGTCAGATTAGGGGTGATTGTTCATTTTGAGGTGATGGTTCTGTTTGGGGTGATTGGACAGTTTGTTTTGATGCTTCAGTTTTGGGATGATTGTTCAGTTTTGGCTGGTGGGTCAGTTGGGGTGATTGGTAAGTTTGTGTTGATGGGTCAGTTCGGGATGATTGGTCAGTTTATGCTGCTGGGTCAGTTGGGGCCTGATTGATCAGTTTGTGTTATTGGTCAGTTTGGGATGATAGGTCAGTTTGGGTAATTGTCAGTTTGGGGTGATTGTTCAGTTGGGGTTGATTGGTGATATTATGTTGATTGGTCAGTGTGGGGTGATTGGTCAGTTTGGGTTGATTGTTCTGTTTGGGGTGCTTGGTCAGTTTGTTTTGATTGATCAGTTTGGGGTGATTCGTCATTTTGGTGGTGATTGGTCAGTTTGTGTTAATGGGTCAGTTTGGGGTGATTGGTCAGTTTTTGTTGATGGGTCAGTTTGCAGTGATTGGTCAGTTTGTTTTGATGGGTCAGTTTGTGGTGATTATTCAGTTTGGCGTCATTGGTCAGTTTGTTTTGATTCGTCAGTTTGGGGTGATTGGTGAGTTTGTGTTTATGAGTCAGTTTGTGCTGGTCTGTCAGTTTGCGATGATTGGTCAGTTTCGGGTGATTATTCAGTTGAATTTGATGGGTCAGTTTGCAGTGATTGGTCATTTAGCGGGTCATTGGTCAGTTTGCTTTGATGGGTCAGTTTGTGGTGATTGGTCAGTTTGGGGGTGATTGGTCAGTTTGTGTTGAGGGTTCAGTTTGGTTGATTGGTTATTAAGGTGTGATGCGTCAGTTTGGGGTGAATCGTCAATTTGTGTTGATGGCTCAGTTTGATGTGATTGGTCAGTTTGTGTTGATGGGTCAGTTTGTTTTGATGGTACAGATTGGGGTGATTGATCATTTTTTGATGATTGGAAAGTTTGGGGTGTTTATTTATTTTGGGGTAATTGTTCAATTTGGGGTGATTGGGCAGTTTGTAGGTAATTGGTCAGTTTGCTGGTGATTGGTTAGAATGTGTTGATTGGTCAGTTTGGGGTGATTGGTCTTTTTGCGGTGATTGGTCAGTTTGTTTCTGTTGGTCAGTTTGGGGTGATTGTTTTGTTTTGGGTGATTGGTCAGTTTTTGTTGTTTGGTCAGTTTGGGGTGATTCGTCATTTTGGTGGAGATTGGTCAGTTTGCGTTAATGGGTCAGTTTGGGGTGATTGGTCAGTTTTCATTGACGGGTCAGTTTGCAGTGATTGGTCCGTTTGTTTTGATGTGTCAGTTTGCGGTGATTTTTCAGTTTGGCGTCATTGGTCAGTTTGTGGGTGATTGGCCCGTTTGGGGTTGATTTATCAGTTTTTTTTGATTGGTCAGTTTGGGGTGATTGGTGAGTTTGGGGTTGATTGTTGATTTTGTATTGATTGGTCAGTGTGGGGTGATTGGTCAGTTTGGGTTGATTGGTCAGTTTGGGTAATTGTCAGTTTGGGGTGATTGTTCAGTTGGGGTTGATTGGTGATATTATGTTGATTGGTCAGTGTGGGGTGATTGGTCAGCTTGGGGTGATTGTTTTGTTTGGTGTGATTGGTCAGTTTGTTTTGATTCGTCAGTTTGGGGTGATTCGTCATTTTGGTGGTGATTGGTTAGTTTGTGTTAATGGGCCAGTTTGGGGTGATTGGTCAGTTTTTGTTGATGGGTCAGTTTGCTGTAATTGGTCAGTTTGTTTTGATGGGTCAGTTTTTGGTGATTATTCAGTTTGGCGTCATTGGTCAGTTTGTTATGATTTGTCAGTTTGGGGTGATTGGTGAGTTTGTGTTTATGAGTCAGTTTGTGCTGGTCTGTCAGTTTGCGATGATTGGTCAGTTTCGGGTGATTATTCAGTTGAATTTGATGGGTCAGTTTGCAGTGATTGGTCATTTAGGGGGTCATTGGTCAGTTTGCTTTGATGGGTCAGTTTGTGGTGATTGGTCAGTTTGGGGGTGATTGGTCAGTTTGTGTTGATGGGTCAGTTTTGATGATTGGTAAGTTGGGGATGATGGGTAAGTTTGGGGTGATTGGTCAGTTCAAGTTGATGGTTCAGATTGGGGTGATTGTTCATTTTGAGGTGATGGGTCTGTTTGGGGTGATTGGTCAGTTTGTTTTGATTCTTCAGTTTTGGGATGATTGATCAGTTTTGGCTGGTGGGTCAGTTTGGGAGATTGGTAATTTTGTGTTGTTGGGTCAGTGCGGGCTGATTGGTCCGTTTATGCTGATGGGTCAGTTGGGGCCGGATTGATCAGTTTGTGTTATTGGTCAATTTGGGATGATAGGTCAGTTTGGCTGATTTGTCAGTTTGGGGTGTTTGTTGAGTTTGGGTTTGATTGGTGATTTTTTGTTGATTGGTCAGTGAGGGGGGATTGGTCAGTTTGGGGTGATTGTTCTGTTTGGGGTGATTGGTCATTTTATTTTGATTGGTCAGTTTGGGGTGATTCGTCATTTTGGTGGTGATTGGTCAGTTTGTGTTAAAGGCTCAGTTTGGGTGATTGGTCAGTTTTTGTTGATGGGTCAGTTTGCAGTGATTATTCAGTTTGGCATCATTGGTCAGTTTGTGGGTGATTCGCCCGTTTGGGGGTTATTGGTCAGGTTCTTTTGATTGGTCAGTTTGGGGTGATTCGTGAGTTTGTGTTTATGAGTCAGTTTGTGCTGGTCTGTCAGTTTGCGATGATTGGTCAGTTTCAGGTGATTATTCAGTTGAATTTGATGGGTCAGTTTGCAGTGATTGGTCATTTAGGGGGTGATTGGTCAGTTTGGTTTGATGGGTCAGTTTGTGGTGATTGGTCAGTTTGGGGGAGATTGGTCAGTTTGTGCTAAGGGGTCAGTTTGGGTGATTGGTCATTTTGGTCTGATGGGTCAGTTTGGGGTGAATGGTCAATTTGTGGTGAAGGCTCAGTTTGATGTGATTGGTCAGTTTGTGTTGATGGGTCAGTTTGTTTTGATGGTTCAGATTGGGGTGATTGATCACTTTTTGATGATTGGAAAGTTTGGGGTGTTTATTTATTTTGGGGAAATTGGTCAATTTGAGGTGATTGGGCAGATTTTGGTAATTGGTCAGTTTGCTGGTGATTGGTTAGTATGTGTTGATTGGTCAGTTTGGGCTGATTGGTCAGTTTGGGTTGATTGGTCTTTTTGCAGTGATTGGTCAGTTTGTTTTTGTTGGTCAGTTTGGGGTGATTGTTCTGTTTGGGATGATTGGTCAGTTTGTGTAGTTTGGTCAGTTTGGGTTGATTCGTCATTTTGGTGGTGATTGGTCAGTTTGTGTTAATGGGTCAGTTTGGGGTGATTGGTCAGTTTTCATTGACGGGTCATTTTGCAGTGATTGGTCCGTTTGTTTTGATGTGTCAGTTTGCGGTGATTTTTCAGTTTGGCGTCATTGGTCAGTTTGTGGGTGATTGGCCTGTTTGGGGAAGATTTATCAGTTTGTTTTGATTGGTCAGTTTGGGGTGATTGGTGAGTTTGTGTTTGAGTCAGTTTGTGCTGATTGGTCAGTTTGCGATGATTGTTCAGTTTCAGGTGATTATTCAGTTGAATTTGATGGGTCAGTTTGCAGTTATTGGTCATTTAGGGGGTGATTGGTCAGTTTGATTTGATGGGTCAGCTTGGGTGATTGGTCATTTTGGTGTGATGTGTCAGATTGGGGTGAATGGTCATTTTGTGTTGACGGCTCCGTTTGGTGTGATTGGTCAATTTGTGCTGCTGGTTCAGTTGGGGCCTGATTGATCAGTTTGTGTTATTGGTCAGTTTGGGATGATAGGTCAGTTTGGGTAATTGTCAGTTTGGGGTGATTGTTCAGTTTGGGTTTGATGGGTGACTTTATGTTGATTGGTCAGTGTGGGGTGATTGGTCAGTTTGGGGTGATTGTTCTTTTTGGGGTGATTTGTCAGTTTTTTTGATTAGTCAGTTTGGGGTGATTCATCATTTTGGTGGTGATTGGTCAGTTTGTGTTAATGGGCCAGTTTGGGGTGATTGGTCAGTTTTTGTTGATGGGTCAGTTTGCTGTAATTGGTCATTTTGTTTTGAAGGGTCAGTTTGCGGTGACTGTTCAGTTTGGGGTTGATTGGTCAGTTTGTGTTGATGGGTCAGTTTAGTGTGATTGGTCTGTTTGTTTTGAGTAAACTATTTGTGCTGATTGGTCAGTTGCGATGATTGTACAGTTTCGGATGATTATTCAGTTGAATCTCATGTGTCAGTTTGCAGTGGTTGGTCATTTTGGGGGTGATTGGTCAGTTTGCTTTGATGGATCAGTTTGCAGTGATTGGTCAGTTTGGGATGATTGGTCAGTCTGTGTTGAGGGGTCAGTTTGGGTGATTGGTCATTTTGGTGTGATGGGTCAGTTTGGGGTGAATGGTCAGTTTGTGTTGATGGCTCAGATTGGGGTGATTGGTCACTTTATATTGATGGATCAGTTTGTGTTGATTGTGCAGTTTGGGGAAGGCTGGTCAGTTTGGAGTGATGGGTCACTTTGCAGTGATTGGTCAGTTGGGGATGATGGGTAAGTTTGGGGTGATTGTTCAGTTTGAGTTGATGGGTCAGATTGGGGGTGATTGTTCATTTTGAGGTGATGTGTCTGTTTGGGGTGATTGGACAGTTGGTTTTGATTCTTCAGTTCAGGGATGATTGATCAGTTTTGGCTGGTGGCTCAGTTTGGGGTGATTGGTAAGTTTGTGTTGATGGCTCAGTTCGGGATGATAGGTCAGTTTATGCTGATGGGTCAGTTGGGGCCTGGTTGATCAGTTTGTGTTATTGGTCAGTTTGGGATGATAGGTCAGTTTGGCTGATTTGTCAGTTTGGGGTGATTGTTCAGTTTGGAGTTGATTGGTGATTTTGTGTTCATTGGTCAGTGTGGGGTGATTGGTCAGTTTGGGGTGATTGTTCTGTTTGGGGTCCTTGGTCAGTTTGTTTTGATTGATCAGTTTGGGGTGATTCATCATTTTGGTGGTGATTGGTCAGTTTGTGCTAATGGGTCAGTTTGGGGTGATTGGTCAGTTTTTGTTGATGGGTCAGTTTGCAGTGATTGGTCAGTTTGTTTTGATGGGTCAGTTTGTGGTGATTATTCAGTTTGGCGTCATTGGTCAGTTTGTTATGATTTGTCAGTTTGGGGTGATTGGTGAGTTTGTGTTTATGAGTCACTTTGTGCTGGTCTGTCAGTGTGCGATGATTGGTCAGTTTCGGGTGATTATTCAGTTGAATTTGATGGGTCAGTTTGCAGTGATTGGTCATTTAGGGGGTCATTGGTCAGTTTGCTTTGATGGGTCAGTTTGTGGTGATTGTTCAGATTGGGGGTGATTGGTCAGTTTGTGTTGAGGGGTCAGTTTGGGTGATAGGTCATTTTGGTGTGATGGGTCAGTTTGGGGTGAATGGCCAGTTTGTGTTGATTGCTCAGTTTGATGTGATTGGTCAGTTTGTGTTGATGTGTCAGTTTGTTTTGATGTTACAGATTGGGGTGATTGATCATTTTTTGATGATTGGAAAGTTTGGGGAGTTTATTTATACTGGGATAATTGGTCAATTTTAGGTGATTGGGCTGTTTGTAGGTAATTGTTCAGTTTGTTGGTGATTGGTTAGTATGTGTTGATTGGTCAGTTTGGGGTGATTGGTCAGTTTGGGTTGATTGCTCTTTTTGCGGTGATTGGTCAGTTTGTTTCTGTTGGTCAGTTTTGGGTGATTGATTTGTTTGGGGTGATTGGTCAGTTTTTGTTGTTTGATCAGTTTGGGGTGATTCGTCATTTTGGTGGTGATTGGTCAGTTTGTGTTAATGGGTCAGATTGGGGTGATTGGTCAGTTTTTATTGACGGGTCAGTTTGCAGTGATTGGTCCGTTTGTTTTGATGTGTCAGTTTGCGGTGATTTTTCAGATTGGCGTCATTGGTCAGTTTGTGGGTGATTGGCCTGTTTGGGGGTGGTTTATCAGTTTGTTTTGATTGGTCAGTTTGGGGTGATTGGTCAGATTGTTCTGGTTGGTCAGTTTGGGGAGATTGGTCAGTTTGGGGGTGATTGGTCAGTTTGTGTTTGGGGGATCATTTTGGGTGATTGTTCATTTTGGTGTGATGGGTCAGTTTGGGGTGAAAGGTCAGTTTGTGTTGATGGCTCAGATTGGGGTGATTGGTCAATTTGTGTTGATGGGTCAGTTTGAGTTGATTGCTCAGTTTATATTGATGGATCAATTTGTGTTGATTGGGCAGTTTGGGGAAGGTTGGTCAGTTTGGAGTGATTGGTCACTTTGCAGTGATTGGTCAGTTTTGGGTTAATTCGTCAGTTTGTGTTGATTGGTCAGTTTTGGTGATTGGTCAGTTGGGGATGATGGGTAAGTTTGGGGTGATTGATCAGTTTGAGTTGATGGGTCAGATTGGGGTTGATTGTTCATTTTGAGGTGATGGGTCTGTTTGGGGTGATTGTTTTTTATTCTTCAGTTTTGGGATGATTGATCAGTTTTGGCTGGTGCGTCAGTTTGGGTTTGATTGATGATTTTGTATTGATTGGTCAGTGTGGGGTGATTGGTCAGTTTGGGGTGATTGTTCTCTTTGGGGTGATTGGTCAGTTTGTTTTGATTGGTCAGTTTGGTGTGATTCGTCATTTTGGTGGTGATTGGTCAGTTTGTGTTGAGGGGTCAGTTTGGGTGATTGGTCATTATGGTGTGATGGGTCAGTTTGGGGTGAATGGTCAGTTTGTGTTGAAGGCTGAGATTGGGGTGGTTGGTCAGTTTGTCTTGTTGGGTCTGTTTGGGGCTGATTGCTCAGTTTGAGTTGATGGGTCTGTTTGGGGAAGGTTGGTCAGTTTGGAGTGATGGGTCACTTTGCAGTGATTGGTCAGTTTGGGGTGATTGGTCAGTTTGTGTTGATGGGTCAGATTGGGGGTGATTGGTCAGTTTGAGTTGATGGGGCTGTTTGTGTTATTGGTCAGTTTCGGATGATAGGTCAGTTTAGGTGATTGGTCAGTTTGGGGTGATTATTCAGTTTGGGGGTGATTGGTGATTTTGAGTTGATTGGACAGTCTGGGGTGATTGGTCAGTCTGGGGTGATTGGTCTGTTTGGGGTGACTGGTCAGGTTGTTTTGATTGGTCAGTTTGGGGTGATTGGTCATTTTGGTGGTGATTGGTCAGTTTGTGTTAATGGGCCAGTTTGGGGTGATTGGTCAGTTTTTGTTGATGGGTCAATTTGCTGTAATTGATCAGTTTGTTTTGATGGGTCAGTTTGCGGTGATTGTGCAGTTTGGGGTGATTGGACAGTTTGTTTTGAGTAAACTGTTTGTGCTGATTGGTCTGTTTGCGATGATTGTTCAGTTTCGGGTGATTATGCAGCTGGATTTGATGTGTCAGTTTGCAGTGATTGGTCATTTTGGGGGTGATTGGTCAGTTTGCTTTGATGAGTCAGTTTGCAGTGATTGGTCAATTTGGGCGAATTCGTCAGTTTGTGTTGAGTTGTCAGTTTGGGTGATTGTTCATTGTGGTGTGATGGGTCAGTTTGGGGTGATTGGTCAGTTTTTGTTGATGGGTCAGTTTGCTGTAATTGGTCAGTTTGTTTTGAAGGGTCAGTTTGCGGTGACTGTTCAATTTGGCGTTGATTGGTCAGTTTGTGTTGATGGGTCAGTTTAGTGTGGTTGGTCAGTTTGTTTTGAGTAAACTAATTGTGCTGATTGGTCAGTTGCGATGATTGTTCAGTTTCGGGTGATTATTCAGTTGGATTTCCTGTGTCAGTTTGCAGTGGTTGGTCATTTTGGGGGTGATTGGTCAGTTTGCTTTGATGGATCAGTTTGCAGTGATTGGTCAGTTTGGGGATGATTGGTCAATTTGTGTTGTTTGGTCAGTTTGGGGTGATTGGTCATTTTGTGTTATTGGGTCAGTTTCGGGTGATTGCACAATTTGTTTTGATGCATCAGTTTGTGTTGATTGCTCAGTTTGGGAATGGTTGGTCAGTTTGGAAAGATGGGTCACTTTGCAGTGATTGGAAGTTTGGGGTTGATTGGTCAGTTTGTGTTGATGTGTCAGTTTGTATCGATTGGTCTGATTGGGGGCAATTGATCAGTTTTGTCTGGTGGGTCAGTTTGGGGGTGATTGGTAAGTTTGTGTTGATGGGTCAGTTTGTGTTGATGGGTCAGTTTGGGGATGATTGTTCAGTTTGGGTTGGTGTGTCAGTATGGGGGCGATTGGTCAGTTTGTGTTGATGGGTCAGTTCGAGATGATTGGTCAGTTTGTGCTGATGGGTCAGTTGCGGCCGGCATGGTCCGTTTGTGTTGAATGGTCATTTTGAATGATTGGTCAGTTTGGGGTGGTTGGACAGTTTGGGGTGATGGGTCAGTGTGGGGATGATTGGTCAGTTTGGGCTGGTGTGTCAGTATGGGGCGATTGGTCATTTGGGTTGATCGGTCAGTTCGGGGTGATTGGTCAGTTTGTGTTGATTTGTCAGTTTGGGATGTTTGGTCAGTTTGAGTGATTGGTCAGTTTGGGGTGATTGTTCAGTTTGGTGGTGATTGGTGATTTTGTGTTGATTCGCCAGTGTGTTGTGATTGGCCAGTTTGCGGTGATTGGCCTGTTTGGGGTGATTGGTCGTCTTGTTTTGATTGGTCAGTTTAGGGTGATTGGTCATTTTGGTGGTGATTGGTCAGTTTGGGGTGATTGGTTAGTTTGGGGTGATTTGTCATTTTGTGTTAATTGGTCAGTTTGGGGTGACTGGTCAGTTTTTGTTGATGGGTCAGTTTGTGTTGATGGGTCAGTTTGGGGATGATTGTTCAGTTTGGGTTGGTGTGTCAGTATGGGGGCGATTGGTCAGTTTGTGTTGATGGGTCAGTTCGAGATGATTGGTCAGTTTGTGCTGATGGGTCAGTTGCGGCCGGCATGGTCCGTTTGTGTGTTAGGTCAGTGTGTGTGGATGGGTCAGTTTGTGGTGATAGGTCAGTTTGGAGTGATGGGTCTTTTTGCAGTGATTGGTCAGTTTTGGGTTGATTGGTCAGTTTGTGTTGATGGGTCAGTTTGGCATGATTGGTCAGTTTGTTTTGATGGAACTGTTTGTCAGTTTGGGGATGCTTGCTTAGTTTACGGTGATTATTCAGTTTTATTTGATGGATCAGTTTGCGGTGATTGTTCATTTTGGGGGTGTTTGGTCAGTTTGCTTTGATGGGTCAGTCTGCGGTGATTGGTCAGTTTGGGGGTGATTTGTCAGTTTGGGATGAATGGTCAGTTTGGGATTGATTGGTCATTTTGTGTTGATGGGTCAGTTTGTGGTAATTGGTCAGTTTGGAGTGATTGGTAAGTTTGCTGTGATTGGTCAGTTTTGGGTTGATTGGTCAGTTTGTGTTGATGGTCAGTTTGGGATGATTGGTCAGTTTGTTTTGATGGAACTGTTTTTCAGTTTGAGTTAGCTAGCTTAGTTTTGGGTGATCATTCAGTTTGATTTGATGGATCAGTTTGCAGTGATTGTTCATTTTGGGGGTGTTTGATCAGTTTGCTTTGATGGGTCAGTCTGCGGTGATTGGCCAGTTTGGGGGTGATTGGTCAGTTTGGGGTGAATGGTCAGTTTGGGGTTGATTGGTCACTTTGTGTCGATGGGTCAGTTTGGGGTGATTGGTCAGTTTGTTTTGATGGAACTGTTTGTGTTGATTGGTCAGTTTGGGGATGATTGTTCATTTTCGGGTGATTGGTCAGTTTGCTTTGATGGGTCAGTTTGCAGCGATTGGTCAGTTTGGGGTCCTTGAGCAGTTTGGGATTAGTGGTCAGTTTGGGATAATTGGTCAGTTTGGGGTGATTATTCAGTTTGGGGGAGATTGGTGCTTTTGTGTTGATTGGTCATTTTGGGTTGTTTGGTCATTTTGTGTTACTGGGTCAGTTTGGGGTGATTGCTCAGCTTCATTTGATGCATCAGTTTTTGTTGATGGGTCAGTTTGATGTAATTGGTCAGTTTGATTGGATGGGTCAGTTTGTGGTGATTGTTCAGTTTGGGGTTGATTGATCAGTTTGTGTTGATGGGTCAGTTTGGGGCGATTGGTCAGTTTGTTTTGAGTAAACTGTTTGTGCTAATTGGTCAGTTTGCGATGATTGTTCAGTTTCGGGTGATTATTCAGTTGGATTTGATGTGTCAGTTTGCAGTGATTGGTCATTTTGGGGGTGATTGGTCAGTTTGCTTTGATTGGTCAGTTTGGGGGTGATTGGTCAGTTTGTGTTTGGGGGATCATTTTGGGTGATTGTTCATTTTGGTGTGATGGGTCAGTTTTGGGTGAATAGTCATTTTGTGTTGATGGCTCAGATTGGGGTGATTGGTCAGTTTGTGTTGATGGGTCAGTTTGAGTTGATTGCTCAATTTATATTGATGGATCAGTTTGTGTTGATTGTTCAGTTTGGGGAAGGTTGGTCAGTTTGGAGTGATGGGTCACTTTGCAGTGATTGGTCAGTTTGGGGTTGATTGGTCAGTTTGTGTTGATGGGTCAGTTTGTATTGATGGGTCTGATTGGGGGTGATTGATCAGTTTTGGCTGGTGGGTAAGTTTGTGGGTGATTGTTAAGTTTGTGTTGATGGGTCAGTTTGTGGTGATAGGTCAGTTTGGGGATGATGTGTCAGTTTGGGCTGGTGTGTCAGTATGGGGGCGATTGGTCAGTTTGTGTTGATGGGTCAGTTCAGGGTGATTTGTCAGTTTCTGCTGATGGGTCAGTTGGGGCCTGATTGGTCAGTTTGAGTTGATTGTCATTTTGGGATGATTTGTCAGTTTGGGGTGATTGGTCAGTTTGGCGTGATGGGTCAGTATGTTGAAGTTTGTTCAGTTTGGGCTGGTTTTACTGTATGGGGGCGATTGGTCAGTTTGTGTTGATGGGTCAGTTTGGGGTGATTGGTCAGTTTGTGCTGATGGGTCAGTTGGGGCCTGATTAGTCAGTTTGTGTTGATTGGTCAGTTTGGAATGATTGGTCAGTTTGTGTTGATGGAACTGTTTTTCAGTTTGGGGTTGCTTGCTTATTTTCGGGTGATTATTCAGTTTGATTTGATGGATCAGTTTGCGGTGATTGTTCATTTTGGGGGTGTTTGGTCAGTTTGCTTTGATGGGACAGTCTGCGGTGATTGGCCAGTTTGGGGGTGATTGGTCAGTTTGGTGTGAATGGTCAGTTTGGGGTTGATTGGTCACTTTGTGTCGATGGGTCAGTTTGGGGTGATTGGTCAGTTTGTTTTGATGGAACTGTTTGTTTTGATTGGTCAGTTTGGGGATGATTGTTCATTTTCGGGTGATTGGTCAGTTTGCTTTGTTGGGTCAGTTTGCAGTGATTGGTCAGTTTGGGGTGCTTGGGCAATTTGGGATTAGTGGTCATTTTGGGATGATTGTTCAGTTTGGGGTGATTGTTCAGTTTGGGGGAGATTGTTGCTTTTGTGTTGATTGGTCATTTTGGGTTGTTTGGTCATTTTGTGTTAATGGGTCAGTTTGGGGTGATTGCTCAGCTTCTCTTGATGCATCAGTTTTTGTTGATGAGTCAGTTTGCTGTAATTGGTCAGTTTGTTTTGATGGATCAGTTTGTGGTGATTGGTCAGTTTGGGGTTGATTGATCAGTTTGTGTTGATGGGTCAGTTTGGGGTGATTGGTCAGTTTGTTTTGAGTAAACTGTTTGTGCTAATTGGTCAGTTTGCGATGATTGTTCAGTTTCGGATGATTATTCAGTTGGATTTGATGTGTCAGTTTGCAGTGATTGGTCATTTTGGGGGTGATTGGTCAGTTTGCTTTGATTGGTCAGTTTGCAGTGATTGGTCAGTTTGGGGGTGATTGGTCAGTTTGTGTTGAGGGGTCAGTTTTGGTGATTCGTCATTTGGTGTGATGGGTCAGTTTTGGGTGAATAGTCATTTTGTGTTGATGGCTCAGATTGGGGTGATTGGTCAGTTTGTGTTGATGGGTCAGTTTGAGTTGATTGCTCAATTTATATTGATGGATCAGTTTGTGTTGATTGTTCAGTTTGGGGAAGGTTGGTCAGTTTGGAGTGATGGGTCACTTTGCAGTGATTGTTCAGTTTGGGGTTGATTGGTCAGTTTGTGTTGATGGGTCAGTTTGTATTGATGGGTCTGATTGGGGGTGATTGATCAGTTTTGGCTGGTGGGTAAGTTTGTGGGTGATTGTTAAGTTTGTGTTGATGGGTCAGTTTGTGGTGACAGGTCAGTTTGGGGATGATGTGTCAGTTTGGGCTGGTGTTTCAGTATGGGGGCGATTGGTCAGTTTGTGTTGATGGGTCAGTTCAGGGTGATTTGTCAGTTTCTGCTGATGGGTCAGTTGGGGCCTGATTGGTCAGTTTGAGTTGATTGTCATTTTGGGATGATTTGTCAGTTTGGGGTGATTGGTCAGTTTGGCTTGATGGGTCAGTATGTGGAAGTTTGTTCAGTTTGGGCTGGTGTTACAGTATGGGGGCGGTTGGTCAGTTTGTGTTGATGGGTCAGTTTGGGGTGATTGGTCAGTTTGTGCTGATGGGTCAGTTGGGGCCTGATTAGTCAGTTTGTGTTGATTGGTCAGTTTGGAATGATTGGTCAGTTGAGTGGTCAGTTTGGGATGATTGGTCAGTTTGTGTTGATGGAACTGTTTTTCAGTTTGGGGTTGCTTGCTTATTTTCGGGTGATTATTCAGTTTGATTTGATGGATCAGTTTGCGGTGATTGTTCATTTTGTGGGTGTTATGTCAGTTTGCTTTGATGGGTCAGTCTGCGGTGATTGGCCAGTTTGGGGGTGATTGGTCAGTTTGGTGTGAATGGTCAGTTTGGGGTTGATTGGTCACTTTGTGTCGATGGGTCAGTTTGGGGTGATTGGTCAGTTTGTTTTGATGGAACTGTTTGTTTTGATTGGTCAGTTTGGGGATGATTGGTCAGTTTGCTTTGATGGGTCAGTTTGCAGTGATTGGTCAGTTTGGGGTGCTTGGGCAATTTGGGATTAGTGGTCATTTTGGGATGATTGTTCAGTTTGGGGTGATTGTTCAGTTTGGGGGAGATTGTTGCTTTTGTGTTGATTGGTCATTTTGGGTTGTTTGGTCATTTTGTGTTAATGGGTCAGTTTGGGGTGATTGCTCAGCTTCTCTTGATGCATCAGTTTTTGTTGATGAGTCAGTTTGCTGTAATTGGTCAGTTTGTTTTGATGGGTCAGTTTGTGGTGATTGTTCCGTTTGGGGTTGATTGATCAGTTTGTGTTGATGGGTCAGTTTGGGGTGATTGGTCAGTTTGTTTTGAGTAAACTGTTTGTGCTAATTGGTCAGTTTGCGATGATTATTCAGTTTCGGGTGATTATTCAGTTGGATTTGATGTGTCAGTTTGCAGTGATTGGTCATTTTGGGGGTGATTGGTCAGTTTGCTTTGATGGATCAGTTTGCAGTGATTGGTCAGTTTGGGGGTGATTGGTCAGTTTGTGTTGTGGGGTCAGTTTTGGTGATTGGTCATTTTGGTGTGATGGGTCAGTTTTCGGTGAATAGTCATTTTGTGTTGATGGCTCAGATTGGTGTGATTGGTCAGTTTGTGTTGATGGTCTGATTGGGATGATTGGTCAGTTTGTTTTGATGGAACTGTTTTTCAGTTTGGGTTAGCTAGCTTAGTTTTGAGTGATCATTCAGTTTGATTTGATGGATCAGTTTGCAGTGATTGTTCATTTTGGGGGTATTTGGTCAGTTTGCTTTGATGGGTCTGTCTGCGGTGATTGGCCATTTTGGGGGTGATTGGTCAGTTTGGGGTTGATTGGTCACTTTGTGTCGATGGGTCAGTTTGGGGTGATTGGTCAGTTTGTTTTGATGGAACTGTTTGTGTTGTTTGGTCAGTTTGGGGATGATTGTTCATTTTCGGGTGATTGGTCAGTTTGCTTTGATGGGTCAGTTTGCAGTGATTGGTCAGTTTGGGGTCCTTGGGCAGTTTGGGATTAGTGGTCAGTTTGGGATAATTGGTCAGTTTGGGGTGATTATTCAGTTTGGGGGAGATTGGTGCTTTTGTGTTGATTGGTCATTTTGGGTTGTTTGGTCATTTTGTGTTAATGGGTCAGTTTGGGGTGATTGCTCAGCTTCATTTGATGCATCAGTTTTTGTTGATGAGTCAGTTTGCTGTAATTGGTCAGTTTGATTGGATGGGTCAGTTTGTGGTGATTGTTCAGTTTGGGGTTGATTGATCAGTTTGTGTTGATGGGTCAGTTTGGGGTGATTGGTCAGTTTGTTTTGAGTAAACTGTTTGTGCTAATTGGTCAGTTTGCGATGATTGTTCAGTTTCGGGTGATTATTCAGTTGGATTTGATGTGTCAGTTTGCAGAGATTGGTCATTTTGGGGGTGATTGGTCAGTTTGCTTTGATTGGTCAGTTTGCAGTGATTGGTCAGTTTGGGGGTGATTGGTCAGTTTGTGTTGAGGGGTCAGTTTTGGTGATTCGTCATTTGGTGTGATGGGTCAGTTTTGGGTGAATAGTCATTTTGTGTTGATGGCTCAGATTGGGGTGATTGGTCAGTTTGTGTTGATGGGTCAGTTTGAGTTGATTGCTCAATTTATATTGATGGATCAGTTTGTGTTGATTGTTCAGTTTGGGGAAGGTTGGTCAGTTTGGAGTGATGGGTCACTTTGCAGTGATTGTTCAGTTTGGGGTTGATTGGTCAGTTTGTGTTGATGGGTCAGTTTGTATTGATGGGTCTGATTGGGGGTGATTGATCAGTTTTGGCTGGTGGGTAAGTTTGTGGGTGATTGTTAAGTTTGTGTTGATGGGTCAGTTTGTGGTGACAGGTCAGTTTGGGGATGATGTGTCAGTTTGGGCTGGTGTGTCAGTATGGGGGCGATTGGTCAGTTTGTGTTGATGGGTTAGTTCAGGGTGATTTGTCAGTTTCTGCTGATGGGTCAGTTGGGGCCTGATTGGTCAGTTTGAGTTGATTGTCATTTTGGGATGATTTGTCAGTTTGGGGTGATTGGTCAGTTTGGCTTGATGGGTCAGTATGTGAAAGTTTGTTCAGTTTGGGCTGGTGTTACAGTATGGGGGCGGTTGGTCAGTTTGTGTTGATGGGTCAGTTTGGGGTGATTGGTCAGTTTGTGCTGATGGGTCAGTTGGGGCCTGATTAGTCAGTTTGTGTTGATTGGTCAGTTTGGAATGATTGGTCAGTTGAGTGGTCAGTTTGGGATGATTGGTCAGTTTGTGTTGATGGAACTGTTTTTCAGTTTGGGGTTGCTTGCTTATTTTCGGGTGATTATTCAGTTTGATTTGATGGATCAGTTTGCGGTGATTGTTCATTTTGGGGGTGTTATGTCAGTTTGCTTTGATGGGTCAGTCTGCGGTGATTGGCCAGTTTGGGGGTGATTGGTCAGTTTGGTGTGAATAGTCAGTTTGGGGTTGATTGGTCACTTTGTGTCGATGGGTCAGTTTGGGGTGATTGGTCAGTTTGTTTTGATGGAACTGTTTGTTTTGATTGGTCAGTTTGGGGATGATTGTTCATTTTCGGGTGATTGGTCAGTTTGCTGTGATGGCTCAGTTTGCAGTGATTGGTCAGTTTGGGGTGCTTGGGCAATTTGGGATTAGTGGTCATTTTGGGATAATTGTTCAGTTTGGGGTCATTGTTCAGTTTGGGGGAGATTGTTGCTTTTGTGTTGAATGGTCATTTTGGGGTGTTTGGTCATTTTGTATTAATGGGTCAGTTTGGGGTGATTGCTCAGCATCTCTTGATGCATCAGTTTTTGTTGATTAGTCAGTTTGCTGTAATTGATCAGTTTGTTTTGATGGGTCAGTTTGTGGTGATTGTTCAGTTTGGGGTTGATTGATCAATTTGTGTTGATGGGTCAGTTTGGGGTGATTGGTCAGTTTGTTTTGAGTAAACTGTTTGTGCTAATTGGTCAGTTTGCGATGATTGTTCAGTTTCTGGTGATTATTAAGTTGGATTTGATGTGTCAGTTTGCAGTGATTGGTCATTTTGGGGGTGATTGGTCAGTTTGCTTTGATGGATCAGTTTGCAGTGATTGGTCAGTTTGGGGGTGATTGGTCAGTTTGTGTTGAGGGGTCAGTTTTGGTGATTGGTCATTTTGGTGTGATGGGTCAGTTTTCGGTGAATAGTCATTTTGTGATGATGGCTCAGATTGGTGTGATTGGTCAGTTTGTGTTGATGGGTCAGTTTGAGTTGATTGCTCAATTTATATTGATGGATCAATTTGTGTTGATTGTTCAGTTTTGGGAAGGTTGGTCAGTTTGGAGTGATTGATCACTTTGCAGTGATTGGTCAGTTTGGGGTTGATTGGTCAGTTTGTGTTGATGGGTCAGTTTGTATTGATGGGTCTGATTGGGGGTGATTGATCAGTTTTGGCTGGTGGGTAAGTTTGTGGGTGATTGTTAAGTTTGTTTTGATGGGTCAGTTTGTGTTGATAGGTCAGCTTGGGGATGATGTGTCAGTTTGGGCTGGTGTATCAGTATGGGGGCGATTAGTCAGTTTGTGTTGATGGATCAGTTCAGAGTGATTTGTCAGTTTGTGCTGATGGGTCAGTAGGGGCCTGATTGGTCAGTTTGAGTTGATTGTCATTTTGGGATGATTTGTCAGTTTGGGGTGATTGGTCAGTTTGGCGTGATGGGTCAGTATGGTGAAGTTTGGTCAGTTTGGGCTGGTGTTACAGTATGGGGGCGGTTGGTCAGTTTGTGTTGATGGGTCAGTTCGGGATGATTGGTCATTTTGTGCTGATGGGTCAGTTGGGGCCTGATAAGTCAGTTTGTGTTGATTGGTCAGTTTGGAATGATTGGTCAGTTGAGTGGTCAATTTGGAGTGATTGTTCAGTTTGGGGGTGATTGGTGATTTTGTGCTTATTGGTCAGTGTGGGGTGATTGGCCAGTTTGGGATGATTGCGTTTTTTGGGATGATTGATCATCTTGTTTTGATTGGTCAGTTTATGGTGATTGGTCATTCTGGTTGTGATTGGTCAGTTTGGGGTGATTGGTCAGTTTGGGGTGATCGGTTATTTTGTGTTAATGCGTCAGTTTGGGGTGACTGATCAGTTTTTTTTGATGAGTCACTTTGTGGTGATTGGTCAGTTTGTGTTGATGGGTCAGTTTAGTGTGATTGGTCAGTTTGTTTTGAGTAAACTAATTGTGCTGATTGGTTAGTTGCGATGATTGTTCAGTTTCGATGATTATTCAGTTGGATTTCATGTGTCAGTTTGCAGTGGTTGGTCATTTTGGGGGTGATTGGTCAGTTTGCTTTGATGGATCAGTTTGCAGTGATTGGTCAGTTTGGGGATGATTGGTCAATTTGTGTTGAGGGGTCAGTTTGGGTGATTGGTCATTTTGGTGTGATGGGTCAATTTGGGGTGAATGGTCAGTTTGTGTTGATGGCTCAGATTGGGGTGATTGTTCAGTTTGTGTTGATGGGTCAGTTTGAGTTGATTGCTCACTTTATATTGATGGATCAGTTTGTGTTAATTGTGCAGTTTGGGGAAGGCTTGTCAGTTTGGAGTGAAGGGTCACTTTGAGGTGATTGGTCAGTTGGGGATGATGGGTAAGTTTGGGGCGATTGTTCAGTTTGAGTTGATGGGTCAGATTGGGGGTGATTGTTCATTTTGAGGTGATGGGGCTGTTTAGGATGATTGGACAGTTTGTTTTGATTCTTCAGTTTTGGGATGATTGATCAGTTTTGGCTGGTGTGTCAGTTTGGGGTGATTGGTAAGTTTGTGTTGATGGCTCAGTTCGGGATGATAGGTCAATTTATGCTGATGGGTCAGTTGGGGCCTGGTTGATCAGTTTGTGTTATTGGTCAGTTTGGGATAATAGGTTAGTCTGGCTGATTTGTCAGTTTGGGGTGATTGTTCAGTTTGGGGTTGATTGGTGATTTTGTGTTGATTGGTCAGTGTGGGGTGATTGGTCAGTTTGGGGTGATTGTTCTGTTTGGGGTGCTTGGTCAGTTTGATTTGATTGATCAGTTTGGGGTGATTCGTCATTTTAGTGGTGATTGGTCAGTTTGTGTTAATGGGTCAGTTTGGGGTGATTGCTCACTTTATGTTGATGGATCAGTTTGTGTTGATTGTGCAGTTTGGAGAAGGCTGGTCAGTTTGGAGTGATGGGTCACTTTCCAGTGATTGGTCAGTTGGGAATGATGGTAAGTTTGGGGTGATTGTTCAGTTTGAGCTGATGGTTCAGATTGGGGGTGATTGTTCATTTTGAGGTGATGGGGCTGTTTAGGATGATTGGACAGTTTGTTTTGATTCTTCAGTTTTGGGATGATTGATCAGTTTTGGCTGGTGGGCCAGTTTGGGGTGATTGGTAAGTTTGTGTTGATGGCTCAGGTCGGGATGATAGGTCCGTTTTTGCTGATGGGTCAGTTGGGGCCTGGTTGATCTGTTTGTGTTATTGGTCAGTTTGGGATGAAAGGTCAGTTTGGCTGATTTGTCAGTTTGGGGTGATTGTTCAGTTTGGGGTTGATTGATTTTGTATTGATTGGTCAGTGTGGGGTGATTGGTCAGTTTGGGTTGATTGTTCTGTTTGGGGTGCTTGGTCAGTTTGTTTTGATTGATCAGTTTGGGGTGATTCGTCATTTTGGTGGTGATTGGTCAGTTTGTGTTAATGGGTCAGTTTGGGGTGATTGGTCAGTTTGTTTTGATGGGTCAGTTTGTGGTGATTATTCAGTTTGGCGTCATTGGTCAGTTTGTTTTGATTCGTCAGTTTGGGGTGATTGGTGAGTTTGTGTTTTTGAGTCAGTTTGTGCTGGTCTGTCAGTTTGCGATGATTGGTCAGTTTCGGGTGATTATTCAGTTGAATTTGATGGGTTAGTTTGCAGTGATTGGTCATTTAGCGGGTCATTGGTCAGTTTGCTTTGATGGGTCAGTTTGTGGTGATTGGTCAGTTTGGGGGTGATTGGTCTGTTTGTGTTGAGGGTTCAGTTTGGTTGATTGGTCATTAAGGTGTGATGCGTCAGTTTGGGGTGAATCGCCAATTTGTGTTGATGGCTCAGTTTGATGTGATTGGTTAGTTTGTGTTGATGGGTCAGTTTGTTTTGATGGTACAGATTGGGGTGATTGATCATTTTTTGATGATTGGAAAGTTTGGGGTGTTTATTTATTTTGGGGTAATTGTTCAATTTGGGGTGATTGGGCAGTTTGTAGGTAATTGGTCAGTTTGCTGGTGATTGGTTAGAATGTGTTGATTGGTCAGTTTGGGGTGATTGGTCAGTTCGGGTTGATTGGTCTTTTTGCGGTGATTTGTCAGTTTGTTTCTGTTCACTTTGGGGTGATTGTTTTGTTTTGGGTGATTGGTCAGTTTTTGTTGTTTGGTCAGTTTGGGGTGATTCGTCATTTTGGTGGAGATTGGTCAGTTTGCGTTAATGGGTCAGTTTGGGGTGATTGGTCAGTTTTCATTGACGGGTCAGTTTGCAGTGATTGGTCCGTTTGTTTTGATGTGTCAGTTTGCGGTGATTTTTCAGTTTGGCGTCATTGGTCAGTTTGTGGGTGCTTGGCCCGTTTGGGGTTGATTTATCAGTTTTTTTTGATTGGTCAGTTTGGGGTGATTGGTGAGTTTGTGTTTATGAGTCAGTTTGTGCTGATTGGTCAGTTTGCGATGATTGATCAGTTTCAGGTGATTATTCAGTTGAATTTGATGGGTCAGTGTGCAGTTATTGGTCATTTAGGGGGTGATTGGTCAGTTTGATTAGATGGGTTAGTTTTGGTGATTGGTCATTTTGGTGTGATGTGTTAGATTGGGGTGAATGGTCATTTTGTGTTGGCGGCTCAGTTTGGTCTGATTGGTCAATTTGTTTTGATGGGTCAGTTTGAGTTGATGTTTCAGATTGGGGTCATTGATCATTTTTTGATGATTGGAAAGTTTGGGGTGTTTATTTATATTGGGGTAATTGTTCAATTTGTGGTGATTGGGCAGTTTGTAGGTAATTGGTCAGCTTGCTGGTGATTGGTTAGTATGTGTTGATTGGTCAGTTTGGGGTGATTGGTCAGTTTGGGTTGATTGGTCAGTTTTTGTTGTTTGGTCAGTTTGGGGTGATTCGTCATTTTGGTGGAGATTGGTCAGTTTGTGTTAATGGGTCAGTTTGGGGTGATTGGTCATTTTTCATTGACGGGTCAGTTTGCAGCGATTGCTCCGTTTGTTTTGATGTGTCAGTTTGCGGTGATTTTTCAGTTTGGCGTCATTGGTCAGTTTGTGGGTGATTGGCCCGTTTGGGGGTAATTTATCAGTTTGTTTTGATTGGTCAGTTTGGGGTGATTGGTGAGTTTGTGTTAATGGGTCAGTTTGGGGTGAATGGTCATTTTGTGTTGATGGGTCAGTTTGAGTTGATAGCTCAATTTATATTGATGGATCAGTTTGTATTGATTGGTCAGTTTGGGGAAGGTTGGTCAGTTGGAGTTATGGGTCACTTTGCAGTGATTGGTCAGTTTGGTGTTGATTGGTCAGTTTGTGTTGACTGTTGAGTTTTGATGATTGGTCAGTTGGGGATGATGTGTAAGTTTGGGGTGATTGATCAGTTTGTGTTGATGTGTCAGATTCGGGGTGATTGTTCATTTTGAGCTGATGGGTCTGTTTGGGGTGATTAGTCAGTTTGTTTTGATTCTTCAGTTTAGGGATGATTGATCAGTTCTGGCTGGTGGGTCAGTTTGGGGTGATTGGTAAGTTTGTGTTGATGGGTCAGTTCGGGATGATTGGTCTGATTATGCTGATGGGTCAGTTGGGGCCTTATTGATCAGTTTGTGTTATTGGTCAGTTTGGGATGATCGGTCAGTTTGGCTGATTTGTCAGTTTGGGGTGATTGTTCACTTTGTCGTTGATTGGTGATTTTGTGTTGATTGGTCAGTGTGGGGTGATTGGTCAGTTTGAGGTGATTGTTCTGTTTCGGGTGATTGGTCAGTTTGTTTTGATCGGTCAGGTTGGGGTGATTCGTCATTTTGCTGGTGATTGGTTAGTTTGTGTTAATGGGCCAGTTTGGGGTGATTGGTCAGTTTTTGTTGATGGGTCAGTTTGCTGTAATTGGTCAGTTTGTTTTGATGGGTCAGTTTGCGGTGATTGTCCAGTTTGGCGTTGATTGGTCAGTTTGTGTTGATGGGTCAGTTTGGGGTGATTGGTCAGTTTGTTTTGAGTAAACTGTTTGTGCTGATTGTTCAGTTTATGATGATTGTTCAGTTTCGGGTGATTATTCTGATGGATTTGATGGGTCAGTTTGCAGTGATTTATCATTTAGGGGGTGATTGGTCAGTTTGCTTTGATGGGTCAGTTTGTGGTGATTGGTCAGTTTGTGTTGAGGGGTCAGTTTGCGTGATTGCTCATTTTGGTGTGATGCGTCAGTTTGGGGTGAATGGTCAGTTTGTGTTGATGGCTCAGTTTGATGTGATTGGTCAGTTTGTTTTGATGGGTCAGTTTGTTTTGATGGTTCAGATTGGGGTGATTGATCATTTTAGATGATTGGAAATATTGGGGTGCTTATTTAGTTTGGGGTCATTGGTCAAGTTGGGGTGATTGGGCAGTTTGTAGGTAATTGCTCAGTTTGGTGGTGATTGGTTAGTGTGTGTTGATTGGTCAGTTTGGGGTGATTGGCCAGTTTGGGTTGATTGGTCTTTTGGGTTTGATTGGTCAGTTTGTTCTGATTGGTCTGTTTTGGTGATTGGTCAGTTGGGGATGATGGTTAAGTTTGGGGTGATTGGTCAGTTTGAGTTGAAGGGTCAGATTGGGGGTGATTGTTCATTTTGAGGTGATGGTTCTGTTTGGGGTGATTGGACAGTTTGTTTTGATGCTTCAGTTTTGGGATGATTGTTCAGTTTTGGCTGGTGGGTCAGTTTGGGGTGATTGATAAGTTTGTGTTGATGGGTCAGTTCGGGATGATTGGTCAGTTTATGCTGCTGGGTCAGTTGGGGCCTGATTGATCAGTTTGTGTTATTGGTCAGTTTGGGATGATAGGTCAGTTTGGGTAATTGTCAGTTTGGGGTGATTGTTCAGTTGGGGTTGATTGGTGATATTATGTTGATTGGTCAGTGTGGGGTGATTGGTCAGTTTGGGGTGATTGTTTTGTTTGGGGTGATTGGTCAGTTTGTTTTGATTCGTCAGTTTGGGGTGATTCGTCATTTTGGTGGTGATTGGTTAGTTTGTGTTAATGGGCCAGTTTGGGGTGATTGGTCAGTTTTTGTTGATGGGTCAGTTTGCTGTAATTGGCCAGTTTGTTTTGAGTAAACTGTTTGTGCTGATTGGTCAGTTGCGATGATTGATCAGTTTCGTTTGATTGTTCAGTTGGATTTCTTGTGTCAATTTGCAGTGGTTGGTCATTTTGGGGGTGATTGGTCAGTTTGCTTTGATGGATCTGTTTGCAGTGATTGGTCAGTTTGGGGGTGATTGGTCAGTCTGTGTTGAGGGGTCAGTTTGTTGATTGGTCATTTGGGTGTGATGGGTCAGTTTGGGGTGAATGGTCAGTTTGTGTTAATGGCTCAGATTGGGGTGATTGGTCAGTTTGTGTTGATGGGTCAGTTTGAGTTGATTGCTCACTTTATATTGATGGATCAGTTTGTTTTGATTGTGCAGTTTGGGGAAGGTTGGCAGTTTGGAGTGATGGGTCAGTTTTGGTGATTGGTCAGTTGGGGATGATGGGTTAGTTTGGGGTGGTTGTTCAGTTTGAGTTGATGGGCCAGATTGGGGGTGATTGTTCATTTTGAGGTGATGGTTCTGTTTGGGGTGATTGGACAGTTTGTTTTGATTCTTCAGTTCTGGGATGATTGATCAGTTTTGGCTGCTGGGTCAGTGTGGGGTGATTGGTAAGTTTGTGTTGATGGCTCTGTTCGGGAAGTTTGGTCAGTTTATGCTGATGGGTCAGTTGGGGCCTGGTTGATCACTTTGTGTTATTTGTCAGTTTGCGGTGATTGTTCTGTTTGGGGTACTTGGTCTGTTTGTTTTGATTTGTCAGTTTGGGGTGATTCGTGATTTTGGTGGTGATTGGTCAGTTTGTGTTAATGGGTCAGTTTGGGGTGATTGGTCAATTTTTGTTGATGGGTCAATTTGCAGTGATTGTTCAGTTTGTTTTGATGGGTCAGTTTTTGGTGATTATTCAGCTTGGCGTCATTGGTCAGTTTGTGGATGATTGGCCCGTTTGGGTGTGATTTGTCGGTTTGTTTTGATTGGTCAGTTTGGGGTGATTGGGGAGTTTGTGTTTATGAGTCAGTTTGTGCTGATTGGTCAGTTTGCGATGATTGTTCAGTTTCGGGTGATTATTCAGTTGAATTTGATGGTTCAGTTTGCAGTGATTGTTCATTTCGGGGGTGATTGGTCAGTTTGCTTTGATGGGTCAGTTTATGGTTATTGATCAGTTTGGATGTGATTGGTCAGTTTGTGTTGAGGGATCAGTTTGGGTGATTGGTCATTTTGGTGTGATGGGTCAGTTTGGAGTGAATGGTAAGTTTGTGTTGATGCCTCAGTTTGGTGTGATTGGTCATTTGTGTTGATGGGTTAGTGTGAGTTGATGGTTCAGGTTGGGGTGATTGATCATTTTTTGATGTTTGGAAAGTTTGGGGTGTTTATTTAATTTGGGGTCATTGCTCAATTTGGGGTGATTGAGCAGTTTGTAGGTAATTGTTCAGTTTGGTGGTGATTGGTTAGTATGTGTTGATTGGTCAGTTTGGGGTGATTGGTCAGTTTGGGTTGATTGGTCTTTTTGGGGTGATTGGTCAGTTTGTTTTGACGTTTAAGTTAGGGGTGATTTGTCAGTTTGTGTTGATGTGTCAGTTTGGGTGATTTGTCAGTTTGGGGTGATTGGTCATTTTGTGTGAATGGGTCAGTTTGGGGTGATTGGTCAGTGTTTGTTGATGGGACAGTTTGCGGTGATTGTTCAGTTTGTTTTGATGTGTCTGTTTGCGGTGATTGGTCAGCTTGTGGTTGTTTGGTCAGTTTTTGTTGATGTGTCAGGTTGGGTTGTTTGGTCAGTTTGTTTTGATGGAACTCTTCGTCTGTTTGGGGATGATTGTTCAGTTGCAGTTGATTATTCCGTTTTATTTCATGGATCAGTTTGCGGTGATTGTTCATTTTTGGGGTGCTTGGTCAGTTTGTTTGATGGGTCAGTTTGTGCTGATTGTTCAGTTTGGGGGTGATTGGTCAGTTTGTTTTGATGGGTCAGTTTGTGTGATTGGTCAGTTTCGCTGAATGGTTCAGTTTGGGGTGAATGGTTAGTTTGTGCTGATGGCTCAGATTGGGGTGATTGGTCAGTTTGTGTTCATGGGACAGTTTGAGTTGATGGTTCACATTGGGGTGATTGCTCATTTTTTGATGATTGGAAAGTTTCGGGTGTTTATTTAGTTTGGGGTGATTGGTCAATTTGTTGTGATTGGGCAGTTTGTAGGTAATTGGTCAGTTTGGTGGTGATTGGTTAGTATGTGTTGATTGGTCAGTTTGGGGTGATTGGTCAGTTTGGGTTGATTGGTCTTTTTTGGGTGATTGGTCAGTTTGTTTTGGTTGGTCAGTTTGGGGTGGTTGTTCTTTTTGGGGTGATTGGTCAGTTTGTTTTGATTGGTCAGTTTGGGGTGATTCATCATTTTGGTGGAAATTGGTCTGTTTGTGTTAATGGGTCAGTGTGGGGTGAATTGTCACTTTGGTGTGATTGGTCTGTTTGCGGTGATTGGTCAGTTTGGGCTGATTGGGCAGTTTGTTTTGATTCTTCAGTTTGGGATGATTGATCTGTTTTGGCTGGTGGGTCAGTTTCGGGGTGATTGGTAAGTTTTTGTTGATGGGTCAGTTTTGTTGATGGGTCAGATTGCGGGTGATTTGTCAGTTCGGGCTGATGTGTCAGTATGGGGGTGATTGGTCAATTTGTGTTGATGGGTCAGTTTGGGATGATTGACCATTTTGTGCTGATGGATCAGTTGGGGCCTGATTGGTCAGTTTGTGTTGATGGGTCAGTTTGGGATGATAGGTCAGTTTGGGTGATTGGTCAGTTTAGGGCGATTTTTCAGTATGGGGGTGATTGGTGATTTTGTGTTGATTGGTCAGTGTGGGGTGATTGGTTAGTTTGGGGTGATTGGTCTGTTTGGGCTGATTGGTCAGTTTGATTTGATTGGTCAGTTTGGGGTGCTTGGTCAGTTTGTTTTGTCGTGTAATTTTGGGGTGATTTGTCAGTTTGTGTTGATGTGACAGTTTGGGAGTATGGTCAGTTTGGGGTGATTGGTCATTTTGTGTTAATAGGTCAGTTTGGTGTGATTGATCAGTGTTTGTTGAAGGGTCAGTTTGTGCTGATTGTTCAGTTTGTTTTGATGGGTCTGTTTGTGGTGATTGGTCAGTTTGGGGTGATTGGTCAGTTTGTTTTGTTGGAACTCTTTGTCTGTTTGGGGATGATTGTTCAGTTTCAGGTGATTATTCAGTTTCAATTCATGGATCAGTTTGCGGTGATTGTTCATTTTTGGGGTGCTTTATCAGTTTTTTTGATGGGTCAGTTTGTGCTGATTGTTCAGTTTGTGGTTGATTGGTCAGTTTGTGTTGATGGGTCAGTTTGTGTGATTGGTCAGTTTCGCTTAATGGTTCAGTTTGGGGTGAATGGTCAGTTTGTGCTCATGGCTCAGATTGGGGTGATTGGACAGTTTGTGTTCATGGTTCAGTTTGAGTTGATGGTTCAGATTGTGGTGATTGATTTATTTTTTGGTGATTGGAAAGTGTGGGGTGTTTATTTACTTTGGGGTGATTGGTCAGTTTGGGTTGAATGGGCAGTTTGTAGGAAATTGGTCAGTTTGGTGGTTTTTTGTTAGTTTTTGTTGATTGGTCAGTTTAGGCTAATTGGTCAGTTTGGGGTCATTGGTCAGTTTGGGGTCATTGGTCATTTTGTGTAAATGGGTCCGTTTGGGGTGATTGCTCAGTTTGGTTTGATGGATCAGTTTTTGTTGATTGGTCAGTTTGGGGATGGTTGGTTAGTTGGGAGTGATAGGTCACTTTGCAGTGATTGGTCAGTTTGGAGTTGATTGGTCAGTTTGTGTTGATGGGTCAGTGTTGGTGATTGGTCAGTAGGGGATGATGGGTCCATTTGGGGTGATTGGTCAGTTTGTGTTGATGGGTCAGATTGGGGGTGATTGTTCAGTTTGAGCTGAAGAGCCTGTTTGGGGTGATTGGTCAGTTTGTTTTGATTGTTCAGTTTGGGGTGATTCGTCATTTTGGTGTTGATTGGTCAGTTTGTGTTAATGGGCCAGTTTGGGGTGATTGGTCCGCTTTTGTTGATGGGTCAGTTTGCTGTAATTGGTCAGTTTGTTTTGATGGGTCAGTTTGTGGTGATTGTTGAGTTTGGGGTTGATTGGTCAGTTTGTGCTGATGGGTCAGTTTGGGGTGATTGGTCAGTCTGTTTTGAGCAAACTGTTTGTGCTGATTGGTCAGTTTGCGATGATTGTTCAGTTTCGGGTGATTATTCTGTTGGATTTGATGTGTCAGTTTGCAGTGATTGGTCATTTTGGGGGTGAATGGTCAGTTTGCTTTGATAGGTCAAATTGCAGTGATTGGTCAATTTGCGGTGGTTGGTCATTTTGGGCTGATTGGGCAGTTTGTTTTGATTCTTCAGTTTGGGATGATTGATCTGTTTTGGCTGGTGGGTCAGTTTCGGGGTGATTGGTAAGTTTTTGTTGATGGTTCAGTTGTGTTGATGGGTCAGATTGCGGATGATTTGTCAGTTTGGGCTGATGTGCCAGTATGGGGGTGATTGGTCAGTTTGTGTTGATGGGTCAGTTCGGGTTGATTGGTCATTTTCTGCTGATGGATCAGTTGGGGACTGATTGGTCAGTTTGTGTTGATGGGTCAGTTTGGGATGATAGGTCAGTTTGGGTGATTGGTCATTTTGGGGCGATTGTTCAATTTGGGGGTGATTGGTGATTTTGTGTTGATTGGTCAGTGTGGGGTGATTGGTTAGTTTTGGGTGATTGGTCTGTTTGTGCTGATTGGTCAGTTTGATTTGATTGGTCAGTTTGGGGTGCTTGGTCAGTTTGTTTTGATGTGTAATTTTGGGGTGATTTGTCAGTTTGTGTTGATGTGACAGTTTGGGTGTTTGGTCAGTTTGGGGTGATTGGTCATTTTGTGTTAATAGGTCAGTTTGGGGTGATTGATCAGTGTTTGTTGAAGGGTCAATTTGTGCTGATTGTTCAGTTTGTTTTGTTGGGTCTGTTTGTGGTGATTGGTCAATTTGGGGTGATTGGTCAGATTGTTTTGATGGAACTCTTTGTCTGTTTGGGGATGATTGTTCAGTTTCAGGTGATTATTCAGTTTCAATTCATGGATCAGTTTGCGGTGATTGTTCATTTTTGGGGTGCTTTATCAGTTATTTTGATGGGTCAGTTTGTGCTGATTGTTCAGTTTGTGGTTGATTGGTCAGTTTGTGTTGATGGGTCAGTTTGTATGATTGGTCAGTTTCGCTTAATGGTTCAGTTTGGGGTGAATGGTCAGTTTGTGCTCATGGCTCAGATTGGGGTGATTGGACAGTTTGTGTTCATGGTTCAGTTTGAGTTGATGGTTCAGATTGTGGTGATTGATCATTTTTTGGTGATTGGAAAGTGTGGGGTGTTTATTTACTTTGGGGTGATTGGTCAGTTTGGGTTGAATGGGCAGTTTGTAGGAAATTGGTCAGTTTGGTGGTTTTTTGTTAGTTTTTGTTGATTGGTCAGTTTAGGCTAATTGGTCAGTTTGGGGTCATTGGTCAGTTTGGGGTCATTGGTCATTTTGTGTAAATAGGTCCGTTTGGGGTGATTGCTCAGTTTGGTTTGATGGATCAGTTTTTGTTGATTGGTCAGTTTGGGGATGGTTGGTTAGTTGGGAGTGATAGGTCACTTTGCAGTGATTGGTCAGTTTGGAGTTGATTGGTCAGTTTGTGTTGATGGGTCAGTGTTGGTGATTGGTCAGTTGGGGATGATGGGTCAGTTTGGGGTGATTGGTCAGTTTGTGTTGATGGGTCAGATTGGGGGTGATTGTTCAGTTTGAGCTGATGGGCCTGTTTGGGGTGATTGGTCAGTTTGTTTTGATTGTTCAGTTTGGGGTGATTCGTCATTTTGGTGTTGATTGGTCAGTTTGTGTTAATGGGCCAGTTTGGGGTGATTGGTCCGCTTTTGTTGATGGGTCAGTTTGCTGTAATTGGTCAGTTTGTTTTGATGGGTCAGTTTGCGGTGATTGTTGAGTTTGGGGTTGATTGGTCAGTTTGTGCTGATGGGTCAGTTTGGGGTGATTGGTCAGTCTGTTTTGAGCAAACTGTTTGTGCTGATTGGTCAGTTTGCGATGATTGTTCAGTTTCGGGTGATTATTCTGTTGGATTTGATGTGTCAGTTTGCAGTGATTGGTCATTTTGGGGTGATTGGTCAGTTTGCTTTGATAGGTCAAATTGCAGTGATTGGTCAATTTGCGGTGGTTGGTCATTTTGGGCTGATTGGGCAGTTTGTTTTGATTCTTCAGTTTGGGATGATTGATCTGTTTTGGCTGGTGGGTCAGTTTCGGGGTGATTGGTAAGTTCTTGTTGATGGTTCAGTTGTGTTGATGGGTCAGATTGCGGATGATTTGTCAGTTTGGGCTGATGTGCCAGTATGGGGGTGATTGGTCAGTTTGTGTTGATGGGTCAGTTCGGGTTGATTGTTCATTTTATGCTGATGGATCAGTTGGGGCCTGATTGGTCAGTTTGTGTTGATGGGTCAGTTTGGGATGGTAGGTCAGTTTGGGTGATTGGTCAGTTTGGGGCGATTGTTCAGTTTGGGGGTGATTGGTGATTTTGTGTTGATTGGTCAGTGTGGGGTGATTGGTTAGTTTTGGGTGATTGGTCTGTTTGTGCTGATTGGTCAGTTTGATTTGATTGGTCAGTTTGGGGTGCTTGGTCAGTTTGTTTTGATGTGTAATTTTGGGGTGATTTGTCAGTTTGTGTTGATGTGACAGTTTGGGTGTTTGGTCAGTTTGGGGTGATTGGTCATTTTGTGTTAATAGGTCAGTTTGGGGTGATTGATCAATGTTTGTTGAAGGGTCAGTTTGTGCTGATTGTTCAGTTTGTTTTGTTGGGTCTGTTTGTGGTGATTGGTCAATTTGGGGTGATTGGTCAGATTGTTTTGATGGAACTCTTTGTCTGTTTGGGGATGATTGTTCAGTTTCAGGTGATTATTCAGTTTCAATTCATGGATCAGTTTGCGGTGATTGTTCATTTTTGGGGTGCTTTATCAGTTATTTTGATGGGTCAGTTTGTGCTGATTGTTCAGTTTGTGGTTGATTGGTCAGTTTGTGTTGATGGGTCAGTTTGTGTGATTGGTCAGTTTCGCTTAATGGTTCAGTTTGGGGTGAATGGTCAGTTTGTGCTCATGGCTCAGATTGGGATGATTGGACAGTTTGTGTTCATGGTTCAGTTTGAGTTGATGGTTCAGATTGTGGTGATTGATCATTTTTTGGTGATTGGAAAGTGTGGGGTGTTTATTTACTTTGGGGTGATTGGTCAGTTTGGGTTGAATGGGCAGTTTGTAGGAAATTGGTCAGTTTGGTGGTTTTTTGTTAGTTTTTGTTGATTGGTCAGTTTAGGCTAATTGGTCAGTTTGGGGTCATTGGTCAGTTTGGGGTCATTGGTCATTTTGTGTAAATGGGTCCGTTTGGGGTGATTGCTCAGTTTGGTTTGATGGATCAGTTTTTGTTGATTGGTCAGTTTGGGGATGGTTGGTTAGTTGGGAGTGATAGGTCACTTTGCAGTGATTGGTCAGTTTGGAGTTGATTGGTCAGTTTGTGTTGATGGGTCAGTGTTGGTGATTGGTCAGTTGGGGATGATTGGTCAGTTTGGGGTGATTGGTCAGTTTGTGTTGATGGGTCAGTTTGGGGGTGATTGTTCAGTTTGAGCTGATGGGCCTGTTTGGGATGATTGGTCAGTTTGTTTTGATTGTTCAGTTTGGGGTGATTCGTCATTTTGGTGTTGATTGGTCAGTTTGTGTTAATGGGCCAGTTTGGGGTGATTGGTCCGCTTTTGTTGATGGGTCAGTTTGCTGTAATTGGTCAGTTTGTTTTGATGGGTCAGTTTGCGGTGATTGTTGAGTTTGGGGTTGATTGGTCAGTTTGTGCTGATGGGTCAGTTTGGGGTGATTGGTCAGTCTGTTTTGAGCAAACTGTTTGTGCTGATTGGTCAGTTTGCGATGATTGTTCAGTTTCGGGTGATTATTCTGTTGGATTTGATGTGTCAGTTTGCAGTGATTGGTCATTTTGGGGTGATTGGTCAGTTTGCTTTGATAGGTCAAATTGCAGTGATTGGTCAATTTGCGGTGGTTGGTCATTTTGGGCTGATTGGGCAGTTTGTTTTGATTCTTCAGTTTGGGATGATTGATCTGTTTTGGCTGGTGGGTCAGTTTCGGGGTGATTGGTAAGTTTTTGTTGATGGTTCAGTTGTGTTGATGGGTCAGATTGCGGATGATTTGTCAGTTTGGGCTGATGTGCCAGTATGGGGGTGATTGGTCAGTTTGTGTTGATGGGTCAGTTCGGGTTGATTGGTCATTTTATGCTGATGGATCAGTTGGGGCCTGATTGGTCAGTTTGTGTTGATGGGTCAGTTTGGGATGGTAGGTCAGTTTGGGTGATTGGTCAGTTTGGGGCGATTGTTCAGTTTGGGGGTGATTGGTGATTTTGTGTTGATTGGTCAGTGTGGGGTGATTGGTTAGTTTTGGGTGATTGGTCTGTTTGTGCTGATTGGTCAGTTTGATTTGATTGGTCAGTTTGGGGTGCTTGGTCAGTTTGTTTTGATGTGTAATTTTGGGGTGATTTGTCAGTTTGTGTTGATGTGACAGTTTGGGTGTTTGGTCAGTTTGGGGTGATTGGTCATTTTGTGTTAATAGGTCAGTTTGGGGTGATTGATCAGTGTTTGTTGAAGGGTCAGTTTGTGCTGATTGTTCAGTTTGTTTTGATGGGTCTGTTTGTGGTGATTGGTCAGTTTGGGGTGATTGGTCAGATTGTTTTGATGGAACTCTTTGTCTGTTTGGGGATGATTGTTCAGTTTCAGGTGATTATTCAGTTTCAATTCATGGATCAGTTTGCGGTGATTGTTCATTTTTGGGGTGCTTTATCAGTTATTTGGATGGGTCAGTTTGTGCTGATTGTTCAGTTTGTGGGTGATTGGTCAGTTTGTGTTGATGGGTCAGTTTGTGTGATTGGTCAGTTTCGCTTAATGGTTCAGTTTGTGGTGAATGGTCAGTTTGTGCTCATGGCTCAGATTGGGGTGATTGGTCAGTTTGTGTTCATGGTTCAGTTTGAGTTGATGGATCAGATTGTGGTGATTGATCATTTGTTGGTGATTGGAAAGTGTGGGGTGTTTATTTACTTTGGGTTGACTGGTCATTTTGGGTTGAATGTGCAGTTTGGAGGAAATTGGTCAGTTTGGTGGTGATTTGTTAGTTTTTGCTGATTGGTCAGTTTAGGCTAATTGGTCAGTTTGGGGTCATTGGTCAGTTTCGGGTCATTGGTCATTTTGTGTAAATGGGTCAGTTTGGTGTGATTGCTCAGTTTGATTTGATGGATCAGTTTTTGTTGATTGGTCAGTTTGGGGATGGTTGGTCAGTTGGGAGTGATAGGTCACTTTGCAGTGATTGGTCAGTGTTGGTGATTGGTCAGTTGGGGATGATCGGTCAGTTTAGGGTGATTGGTCAGTTTGTGTTGATAGGTCAGATTGGGGGTGATTGCTCAGTTTGAGCTGATGGTTCTGTTTGGGGTGATTGGTCAGTTTGTTTTTATTGGTCAGTTTGGGGTGATTCGTCATTTTGGTGTTGATTGGTCAGTTTGTGTTAATGGGCCAGTTTGGGGTGATTGGTCAGTTTTTGTTGATGGGTCAGTTTGCTGTAATTGGTCAGTTTGTTTTGATGGGTCAGTTTGCGGTGATTGTTCAGTTTGGGGTTGATTGGTCAGTTTGCTTTGATGGGTCAATTTGAAGTGATTGGTCAGTTTGGGGGTGATTGGTCAGTTTGTGTTGAGTGGTCAGTTTGGGTGATTGGTTATTTTGGTGTGATGTGTTAGCTTGGGGTGAATGGTCAGTTTGTGTTGATGGCTCAGATTGGGGTGATTGGTCAGTTTTTATTGATGGATCAATTTGAGTTGATTGCTCAGTTCATATTGATGGATCAGCTTGTGTTGATTGGTCAGTTTGGGGACGATTGGTCAGTTTGGAGTGATGGGTCACTTTGTAGTGATTGGTCAGTTTGGGGTGATTGGTCATTTTGTGTTAATGGGTCAGTTTGGGGTGACTGGTCAGTTTATGTTGATGGGTCTCTTTGTGGTGAGTGGTCAGTTTGTGTTGATGGGTCAGTTTCTGGTGATTGGTCAGTTTGGAGTGATGGGTCTGTTTGCAGTAATTTGTCAGTTTTGTGTTGATTGGTCAGTTTGTGTTGATGGGTCAGTTTGGGATGATTGGTCAGTTTGTTTTGATGGAACTGTTTGTCAGTTAGGGGATGCTTGCTTAGTTTCGGGTGATTATTCAGTTTTATTTGATGGATCAGTTTGCGGTGATTGTTCATTTTGGGGGTGTTTGGTCAGTTTGCTTTGATGGGTCAGTCTGCGGTGATTGGTCAGTTTGGGGGTGATTGGTCAATTTGGGTGAATGATCAGTTTGGGGTTGATTGCTCTTTTTGTGTCGATGGGTCAGTTTGGGGTGATTGCTCAGTTTGTTTTGTTGGGACTGTTTGTGCTGATTGGTCAGTTTGGGGATGATTGTTCAGTTTCAGGTGATTCGTCAGTTTGCTTTGATGGGTCAGTTTGCGGTGATTCGTCAGTTTGGGGTGATTGGGCAGTTTGGGCTAATTGGTCAGTTTGGGGTGATTGGTCAGTTTGGGATAATTGGTCAGTTTGGTATAATTGGTCAGTTTGGGGTGATTGGTCAGTTTGGGATAATTGGTCAGTTTGGGATAATTGGTCAGTTTGGGGTGATTGGTTGTTTGGTGTGATTGGTCAGTTTAGCGGTGATTGGTCATTTTGGGGGTAATTGTTCAGTTTGGGGCTGATCAGTCAGTTTGTGTTAATGGGTCAGTTTGGGGTGATTTGTCAATTTGGGGTGATTGGTAATTTTGTGTTAATTGTTCAGTTTGGGGTGATTGGTCAGGTTGTAGGTAATTCGTCAGTTTGGTGGTGATTGGTCAGTTTGTTTCGATTGGTCAGTTTGGGGATGATTGGTCAGCTTGTAGGGAATTGGTCAGTTTGGTGGTGATTGGTCAGTTTGTGTTGATTGGTCAGGTTTCGTTGATGGGACAGTTTGGGGGTTGTTGGTCAGTTTGTGTTGATTGGTCAGTTTGGGGTGATCGGTCAGCTTGTGTTGTTGGAACAGATTGGGGTGATTTGTCAGTTTTGTTGATTTGCCAATTTGGGGTGATTGGACAGTTTGGGGTGATTGGTCAGGTTGGTGTGATAGGTCAGATTGGGGGAGATTGGTTAGTTGGGGATGATTGGTCATTTTTCTTAATGCATCAGTTTGGGGTGATAGGTCAGTTTGTAGTTAAATCGTCAGTTTGGTGGTAATTGATCAGTTTGTGTTGATTGGTCATTTTGGGGAAGATTCATCTGTTAGGATGTAATTGGTCAGTTTAGTGGTGATTGTTCAGATTGTGTTGATGGGTCAGTTTGTGGGTGATTGCTCAGTTTGTGTTGATGGTTCTGTTTGGGGTGATTGGTCTGTTTCTGTTGATGCGTCAGTGTGGACCTGACTGGTCAGTTTGTGTTGTTTGGTCAGTTTGGGATGATTGGTCAGTTTGGCGTGATTGGTCAGTTTGTGGTGATGGGTCAGTATGGGGACGATTGGTCAGTTTCGGCTGGTGGGTCAGTTTGGGGATGATTGGTTAGTTTGAGTTGATGGGTCCGTTCGGGGTGATTGGTCAGTTAGTGCTAATGGTTCAGTTGGGGCCTGATTGGTCAGTTTGTGTTGATTGGTTAGTTTGGGATGATTGGTCAGTTTGGGGTGATTGTTCAGTTTGGGGGAGATTGGTGCTTTTGTGTTGATTGGTCTGTTAAGTGTGATTGGTCATTTTGTGTTAATGGGTCAGTTTGGGGTGGTTACTCAGTTTGTTTCGATGCATCAGTTTGTGTTGATTGGTCAGTTTGTGAATGGTTGGTCAGTTTGGAGTGTTTTGTCACTTTGCAGTGATTGATCAGTTTGGGGTTGATTGGTCAGTTTGTGTTGATGGGACAGTTTGTATTGATGGGTCTGATTGGGGATGATTGTTCAGTTTTAGCCGGTGCGTCAGTTTGGGTGTGATTGATAAGTTTGTGTTGATGAGTCAGTTTGTGTTGACAGGTCAGTTTGGGGATGATTGCTCAGTTTGAGCTCGTGTGTCAGTATGGGGGCGATTGGTCATTCTGTGTTGATGGATGATTTCGGGGTGATTGGTCAGTTTGTGCTGATGGGGCATTTGGGGTCTAATTGGTCATTTTGTGTTGATTGGTCATTTTGGGATGATTGGTCAGTTTGGGGTGATCGGTCAGTTTGGGGTGATGGGTCAGTATGGGGACGATTTGTCAGTTTGAGCTGGTGTGTCAGTATGGGGCGATTGGTCAGTTTGTGCTGATGGGTCAGTTCGATGTGATTGGTCAATTTGAGTGATTTGTCACTTTGGGGTGATTGTTCAGTTAGGGGGTGATTGGTGATTTTGTGTTGATTGGTCAGTGTGGTATGGTTGGCCAGTTTGGGGTGATTGGCCTGTTTGGGGTGATTGGTCATCTTGTTTTGATTGTTCAGTTTGGGGTGATTGGCCATTTTGGTGGTGATTGGTCAGTTTGGGGTGATTGGTCATTTCGTTGGTGATTGGTCAGTTTGGGGTGATTGGTCATTTTGGGGTGATTGGTCTTTATGTGTTAATGGGTCAGTTTGGGTTGTCTGGTCAATTTTTGTTGATGGGTCACTTTGCGGTGATTGGTCAGATTGTGTTGATGGGTCAGTTTCTGGTGATTGGCCAGTTTGGAGTAATGGGTCAGTTTGCAATGATTGGTCAGTTTTGGGTTGATTGGTCAGTTTGTGTTGATTTGTCTGTTTGGGATGATTGGTCAGTTTGTTATGATGGAACTGTTTATCAGTTTGGGGATGCTTGCTTAGTTTCGGGTGATGATACAGTTATATTTGATGGATCAGTTTGCGGTGATTGTTCATTTTGGGGGTGTTTTTTCAGTTTGCTTTGTTGGATCATTCTGCGGTGATTGGTCAGTTTGGGGGTGATTCGTCAGTTTGGGGTGAATGGTCAGTTTAGGGTTGATAGGTCATTTTGTGTCGATGGGTCAGTTTGAGGTGATTGGTCAGTTTGTTTTGATGGAACTGTTTGTGCTGATTGGTCAGTTTGGGGGCGATTGTTCAGTTCGGGTGTTTCGTCAGTTTGCTTTGATGTGTCAGTTTGCGGTGATTGGTCAGTTTGGGGTGATTGGGCAGTTTGGGCTAATTGGTCAGTTTGGGGTGATTGGTCAGTTTGGGATATTTGGTCAGTTTGGGATAATTGCTCAGTTTGGGATGATTGGTCAGTTGGGGGATATTTGTCAGTTTGTTTTGAATGGTCAGTTTGGCGTGATTGGTGGTTTGGTATGATTGGTCAGTTTAGCAGTTATTGGTCATTTAGGGGGTAATTGGTCAGTTTGGGGCTGGTTGGTCAGTTGGTGTTAATGGGTCAGTTTGGGGTGATTTGTCAGTTTGGGGTGATTGGTCATTTTGTGTTAATTGTTCAGCTTGGGGTGATTAGTCAGGTTGTAGGTAATTCGTCAGTTTGGTGGTGATTGGCCAGTTTGTTTTGATTGGTCAGTTTGGGGATGATTGGTCAGTTTGTAGGGAATTGGTCAGTTTGTTGTGATTGGTCAGTTTGTGTTGATTGGTCAGGTTGTGTTGATGGAACAGTTTGGGGGTGGTTGATCAGTTTGTGTTGATGGGTCTGTTTGGGGTGATTGGTCAGCTTTGTTGATTTGCCAGTTTGGGGTGATTGGACAATTTGGGGTGATTGGTCAGCTTGTGTTGATGGTACCGTTTGGGGCGATTGGTCAGTTTTGTTGATTTGCCAGTTTGGGGTGATAGGACAGTTTGGGGTGAATGGTCAGGTTGGTGTGATTGGTCAGATTGGGGTGATTGGTCATTATGAATTGATTGGACATTTTGGGGTGATTGGTCATTTTGTGTTGAGTGGACAGATTGGGGTTGATTGGTTAGTTTGTCTTGATGGCTCAGTTTACATTGAATAATCAGTTTGGGATGATGTGCCAGTTTGGCGTGATTGGTCTGTTTGTGTTGATTGGTCAATGTGTGGTGATTGTTCAGTTTGTGTTTATGAATCAGTTTGGGGTGATTGGTCAGTTGGGATAATTGGCCAGTTTGGGGTGATTGGTCACTTTGGGGAGATTGGTCAGTTTGTTTTGATTGGTCAGTTTGGCGTGATTGGTCGGTTTGGTGTGATTGGTCAGTTTAGCGGTGATTGGTCATTGTGGGTGTAATTGGTCAGTTTCGGTGATTGGTCAGTCTGTGATGAATTTCCACTTTGTGTTAATTGTTCAGTTTGTGGTGATTGGTCAGGTTGTAGATAATTCATCAGTTTGGTGGTGATTGGTCAGGTTGTTTTGATTGATCAATTTGGAGATCATTGGTCAGTTTGGGGAGATTGTTCAGTTTATTCTGCTGTGGCAGTTTGCAGTGAGTGGTCAGTTAAGTGGTGATTGTTCAGTTTGGTATGATGGGTCAGTTTGCGGTGATTGGTCAGTTTGTGGGTGATTGGTCAGTTTGTGTTGATGGGACCGATTGGTGGTGATTGGTCAGTTTGTGTTGAGGGGTCAGTTTTTGTAGATGGGTAAGTTTTTGGTGATTGGTCAGTTTTTGGTGATTGGTCAGTTTGGAGCGATGGATCAATTTGGGGATGATTGGTCAGTTTGGGCTGGTGAATCAGTTTGGGGGTTATTGGTCAGTTGGTGTTGATGGGTCAGTTTGTGTTTATGGATTCAGTTAGGGGATGACTGGTCAGTTTGGCCTAGTGGGTCAGTATGGGGGTGAATGGTCAGTTTTTGTCGATGGGTCAGTTAGGAGTGATTGGTCAGTTTGTGCTGATGGTTCAGTTTGGGCCTGATTTGTCAGTTTGGACTGATTGTTCAGTTTGGGGCTTTTTCTTCAATTTGGGATGATTGGTCAGTTTGTGGTGATTGGTCATTTTGTGTTAATGGGTCAGTTTGAGGTACTGCTCAGTTTCTTTTGTTGGATCAGTTTGTGTTCATTGGTCAGTTTGGGGATGGTTGGTCTGTTTGGAGTGATGTGTCTGTTTGCAGTGATTGGGCAGTTTGGGGTTGAGTGGTCAGTTTGCGTTGATGGGTCAGTTTCGGTGATTGCTCAATTGGTGATGATGGGTCAGTTTGTGGTGACTGGTCAGTTTGTATTGATTCATCAGCTTGGGGATGATTGTACACTTTTGGCTGATGTTTCAGATTGGGGGTGATTGGTCAGTTTGGGGTGATTGTTCAGTTTGGGGTGATTGTTCACTTTGGGGTGATCTTTCAGTTTGGGGTGATTGTTCAGTTTGGGGGTGATTGGTCAGTTTAGGACTGATTGGTCAGTTTGTGTTGATGTGACAGTTTGGGGTGATTGGTCAGTTTGTGTTGATGTGACATTTTGGGGTGATTGGTCAGTTTGGGGTGATTGGTCATTTTGTGTTAATGTGTCAGTTCGGGGTGATTGGTCAGTTTTTCTTGATGGATCAGTTTGGGGTGTTATGTCAGTTTGTTGATGATTGGTCAGTTAGTCTTGATGGGTCAGTTTGCGGTGTCTGGTCAGTTTGGGGTTGATTGGTCTGTTTGTGGCGATGGTTCAGTTTGAGGTGATTGGTCAGTTTATTTTGATGGAACTGTTTGTGCTGATTGGTCAGTTTGGGGATGTTTGTGCAGTTTCGGGTGATTATTCAGTTTGATTTGATGGGTTAGTTTGCGGTGATTGGTCAGTTTGCTTTAATGGGTCAGTTTGCGGTGATTGGACAGTTTGGGGGTGATTGGTCAGTTTGTGTTGATGGGTCAGTTTGGGTGATGATTCAATTCGTTTTGGCTGGTTACTTTGGGGTGATTGATCATTTGGTGTGATTTGTCAGTTTGTGGTGATTGGTCATTTTGTGTTAATGGGTCAGTTTGAGGTACTGCTCAGTTTCTTTTGATGGATCAGTTCGTGTTCATTGGTCAGTTTGCGGATGGTTGGTCAGTTTCGAGTGATGTGTCTGTTTGCAGTGATTGGGCAGTTTGGGGTTGAGTGGTCAGTTTGTGTTGATGGGTCAGTTTTGGTGATTGCTCAATTGGTGATGATGGGTCAGTTTGGGGTGATTGGTCAGTTTGTATTGATTCATCAGTTTGGGGATGATTGTACACTTTTGGCTGATGTTTCAGTTTGGGGGTGATATGTCAGTTTGGGGTGATTGTTCAGTTTGGGGTGATTGGTCAGTTTGGGGTGATTGCTCAGTTTGGGGTGATTGTTCAGTTTGGGGATGATTGGTCAGTTCAGGGCTGATTGGTCAGTTTGTGTTGATGTGACAGTTTGGGGTGATTGGTCAGATTGTGTTTATGTGACAGTTTGGGGTGATTGGTCAGTTTGGGGTGATTGGTCATTTTGTGTTAATGGGTCAGTTCGGGGTGATTGGTCAGTTTTTGCTGATGGATAAGTTTGGGGTGATATGTCAGTTTGTTGATGATTGGTCAGTTAGATTTGATGGGTCAGTTTGCGGTGACTGGTCAGTTTGGGGTTGATTGGTCAGTTTGTGGCGATGGTTCAGTTTGAGGTGATTGGTCAGTTTGTTTTGATGGAACTGTTTGTGCTGATTGGTCAGTTTTGGGATGATTGTGCAGTTTCGGGTGATTATTCAGTTAGATTTGATGGGTTAGTTTGAGGTGATTGGTCAGTTTGCTTTAATGGGTCAGTTTGGGGGTGATTGGTCAGTTTGTGTTGATGGGTCAGTTTGGGTGATGGGTCAGTTTTGGGTGATGGGTCAGTTTGAGATGATGCTTCAGATTGGGGTGATTGATCATTTTTGGGGATTGGAAAATTTGGGTTGCTTATTTAGTTTGGGGTGATTTGTCAATTTAGGGTGTTTGGGCAGTCTGTAGGTAATTTATCAGTTTGGTGGTGATTGGTTAGATTGTGTTGGTTGGTCAGTTTGGGCTAATTGGTCAGTTTGGGGTGCTTGGTCAGTTTGGGATTATTGGGCAGTTTGGGGTGATTGGTCTGTTTGGGGTGATGGTTCAATTTGTTTTGATTGGTCACTTTGGGGTGATTGATCATTAGGTGTGATTTGTCAGTTTATTGGTGATTGATCATTTTGGGGGTGATTGGTCAGTTTGGGGCTGATTGGTCAGTTTGTGTTGATGTGAAAGTTTGGGTGATTGGTCAGTTTGGAATGATTGGTCATTTTGGTTAATGCATCAGTTTGGTGTGATTGGTGAGTTTGTATTTATTTCCTCAGTTTGCTGGTGATCGAGCAGTTTGTGTTGATTGCTCAGTTTGGGGATGATTCTTCAGTTAGGTGGTAATTGTTCAGTTTGGTGGGGATTGGTCAGAATGTGTTGATGGGTCAGTTTGAGGATGAATGGTTAGTTTGTGTTGATGATTCTGTTCGGGGTGATTGATCAGTTTGTGTTGATGCGTCAGTGTGGGGTGATGGGTCAGCATGGGGACGATTGGTCAGTTTGGGCTGGTGTGTCAGTTTGGGGGTGATTTGTCAGTTTTTGTTGATGGGTCAGTTCGGGATGATTGGTCAGTTAGTACTGATGGGTCAGTTGGGGCCTGATTGGTCAGTTTGTGTTGATTGGTCAGTTTGGGATGATTGGTCAGTCTGGGGTGATTGTTCAGTTTGGGGGAGATTGGTGCTTTTAAGTTGTTTGGTCAGTTTGGGGTGATTGGTCATTTTGTGTTATTGGGTCAGTTTCGGGTGATTGCTCAATTTGTTTTGATGCATCAGTTTGTGTTGATTGCTCAGTTTGGGAATGGTTGGTCAGTTTGGAAAGATGGGTCACTTTGCAGTGATTGGAAGTTTGGGGTTGATTGGTCATTTTTTGTTGATGTGTCAGTTTGTATTGATTGGTCTGATTGGGGGCAATTGATCAGTTTTGTCTGGTGGGTCAGTTTGGGTGTGATTGGTAAGTTTGTGTTGATGGGTCAGTTTGTGTTGATGGGTCAGTTTGGGGATGATTGTTCAGTTTGGGTTGGTGTGTCAGTATGGGGGCGATTGGTCAGTTTGTGTTGATGGGTCAGTTCGGGATGATTGGTCAGTTTGTGCTGATGGGTCAGTTGCGGCCGGCATGGTCCGTTTGTGTTGAATGGTCATTTTGGGATGATTGGTCAGTTTGGGGTGGTTGGCCAGTTTGGGGTGATGGGTCAGTGTGGGGATGATTGGTCAGTTTGGGCTGGTGTGTCAGTATGGGGCGTTTGGTCATTTGGGTTGATGGGTCAGTTCGGGGTGATTGGTCAGTTTGTGCTGATGGGTCAGTTGGGGCCTGATTGGTCAGTTTGTGTTGATTTGTCAGTTTGGGATGTTTGGTCAGTTTGAGTGATTGGTCAGTTTGGGGTGATTGTTCAGTTTGGGGATGATTGGTGATTTTGTGTTGATTCGCCAGTGTGGTGTGATTGGCCAGTTTGCGGTGATTGGCCTGTTTGGGGTGATTGGTCGTCTTGTTTTGATTGGTCAGTTTGGGGTGATTGGTCATTTTGGTGGTGATTGGTCAGTTTGGGGTGATTGGTTAGTTTGGGGTGATTTGTCATTTTGTGTTAATTGGTCAGTTTGGGGTGACTGGTCAGTTTTTGTTGATGGGTCACTTTGCGGTGTTAGGTCAGTGTGTGTGGATGGGTCAGTTTGTGGTGATAGGTCAGTTTGGAGTGATGGTCTTTTTGCAGTGATTGGTCAGTTTTGGGTTGATTGGTCAGTTTGTGTTGATGGGTCAGTTTGGCATGATTGGTCAGTTTGTTTTGATGGAACTGTTTGTCAGTTTGGGGATGCTTGCTTAGTTTACGGTGATTATTCAGTTTTATTTGATGGATCAGTTTGCGGTGATTGTTCATTTTGGGGGTGTTTGGTCAGTTTGCTTTGATGGGTCAGTCTGCGGTGATTGGTCAGTTTGGGGGTGATTTGTCAGTTTGTGATGAATGGTCAGTTTGGGATTGATTGGTCATTTTGTGTTGATGGGTCAGTTTGTGGTAATTGGTCAGTTTGGAGTGATTGGTCAGTCTGCTGTGATTGGTCAGTTTTGGGTTGATTGGTCAGTTTGTGTTGATGGTCAGTTTGGGATGATTGGTCAGTTTGTTTTGATGGAACTGTTTTTCAGTTTGGGTTAGCTAGCTTAGGTTTGGGTGATCATTCAGTTTGATTTGATGGATCAGTTTGCAGTGATTGTTCATTTTGGGGGTGTTTGGTCAGTTTGCTTTGATGGGTCAGTCTGCGGTGATTGGCCAGTTTGGGGATGATTTGTCAGTTTGGGGTGATTGGTCAGTTTGGCGTGATGGGTCAGTATGTGGAAGTTTGTTCAGTTTGGGCTGGTGTTACAGTATGGGGGCGGTTGGTCAGTTTGTGTTGATGGTTCAGTTTGGGGTGATTGGTCAGTTTGTGCTGATGGGTCAGTTGGGGCCTGATTAGTCAGTTTGTGTTGATTGGTCAGTTTGGAATGATTGGTCAGTTGAGTGGTCAGTTTGGGATGATTGGTCAGTTTGTGTTCACAGAATCACAGAATCCCAGAAACCCCACAGTGCAGATAGAGGCCATTTCGGCCCATCGAGCCTGCACCGACACATATCCCACCCGATCCCCGTAACCCCCACACCAACACATATCCCACCCTATCCCTGTAACCCCACGTATTTAATCCCCCTAATACTAAGGGTCAATTTATCATAGCCAATCAACCTAACCGAACTGTTTATCAGTTTGGGGTTGCTTGCTTATTTTCGGGTGATTATTCAGTTTGATTTGATGGATCAGTTAGCGGTGATTGTTCATTTTGGGTGTATTTGGTCAGTTTGCTTTGATGGGTCAGTCTGCGGTGATTGGCCAGTTTGGGGGTGATTGGTCAGTTTGGTGTGAATGTTCAGTTTGGGGTTGATTGGTCACTTTGTGTCGATGGGTCAGTTTGGGGTGATTGGTCAGTTTGTTTTGATGGAACTGTTTGTTTTGATTGGTCAGTTTGGGGATGATTGTTCATTTTCGGGTGATTGGTCAGTTTGCTTTGATGGGTCAGTTTGCAGTGATTGGTCAGTTTGGGGTGCTTGGGCAATTTGGGATTAGTGGTCATTTTGGGATAATTGTTCAGTTTGGGGTGATTGTTCAGTTTGGGGGAGATTGTTGCTTTTGTGTTGATTGGTCATTTTGGGTTGTTTGGTCATTTTGTGTTAATGGGTCAGTTTGGGGTGATTGCTCAGCTTCATTTGATGCATCAGTTTTTGTTGATGAGTCAGTTTGCTGTAATTGGTCAGTTTGATTGGATGGGTCAGTTTGTGGTGATTGTTCAGTTTGGGGTTGATTGATCAGTTTGTGTTGATGGGTCAGTTTGGGGTGATTGGTCAGTTTGTTTTGAGTAAACTGTTTGTGCTAATTGGTCAGTTTGCGATGATTGTTCAGTTTCGGGTGATTATTCAGTTGGATTTGATGTGTCAGTTTGCAGTGATTGATCATTTTGGGGGTGATTGGTCAGTTTGCTTTGATTGGTCAGTTTGCAGTGATTGGTCAGTTTGGGGGTGATTGGTCAGTTTGTGTTGAGGGGTCAGTTTTGGTGATTCGTCTTTTGGTGTGATGGGTCAGTTTTGGGTGAATAGTCATTTTGTGTTGATGGCTCAGATTGGGGTGATTGGTCAGTTTGTGTTGATGGGTCAGTTTGAGTTGATTGCTCAATTTATATTGATGGATCAATTTGTGTTGATTGTTCAGTTTTGGGAAGGTTGGTCAGTTTGGAGTGATTGGTCACTTTGCAGTGATTGGTCAGTTTGGGGTTGATTGGTCAGTTTGTGTTGATGGGTCACTTTGTATTGATGGGTCTGATTGGGGGTGATTGATCAGTTTTGGCTGGTGGGTAAGCTTGTGGGTGATTGTTTAGTTTGTTTTGATGGGTCGGTTTTTGTTGATAGGTCAGTTTGGGGATGATGTGTCAGTTTGGGCTGCTGTGTCAGTATGGGGGCGATTAGTCAGTTTGTGTTGATGGATCAGTTCAGGGTGATTTGTCAGTTTGTGCTGATGGGTCAGTTGGGGCCTGATTGGTCAGTTTGAGTTGATTGTCAGTTTGGGGTGATTTGTCAGTTTGGCGTGATGGGTCAGTATGGTGAAGTTTGGTCAGTTTGGGCTGGTGTTACAGTATGGGGCGGTTGGTCAGTTTGTGTTGATGGGTCAGTTCGGGATGATTGATCATTTTGTGCTGATGGGTCAGTTGGGGCCTGATTAGTCAGTTTGTGTTGATTGGTCAGTTTGGAATGATTGGTCAGTTGAGTGGTCAATTTGGGGTGATTGTTCAGTTTGGGGGTGATTGGTGATTTTTTGCTTATTGGTCAGTGTGGGGTGATTGGCCAGTTTGGGTTGATTGGGTTGTTTGGGATGATTGGTCATCTTGTTTTGATTGGTCAGTTTATGGTGATTGGTCATTCTGGTTGTGATTGGTCAGTTTGGGGTGATTGGTCAGTTTGGGGTGATCGGTTATTTTGTGTTAATGGGTCAGTTTGGGGTGACTGATCAGTTTTTTTTGATGAGTCACTTTGTGGTGATTGGTCAGTTTGTGGTGATTGGTCAGTTTGGAGTGATGGGTCAGTTTGCTGTGATTGGTCAGTTTTGGGTTGATTGGTCAGTTTGTGTTGATGGTCAGTTTGGGATGATTGGTCAGTTTGTTTTGATGGAACTGTTTTTCAGTTTGGGGTTGCTTGCTTAGTTTCGGGTGATTATTCAGTTTGATTTGATGGATCAGTTTGCGGTCATTGCTCATTTTGCGGGTGTTTGGTCAGTTTGCTTTGATGGGTCAGTCTGCGGTGATTGACCAGTTTGGGGTTGATTGGTCAGTTTGGGGTGAATGGTCAGTTTGGGGTTGATTGGTCACTTTGTGTCGATGGGTCAGTTTGTGGTGATTGGTCAGTTTGTTTTGATGGAACTGTTTGTGTTGATTTGTCAGTTTGGGGACGATTGTTCATTTTCGGGTGATTGGCCAGTTTGCTTTGATGGGTCAGTTTGCAGTGATTGATCAGTTTGGGGTGCTTGGGCAGTTTGGGATTAGTGGTCTGTTTGTGATAATTGGTCAGTTTGGATGAGTGGTCAGTTTGTTTTGATTGGTCAGTTTGTTTTGTTTGGTCAGTTTGGCGTGATTGGTCAGTTTGGTGTGATTGTTCAGTTTAGCGGTGATTGGTCATTTTGGTGGTAATTGTTCAGTTTGAGGCTGATTGGTCAGTTTGTGTTAATGGGTCAGTTTCGGATGATTGTTCAGTCTGGTGGTGATTGGTCAGTTTGTGTTGATTGGTCAGTTTGGGGTGATTGGTCAGTTTTTGTTGATGAGTCAGTTTGCTGTAATTGGTCAGTTTGTTTTGATGGGTCAGTTTGTGGTGATTGTTCAGTTTAGGGTTGATTGATCAGTTTGTGTTGATGGGTCAGTTTGGGGTGATTGGTCAGTTTGTTTTGAGTAAACTGTTTGTGCTAATTGGTCAGCTTGCGATGATTGTTCAGTTTCGGGTTATTATACAGTTGGATTTGATGTGTCACTTTGCAGTGATTGTTCATTTTGGGGGTGATTGGTCAGTTTGCTTTGATGGGTCAGTTTGCAGTGATTGGTCAGTTTGGGGGTGATTGGTCAGTTTGTGTTGAGGGATCAGTTTTGGTGATTGGTCATTTTGGTGTGATGGGTCAGTTTTGGGTGAATAGTCATTTTGTGTTTATGGCTCAGATTGGGGTGATTGGTCAGTTTGTGTTGATGGGTCAATTTGAGTTGATTGCTCAATTTATATTGATGGATCAGTTTGTGTTGATTGTTCAGTTTAGGGAAGGTTGGTCAGTTTGGAGTGATGGGTCTCTTTTGATTGGTCAGTTTGGGGGTGATTGGTGATTTTGTGTTTATTGGTCAGTGTGGGGTGATTGGCCAGTTTGGGGTGATTGGCTTGTTTGGGGTGATTGGTCATCTTGTTTTGATTGGTCAGTTTTTGGTGATTGGCCATTCTGGTTGTGATTGGTCAGTTTGGGGTGATTGGCCAGTTTGAGGTGATCGGTTATTTTGTGTTAATGGGTCAGTTTGGGGTTACTGATCAGTTTTTGTTGATGAGTCACTTTGTGGTGATTGGTCAGTTTGTGTTGATGGGTCAGTTTGTATTGATTGGTCAGTTTGGAGTGATGGGTCAGTTTGCTGTGATTGGTCAGTTTTGGGTTGATTGGTCAGTTTGTGTTGATGGTCAGTTTGGGATGACTGGTCAGTTTGTTTTGATGGAAATGTTTTTCAGTTTGGGGTTGCTTGCTTAGTTTCGGGTGATTATTCAGTTTGATTTGATGGATCAGTTTGCGGTGATTGCTCATTTTGGCGGTGTTTGGTCAGTTTGCTTTGATGTGTCAGTCTGCGGTGATTGACCAGTTTGGTGGTGATTGGTCAGTTTGGGGTGAATGGTCAGTTTGGGGTTGCTTGCTTAGTTTCGGGTGATTATTCAGTTTGATTTGATGGATTATTTTGCGGTGATTGTTCATTTTGGGATGTTTGGTGATTTTGTGTTTATTGGTCAGTGTGGGGTGATTAGCCAGTTTGGGGTGATTGGCTTGTTTGGGCTAATTAGTCATCTTGTTTTGATTGGTCAGTTTTTGGTGATTGTTCATTCTGGTTGTGATTGGTCAGTTTGGGGTGATCGGTTATTTTGTGTTAATGGGTCAGTTTGGGGTGACTGATCAGTTTTTGTTGATGGGTCAGTTTGTGGTGATCAGTTTGGTGTGATGGGTCAGTTTGCTGTGATTGGTCAGTTTTTGGTTGATTGGTCAGTTTGAGTTGATGGTCAGTTTGGGATGATTGGTCAGTTTGTTTTGATGGAACTCTTTTTCAGTTTGGGGTTGCTTGCTTAGTTTCGGGTGATTATTCAGTTTGATTTGATGGATCAGTTTGTGGTGATTGGCCAGTTTGGGGGTGATTGGTCAGTTTGGGGTGAATGGTCAGTTTGGGGTTGATTGGTCACTTTTTGTCGATGGGTCAGTTGGGGTGATTGGTCAGTTTGTTTTGATGGAACAGTTTGTGTTGATTGGTCAGTTTGGGGAAGATTGTTCATTTTCGGGTGATTGGTCAGTTTGCTTTGATGGGTCAGTTTGCAGTGATTGGTCAGTTTGGGGTGCTTGGGCAGTATGGGATTAGTGGTCAGTTTGGGATAATTGATCAGTTTGGTGTGATTGTTCAGTTTGGGGGAGATTGGTGCTTTTGTGTTGATTGGTCATTTTGGGTTGTTTGGTAATTTTGTGTTAATGGGTCAGTTTGGGGTGATTGCTCAGCTTCTTTTGATGCATCAGTTTTTTGTTGATGAGTCAGTTTGCTGTAATTGGTCAGTTTGTTTTGATGGGTCAGTTTGTGGTGATTGTTCAGTTTGGGGTTGATTGGTCAGTTTGTGTTGATGGGTCAGTTTGGGTTGATTGGTCAGTTTGTTTTGAGTAAACTGTTTGTGCTAATTGGTCAGTTTGCGATGATTGTTCAGTTTCGGGTGATTATTCAGTTGGATTTGATGTGTCAGTTTGCAGTGATTGGTCATTTTGGGGGTGATTGGTCAGTTTGCTTTTATGGGTCAGTTTGCAGTGATTGGTCAAGTTGGGGGTGATTGGTCAGGTTGTGTTGAGGGGTCAGTTTTGGTGATTGGTCATTTGGTGTGATGGGTCAGTTTTGGGTGAATAGTCATTTTGTGTTGATGGCTTAGATTGGGGTGATTGGTCAGTTTGTGTTGATGGGTCAGTTTGAGTTGATTGCTCGATTTATATTGATGGCTCAGTTTGTGTTGATTGGTCAGTTTGGGGAAGGTTGGACAGTTTGGAGTGATGGGTCACTTTGCAGTGATTGTTCAGTTTGGGGTTGATTGGTCAGTTTGTGTTGATGGGTCAGTTTGTATTGATGGGTCTGATTGGGGTGATTGATCAGTTTTGGCTGGTGGGTAAGTTTGTGGGTGATTGTTAAGTTTGTGTTGATGGGTCAGTTTGTGTTGATAGGTCAGTTTGGGAATGTTGTGTCAGTTTGGGCTGGTGTATCGGTATGGGGCCGATTGGTCAGTTTGTGTTCATGGGTCAGTTCAGGGTGATTTGTCAGTTTCTGCTGATGGGTCAGTTGGGGCCTGATTGGTCAGTTTGAGTTGATTGGTCTGTTTGGAATGATTGGTCAGTTGAGAGGTCAATTTTGGGTGATTGTTCAGTTTGGGGGTGATTGGTGATTTTGTGTTTATTGGTCAGTGTGGGGTGATTGGCCAGTTTGGGGTGATTGGCTTGTTTGGGGTGATTGGTCATCTTGTTTTGATTGGTCAGTTTTTGGTGATTGGTCATTCTGCTTGTGATTGGTCAGTTTGGGGTGATTGGTCAGTTTGTTTTGATGGAACTGTTGGTGTTGATTGATCAGTTTGGGGATGATTGTTCATTTTCGGGTGATTGGTCAGTTTGCTTTGATGGATCAGTTTGCAGTGATTGGTCAGTTTGGGGTGCTTGGGCAGTTTGGGATTAGTGGTCATTTTGGGATAATTGGCCAGTTTGGGGTGATTGTTCAGTTTGGGGGAGATTGGTGCTTTTGTGTTGATTGGTCATTTTGGGTTGTTTGATCATTTTGTGTTAATGGGTCAGTTTGGGGTGATTGCTCAGCTTCTCTTGATGCATCAGTTTTTGTTGATGAGTCAATTTGCTGTAAATGGTCAGTTTGTTTTGATGGGTCAGTTTGTGGTGATTGTTCAGTTTGTGGTTGATTGATCAGTTTGTGTTGATGGGTCAGTTTGGGGTGATTGGTCAGTTTGTTTTGTGTAAACTGTTTGTGCTAATTGGTCAGTTTGCGTTGATTGTTCAGTTTCGGGTGATTATTCAGTTGGATTTGATGTGTCAGTTTGCAGTAATTGGTCATTTTGGGGGTGATTGGGCAGTTTGTTTTGTGGGGTCAGTTTTGGTGATTGGTCATTTTGGTGTGATGGGTCAGTTTTGGGTGAATCGTCATTTTGTGTTGATGGCTCAGATTGGGGTGATTGGTCAGTTTGTGTTGATGGGTCAGTTTGAGTTGATTGTTCAATTTATATTGATGGATCAATTTGTGTTGATTGTTCAATTTGGGGAAGGTTGGTCAGTTTGGAGTGATGGGTCACTTTGCAGTGATTGGTCAGTTT